>NC_056743.1:232723591-233076091 GCF_019279795.1 Protopterus annectens | reverse complement strand
CATAGCTATATGGGTAAACAGTGGGCTATATACAATGAGACTGAATAGGGCACCCATTATTATATTATTTTATTTTCATTTATTATTTTTTATTTTTATTTTTATTTTTATTTTTATTTTTATTTTTATTTTTATATTTTATATTTGTTAATTTTACATAGATGCAGTTTCTTACAATATGAATAAGTCATTGAATGTTCTGCGATCCTGTTTCAAACAATGACAGGGGGCTTATTTGTATGTGTATATAATATTTCATTATTAATAGTCCCTGAATGCAGAAATAGTGAGATACATACATTAGGAGCGGACAATATATGTGATAGGATGTCTATAATTGATGTAGTATCCTATCTTTAGGTACATGACACCTGATGCATTCTGTTTGTGTGAGCAGAAAGAGTAGTTCAGCATATCCGTCCGTATATATGTCAATTAAAAGGTTTAGGAGCATTATTAGCTCAGTAAATAATAGCGATGACTTGGGGCTATGTCATTACGCATCAGCGTATCCACGGCTTGCAGCGGAAGCAACAGAGGCTGACGCAGAGCACCGGAAAGTTATGGAGGTGCTACCGTCTTTATTCTTACATTTCATTTTTTATTTAGTGCGGATAAACTTGGGAAAGTTTGTTGTTATGGGCTGAGACAGTGTTTGATATGGAACATATGCTGTATATGCAATCAACAACGAAACGCTAATGCACGGAGGTATGCAATCCTGATGAACTGTTGTTTAAATATGTTATAAGAGCAAGATTTCTTACACAACATCTAAATGCTGACCCCAAACAGTGTTTTTAATTTTTTAGATTGCATTTTAACACATGCTGATTTTAAAGGGATGTTTTGTTATATGTGTAGATGTGCGTTGTACTAGCGCTTTAAATGTGGAATTGAATAATATGGGCACAATTAAATGTTGCACTTAGATTAAGTCAAGGGTATAAGAGGGAATGCAGAAACAGTTGTATTTCATACGTCTGATGAAGCGGGAGGACCCGTGAAAGCGCTTACGTTGTCCTTTTGTGTCGTTACTGTTGTCTATATTAAAATAGATTGCCGTTAAGTGGTCTCTTGGATTTATTGGAAGCTGAATCTTGCCAGGATATAGAAGATTGTTTTTATGCTGCACTTTGCTGTGGGGATAATCGTTTATTTCATTATTTGGTTCGTTTGTGTGCTGAGATATATATATATATATATATATATCTATATATATATATATATGTATGTATATATATATATATATATATATATATATATATATATATATATATATATATATATATATATATATATATATATATACATATGTATGTATATATATATATATATATATATATATATATATATATATGTATATATATATATATATATATATATATGTATATATATATATATATATATATATATATATATATATATATATGTATATATATATATATATATATATATATATATGTGTGTGTGTGTGTGTGTATATATATATATATATATATATATATATATATATATATATATATATATATATATATGTGTGTGTGTGTGTGTGTATATGTATATATATATATATATATATATATATATGTGTGTGTGTGTGTGTGTATGTATATATATATATATATATATGTATATATATATATATATATATATATGTGTGTGTGTGTGTGTGTGTGTGTGTGTGTGTGTGTGTGAGTGTGTGTATATATATATATATATATATATATATATATATATATATATATATATATATATATATATATACATATACATATATATACATATATATTTATATTCATAAAAACATCTTTAAGTGACAACTGCCTTTAAACCAAATATTCTATTCATGGGAGACTTTTACTACTCCTCTATAACCTAGAAAGCATACACAGCTCCTAACTCAAATGCTCAATGATTCAAGGACTTTATTAAAACAAATACCCTTGACCAGATGGTGTGCACACCCACCAGAGGTTCAAATTAACTGGACCTGGCACTCAATAGTATGGGACAGCACTGCAACCCCCCCACCCCCAGTGTCATGTACCACAAAGCTCTATATTATTTGAAAAGAAAGTCATCTTTGTAATCCTAGCAATGCCTAGAACAATTAGTGTTTTTTAAAAAAAATTTTTAAAAATTTTTTAAAAAAAACCCCCCCCAACCTTCCCCCCAAAAATTTTTAAAAAATTTTCCCCCCAAAAAAATTTTGGGGGGGGGGGAAAAAAAAAAAAAAAAAAAAACCCAAAAAATTTTTTAATTAAAAAAAAAAAAAAAAAGGAAAAAAAAAAAAAAAATTTTAAAAATTTTAAAAAATTTAAAGGAAATTTAAAAAAAAAATTAAAGGGGGAAAAAAAGGGGAAATTTTTTAAAAAAAGGTTTCCGGGAAAAAAAAAACCACAATTCCTTTTTCCCCCCCCCGGGTTTTCCCCCTTTTTCCCCCCAAAAAAAAGGGGGAAAAAAAAATTCCCCCCCCCCCCCCCGGTTTTAAAAAAAAAAACCCCCCCCCCCAAAAAAAAACCCCTTTTTCCCTTAAAAAAAAACCCCCCCAAAAAAAACCCCATGGAAGGGCAAAAAAAAAAAAAACCCCCCCAAAACCCCCCCCTTTTTAAAAGGGGGGGAACCCCCCCCTTTTAATTAAAATTTAAAATTTGGGGAAAAAAAAACAAAAAAAGGGGGGGTTGGGGATTCAATTTTTTTTAAAAACCCAAATGGGAAAAAAAAAATTTTTTAAAAGGGGCAAAAAAAACCCGGGGGGGCCAAAACCCCCCAAAAAAACCCCCCCCCCCCCAAAAAACCCGGGAAAACCCCCCCCCCTTTTTGGGGCCCTTTTTTTTTTAAAAAAGGGGGTTTGGGGGGAAAAAAAAAAAAAACCCCAAAGGGTTCCCCCTAAAAAAAACAAGGGAAAAAAAAATTCCAAAAATTTTTTTTTTAAATTTTAAAACCCCAAAAAAAATTTTTTAAAAAACCCCCAAAAAAAAAAAAACCCCAAAAAAAAAAATTTTTTTAAAAGGGGGAAAATTTTTTTAAAGGGCCCAAAATAAAAAATTTTTTTAAAAAAAAAAAAAAAACCCCCAAAAAAAAACCCCCCCCCGGGAAAAATTTTTAAAAAAAAAAATTTTTTTTTTTCCCCCTTTTTTTAAAAAAATTTTTTTTTAAACCCCCCTTTTTTTTGGAAAAAAAAAAAAAACAAAGTGGAAAAAAGGGTTTTTCCCAAAACCCAAAACAAAGGGGTTTTTTAAAAACCCAAAAAAAAACCTTTCCCCGGGGAAAAATTTAGTTAAAAAAACCCCTTTTTGGCCCAAAAATTTAAACCAAAACCCCAAAAAATTTTAAAATTTGTAATTTAACCCCCTTTTCCGGGGAAAAAGGGGTTTTTAATTTTAAAAAATTTTTTTTTTTAAAACCTTTTAAAATTTTTTTAATTAAATTTTAATTTTTTTTTTTAAAAAAAATTTTTTTAAATTTTTTTGGGCCCCCAAAAAAAAAAATTTTTTTTTTTTTTTATTACCTTTAAAATTTTTTTTTTTTTTAAAAAAAAAACTTTAAAAAAACCCAAAATTTTTTAAAAAAAAAATTTTTTCAAAAAAATTTTTTTTTTTAAAAAAAAAAATTTTCCCCCCCCTTTTTTTTTTAAAAAAAAAACAAAAAATTTTAAAAAAATTTTAAACCCCCTTTTTTTAAAAAAAAAACCAAAAAAAACCCTTTTCCCCCTTTTTTAAAATTTACGGGAATAAAAAAAAATTTAAAAAAAAGGGGGGTTTTCAAGGGAAAAAAAAAAACTTTTAAAAAAAAGGGGGGGAAAAAAAAAAAAAAAAAAAAAAGGGGAAAAAAAAGGGGGAAAAAAAAAGGGAAAAAATTTCCCCAAAATTTTAAAAAAAAAAATTTTTTTTAAAATTTTTTTTAAAAAAATTTTTTTTAAACTTTTAAAAAAAAAAGTTTTTTGGGGGAAAAAAAAGGGGGGGTTTTTTTTAAAAAAAAAAAAAAAGGGGCAAAGGGGGAAAAAAAATTTTTAAAAAAAACCCCCCCAAAAAAAAAAAAAAAAATTTTTTAAAAAAATTCCCCCCAAAAAAAAAAACAACCCCTTTTACCCCCCCAAAAAAAAAAGGAATTACCCCCATTTCTTTATAAATGCAAGCTACTTAGCTATCCATATAGAGAATAACACTTCTAGACCAGCTTTACTAGAAGTAGTGAATACAGTGGCAGTGATAAAACAATAGGAATTAGGATCTTTAGAAAAGGGATGGAGTAATCTACATAGGAAAAATGGGAATTGTGGGAACAATATATGCAGAGAAGGAATGAGGTCCAAGAGGCAGGATTTGAATAAGCCACACAATTCTTAACTAACAATGATGGGATAGATTATAAGTGATGTATATTTTTTGCAACTACAGTTGTTGCAATGGTGCCTGTGATGTATAAAGCTTGCAACTAAAGTGTTGAGAGTTTTGATAGTTTTTCATTTATATAAATGTAAGATTGACTATGTCATAATTGATAATTTAATAAAGTTGTTTATGGGGGGGGGGCACCCCAGAAATGCAAGGTGAACTCAGTACTATTTCACAATTAACCCAGTAAAACAAAAACAGAAACAAATGGGGACAAAAATTATATTTAAAAAATGTAAATGGCCAGCTCTTTAATTTCTTCATCTTTTTTAATAACATCAGTGCTACTCTTGCTGTATTCAACAATTCACTTCACCCCAACAGAAAAACTACCACTGCATTAACATACCCTCAAATAATCCCACGCACTTCCATTTACTAAAACTCCTCACATGGAGACAGGGCCGGTGTTAGCATTTTGGGGGCCCCCAGCAAATGTCAAGTTGGGGGCCCCCTAGGCACTTCCAGTATAAGCATCATCCTAACAATGCCATCCATCCTAAGCAACCTTTTATTTCATGCTGCAAACTTTTAGGAGCAGTATCCACAGACAGACCTGCAGCTACAAGCTTTTACATTACAACAGGCCTATGTATCACACTATCACTATGTTGAGCTGTCTAACAAAGGGGCAGTTAGAGTTACTGGCACTTAGTTGCAACAGTGATACATTGCAATAAGTCTATGTACAGGTCTGGACTTAAAGTGAAATGATGACTGGACCTACATTTCAACCCCCCCCCCACACACACACACACACACCCCAGTCCTCTCCTCTGACTCCTTCTCCTTTTGGGCTCCCCATACCATCCACGTTACTTTTTTCTTCCTTTTCTCACATTTTGCCTTACTCTCAGCTTTTTCAAGAAGCCATAACTTTCTATATGCTCTGAAGTGCATTTTACACAACCTTTTCATCCAATAATAGACTGAACAGAAATTATGATTAAGGAAAGAAAATCACTGTTGTGGTTCAGCTTTAGTTTTCCTTGCATCCTTCAACACACCTTTCCTGAACAAGACAGCCCAGTAATAACCATTTAGGAAATAACTCAAGTCAGGGCCCAAGAAGCCACAGGTTTACAGATGGTCTGGGATGCATTTTAGAGCATTTTCTCAACATTTTCCTCCAATGGTGGCCTAAATAAAAATTATGAAGAAAAAAAGAATTTCAGTCTTATTTTTTTCTTTCAAGGCATAATTTGTGCCCAAGGCTTAATTTTCAAAGCTGACAAAATTGTAGCTTACAGTAAACTAACAAGCCAGTAGTTGTGAGAATATTTAAGTCTTATCTGGAAATACTGCCTACCTCCCTAACTCTCTAATAAAGACAAGTCACTGCTTATGCATCCCTCTGGTGTTAGACTGGGATAAACGCAGAGATTTAAATTGCTTTTGTCATATATTTCAAGTAACTGATGAAATACATATACATAGCATGTTCTTCACCCCAGCTGTCAAAGGTAGCCACATGTATATGTGCCTAGTATGTGATTGTGAGAATGATTTCAGTAATATTCAAATTTGTTGCTCCTAGACAATACACCTCTCTTACACAAGCTATAGTAACCTTCTTTGTATACCTCTGAGGTCTGTGAGAAACACTGCCCTCAGCTCAAACACAAGCTATAATGACTTCATGTGCACACCTCTAAGGTTTGACTGTCATGAAAATTAAAGATGTAATATCCACACTCTCTAGCCCCGCATAACCTGTAGCAGCTTTATGTACACACACACATTTGAGCAGGGCTGGTTTTAGAATGGGTGTGGTTGTAAACAGAGGCTATTATTAGCTTTATCCTAAAAGGGTCATATCTCAGCACCATTCAGGTTAAACAGTGTATTCAGAAAATTGATACATTTTTCTCCAACAAGCAACAGCTTTGGTGGGGGCCCCCACAGAGTCAAGGATGATAAAGGGAGTCCCCATTATCCATTTAGACAGTCTGGTGAGTGGAGGCAACCAGGCTCCAAGATATCTAAGTGTCTGAATGTTCTGTGATATATGTTCTGTCTTACTTTTGAAATATAATTACTTGTTAGGTACATTTTTTACTGATACACAGAAGAATAATGTCTGTGTCCTGGCATTATTGGGTGCATGCACAGATAAAAATCATTGATGTTTTTTACACACACACACACACACACACACACACACACACACACACACACACACACACACACACACACACATGCATAAGCCACAGCAGTACTAGTTATGTACTTAATTTCAGCAAACAGCAATGCCTTGTGCAACACTGGTACTGCCACACCAGATTAGTCACTGCTGTTTAGCAGTCGTCAAACAGCAGAAGCAGTAATATTTATCCCATTGAGGAGTAATGCATACTTGTCACTGTCCCTGCTTTCACAGACCTTCCCTGATTTTGTTCATACTTTTGCTTTATCCTTCGTAAAAAGTCTGATTTGCTGGTAAATCATTCAGGATTACAAACAGTCAGTTAATCCAGACATCTGAGTTTTATACTTATTGTCCAAAAATAGATGTTGATGCAAAATATGTTATTCTAGTAACTTTTTAAGTGAATTAGAGAAATATTTAAACATATTTATGATTCTGAGCATTTATTCTATTATTTTTGGGATTGTACTGAATTCTTAAGCAAAGAAATTGAGTTATAGAATCTGGTGTTCTGGTATTAGTTATAAAACTACCTGAAAGAGAAACTATCCCTGATGATCGGAAGCATCAGCTCTTCTTAAAATCCAAAGTTTGCATCGAGGTAAGTCCCTCTAGTGCTTATATTGTTCATGTTCATTATCATCTTCATCCTAACAGGGTCATATCACAGCCCTGTGCATGTTAAAGAGCATACTTAGGAAATTAATGCATTTTTCATTCCTCATTTTTCCCCAATCAGCAGCAGCTTTTGTGGGGCCCCCACACAGACAAAAATGATTAAGGGGGCCCGCTGCAGCCATGGTTTTGCAGGGACTAAAAGCTGGCTATGTAGTTAGTTTTAGTGGAGAAAATGTCCGAAAGCAGGGTTTAACTAAGCCAGGAGCACTATTTCAGTAGTAAAATATTTAATGGCATTCTGATGCCTGTTACTTGACAAAACACCATTACTACAACCAGAAATATCTTTGAATTTTAAGGGAGATATAAATAAGAGTTATTACCCTCATAGTTTATTAAGTATGCAAGACTGCTGCACTAGCTTTTGCTGGTTTTACAGATGTGACAAAATATCAGGATAAGATAACTTGCTGTGGTTGGGGGCCCCCAGGGAACAGGGGGCCCCCAGCGACCGCAGGGTTCGCTGGTGCCTAAAACCGGCTATGCATGGAGAACTGAATGGTCACCCAAAGCACCTTACTACAACTGCAGTGCCATGTAGGATCCTCCCCTCTGTAAAAACATTCAGATAAACATATTCCTTAACCTCCGTAGAAAGAAGAATGTGCTACAGGCAATCCTGTTTGGTATCTGCTTTTCTGAAGAAAATACCTAAGGACTCTGGCTGACTGCATTTGCTGATGATTGCAAGGTGGGAGCAGTCAGTGAATCCCCAAATGACTAAGCCATCCTACAGGAAGATTTGTCCTAAATAAATAACTGGTGTCAAAATCACAGTGTGAAACTAAATGTCAAACAATGCATTACCGTATTCTTTGGGAAGTCATCTATCCCAGAAAATGACCACATTAACAATATCTCCCTAAGAGTTCCCCTAGATGTTCAGGATTTGTGAACTTATGTAGACAGTGACCTAACTTATGACCAACATGTGTCCTTGTAAGACAGTCCTTTTGTATTGCACAGCTTATAAATAGAGGGATTGTGTTTAGATCTAGGGATCTCATTGTCTCCCTTTACTTAGCCCTCATTAGAACAATAATTGAGAATAATATCAAAAGAAAGAAAAACAGCACATTAAAACATAAGAAAACCACAAACGCATGTTGAGAACGATTTATTACACCACTAAACAAGTTCACCAATGACACAGGCTTTTTCAGAGTAAAATCCAAATGCTTACAAGCACCTTAAATACTTTTAGAACAATTCATTCACAAATTGAGTAATTAAAAATTCCAACATGAATTGCAATTGATTAGGACATAAATATTCAAAATATAAAAAAAATTACCATCTGTCAATGTTCTCCGCCCCTTTTCCTTATGTAAAAACTATTGTATACCAAAAATCAGAGTATTCAAAATTTATACTATAATACTGTATGTATAATAAGAAATCCTAACTTAACTTATATAAATTCCTAAATTACTAAATAATAAAATGAATGAGGCAATATGAAATAAATAAAACATCAAAAATAGAATTAGCAATAGAAATCTAATCTCTTCCTGCTCTAATTTTTAAAAATCCAGTAAAAGAACAAAAAACATTTAAACTCGGTTTGTTGATTGCAGCTAGTCTCAACTGCCACATTGTCTCCTAATGTTCTAATATACTGTCATTGTCACCCCTTCTGTCATTGACAGCTTAAATTCCTTAATCATATCTCACACCCCTTTGCACGTCTCTTCATTCACTCCATTCAGTAACATTCACTAACCCAGCAATTCCTAAGTCTTCTAAGGCTTTATCCTCCTTCTTCTATCTAACATCCTTTTAAATGCTTTATAAAATATTCACTTTATTCTACAAATGATACACTATAGGATATATATACATACATATACACATTATGTATTATTTATTTATTTAAATGATTTATTTTTTTCTGTTTG
Source organism: Protopterus annectens (assembly GCF_019279795.1). Taxonomy (NCBI): domain Eukaryota; kingdom Metazoa; phylum Chordata; order Ceratodontiformes; family Protopteridae; genus Protopterus; species Protopterus annectens. The sequence continues at coordinate 233,066,966 of NC_056743.1, read as the reverse complement.
TTTCCAGGGTAGAGCAGTGATCGTCATAGTAATGTTTCACACTCAGCCCGGGAACATGTGTGGTAAGTGACTTGCTCCGAGTCAGAGTCACACAGTACGGCAATGAAGGCTGAAGGAATCAAACCTTGCACCTCTGGGCCACAGGAAACAGCTCATTATTCTTGTGCCCTTTTCCTCCAATACCCTCTGCTTTTGTCTCCAAGGTCAGTCCCAAACTCAAGTACTCTAGGCAATAGCCCCCCCCCCAGGGCATTAATCTATGTATCAGTCCAACATACCTCTACCTAGGCATACCCTCTTCCTCAGCTAGTATATCCTTCATTCTCCTCAATCCCTCCTTATATACCAGATTTTCTGCAAGTCCTTCAGTCCTCATATTCTTATACCCTTCCCACAAATAAGTTTAGATTGTTCTTTTATCATTGCTCAGGCATCCTCCAATTTTCTTCATTTCTAGATCACTCTATAACCTTCTCAAACATTCCAACCTACAAACCTATCACATTTGCAAAGCCTGGATCCTACCCAATTCGGCTTCATCAAGGGCAGATCCTGCCTGTTAAATCTGGTGGATTTTTTTGAAAATGTGACCAGGGCCATTGACAAGGGCAAATCTGTGCACGCAGCATACCTCGACTTGGCAAAGGCTTTTGCCACAATTTCACACTCTGGTATTACTAATAAACTCAGCCAACTGAATGTAAACTCCTTTGTTATAAGATGAATTGCCAGCTGGCTCACAGACTGGACACACACACTATCAAAGTGGTTGACTCCACATGAACCAGTAGACCTGTTACCAGCAGGGTGCCACAGTGGTCAGTGCTGGTCCCCATACTGTTTGGTATATATTTCTCAGAAGTTCAGGTCAAAACTAAGGGGTTGTGGCTGACCACATTTGCAGATGACTGCAAACGGGGTGCAATTATTGACTCTCCAAATGATGTGAACAGAGTCAAAGAAGGTTGTGTGCAAATCAACAACTGGTGTCTTTGTCACAGTCTAAACTGAATGCAGAGAAATACATCATCACTCCCTTCAGCACAATGTCCCTTCACACTATCAAATCAACAACAATACCTTAAGTACCCATGAAGTGGTAAGGGATCACAAGTTGACTGCAACCTTAACTTCGACCACCATGTGTCTAGTGTAGTAAGGAAGGCTTTCTATGCAACACACTTGATTAGTAAAGGCATCAACTCAAGATTAAAAGAGGTTATAACCCTTCTATACTCTGCACTAATACAGTCCATAATTGAGTAAGATGCCCCATTTGGCATGTACCATACAAAGCACCTGCAATAACTGGAGAGACCTCAGAGGTTTTTAACAAAGAAGATCAAGGGACTCCAGTACATGCCTTACGCAGACCTACTAAAGTCCCTATCACTAAATTATGTATCGTACAGACTTCTTAGGGGAGGAGGAAGGTCTGTCTTAAAGAGCAATCTCAGACCCAAACCTAATGAACTTGCTGCATATCCATAAATCAAATGGGACTAGTGCTACCCATTCCAGGGACCTAATTTGGCCTGCAACTTAAATAGGACATGCTGGAGGGACAGATTTATCTTCCAGCAACTGCAGTGTGTTTTTGGAATAGGCTACCTATTCACGTGAAACAGAGCACCTCTATGACTCTGTTCAAGAGGAACCTGGATGAGTGGATGGGGCAAAGTAAATTCTTACCAAGAATAACACCCACAACTGTCCTGGACATGGGCAGCCATTACTAAATGTAGTCTTGGGTATTACCTGACATTTCTATGGTATTACATTGGGATGAAACGGCTAGGCTTGAAATAACATCAGGGTCCATAGCCTAGTAACCTCCTATGATCCTATAAGCTTGGAGGCAGTTTAAGGTTGCTTTTCTTAGCCCCTTTTGGATAGTGGATTTATAAGAATAAACAGTGCACGTACTATTTCAATTCTACTAAGTGAAACAGTTTTTTTTAATGCATGGTCATATTTAAATAAATGTTAGATGTTGTACGTTGTTGACTGCTGATGAAATAATCTGGTCGTAAGACACTCTGCAGGTCATTGTGCAAACACTTTATTCTGTTATAATACAAGATATGCTATTTGCCTTTACAGCAGAGTATACTGACATCACCCGAATATGTTATATGAAATATGTTACATATTCTGCTTCTTCTGTGATTACACAACTGCGACTAAGGAGGTTTAACTGGGAAGGAGTAAAACACAGTGAGGTCAGAATGGAATTTATTGAGAAAATGAATGATACATGGCTTGAACGTTAGTGTGTGACTATGAATTTAAAAGGAAAAATGAATGAAGAACTTGCACCTTCTCTTTCACAATTAAATGATAAAAATAATGCAGTTTTTATTAGCATAGCTATATTGGAAAATGAGAACACTGTTCATTATGGCTTGATCCCAAATGCTTTTGTAAATGTTATAGATGTCATATTATAATAAGATAGTGTTCTAATAGATGCTGTGTGTGTGTGTCTCAAAGGCAGAATGCAACCCTATTATCTGAAATGACGCATGTTATTTTCAGATGGTATGACTCCATTCCAATAATTATCAAGTGGTTAATCTATATTCGACTCAGTTTACTGTACATATGCTTGTTTTCCTTGTATCATACTTTATGAAATATGTTGTAAGTTGACAGTTGGCATTATGTGACTTTTACAAGTATTACATACAAATTATGCTCTGCAATGAATTAAATTCTTTAGCAAGTAGAATTAGATTAATTAGAATTAGAGGACGAAAGTGAAGTCAAGTAGTTTACCTACTGCAAAAAAGACAAGGAAGAAGAAGGAGAATACAGTAATGTATTTATTTAGGTTTTTTTTTTTTTTACTTTTTTGTTCATGGTTTATTCTCATCACTAGCACTAATGGGGATGGTTTAAATTGCAACAACATATGTAAAACACATTTAAGTATGGTTATCTGAGTATGAGATTTTGATCATTTTTATGAATAATACGTTTGACATTAGTGGCATCAGATGCTAGCAGGATTGATAAAGCTTGTAAATTAAAACATTAAGAGAAGCACTATTTAGTAATCATTTAATTGTCCTCATTTCATAGAGAAAATGTAATAACAGGACATCTGAACTATATTATGATGGATCAATGAGATCACAAATATATAGTTTAAACATATGTATGTTACTTCTTCTGATGTATGCTCCATATCATATTTTTCCGTCTTTCTTGTTTCTAGTATTTCTGTGTTTTTGGTGCTGTTTATTATCTTTATTTTAAACTTGTGATTTATTTTTTAAGAGATGCGCAGCACTTTTTTTTAATTTATATTTCACAGATCTATTCTTCCTATTCATTCTCTGCAGATGCATCTGGGACTCATCAGCTGAATAGCAGGTAGCTTAGAATAAGGTATTTTTTTTAATTTGATTCCAATTTCCTAATTGATCTAGAAACTTAAAGTTATGATGAAGTTGTTACAGAACTGCTTTTGTTAAGCTAGGGAATATTTTATGGATGAATTGTATTTATTTTAGAGCATATCAAATACATAAAATAATTTAAAAATAATATCTGCATTCTAATTCATGTCTTTAAATACTTAAATTGCAGTCATAAAGGGGGAGGCTTTGTAAAATACATTATACTTGATAATGTTGATATTATAGTTTTACAAGAAACTAATTTATTAGAGAACAATATATATAACAATGGTTTAAAAGATTATACACTTTTAATAAATGATTTTTTTTCCTTTAAAGAGAAATGGAAGGGTTCAGCAATATTATAGAAAATATATACTTGTAGTAGCACCAAGTAAACATTTGCAATAACAACTGCATGCCAAATAAAACTATTTACTCTTGCTATTATATATTAGATACATCATACTACAACTCTGAGCTAAATTTGTGAAAAGGTATTTAGATAATGTATCTAATAAACTAAATATTTTGCTGATCTTGGGAATGGGTGAGTTTTCTAAATTCTAGATTAAGAATGATATTGGCAACACAGGCTTCAGCCTATCAGCTTCTGCTAAAGCTCTGAAGAAGTAAAAGATGCTGAATCTTAAATACATAAGGGATTTTGCAGTAAAACTCGTATACCGTACGGAATGAAACATATCTCTGAATACTTCTATTTCCATTGATTATAGTACAATGTTTGATTCTTTTAAAATGACTTCCTCTCACTTGCATGATCAGAATGTTCTTATCTTCATAATAACTAGCGATTGCAATAGGTTAACACCGATTACTACAGTTCTCCCACATATAGCAAAATTGAAAATAACTTAAATATATAAATAAAGAATACACCATCCCCTAGTAGATGGGAAGTAGACAACAGTGTACTGTGAGACTCCCTGTAAATACTTTTGCTTAGTACAATTTATAGATGGTTATGAAACAAATACAGGAAATGGACACTAATTTAATTAAAATTCAAAAGGTTATGCTCCCAAGTTAAAAGTCCATAAAAGAAGAACTATCTTTATAAACTTGGTTAAGGTATCAAATAATAAGTCAATAAATTTAAATTACAAAATAGCAATAGCTTTAGAAAAGGGTAAACTACAGCTGTAGGAGACAATTCCAAAACACTCATACAGACTAGCAACTAGGTCCAGAACTCTATCAAATCAAATACAACCTACTATAGCCTATAGCAGTGAATAAAATGTTACAGAAATAAAGGCCATTTTAATGGCAATTAGTGCAGATGACTAAAGTTCTGACTTCTTAAAGAGCTTTTTCCTGAGCTAAGAGTGTAAATTTTGAACCTTTCTATCTTCATTTGCATACTGGGTGACCTTGATCAAGTCACTTAATCAGACAGTGCTTTGGGGCAATTTGAGAATTTGTACTAGGCTTAATAGTCTCCTGGACTGCATGCCTAGTAACTATGAACTATGAATCTAAAAAAGGTTCATAAGCTAAATGAGGAGGATTTAGATGAAAGCTTGTAGGCTTCCTTTGCAAATAAAAGCATAATACAATTACAAAGGAGACACCAAGGAATTTCACAAATCCCATCACTGATCTATAATTAGGAAAAATTAAAAAATAAATAAAAGATAATAAAGCCTCAGGTAGTGCTGGGATAATTTCCATATTTTCAAAATAGTATTCATTTAACAAAATGCTTTATCAAAAAATAGATTATTCTCCCTTCTTGTAAATATACTCTAGCAGTTCATTTATTTAAACAGGTAAAGAATTCAGCTTAATTGCACATTATAAGTCAATTTTATTAAAATGAAGATTATGAAATATTTATGCTGATCATTTCTAATAAATTAAAAATAATCATTCTGACCATAATGCACGAGGCTCAGACTGGATTTATTTCTAGATGACTATCACAAGACGTCATTAAAAGAATAATAGTATTACCTGATTAATGAATATTAAAAAGTAGATTTAGCTGAAATCAGCTTAGATATTGAAAAACGTTTTTGAGTTTCCAAACTGGCAGTGCTTACTATTATATAAAGTTAATATAGAGAATTATGATCGTATTTCCAATCATAAACTTCTTATGTGTTCAAAGCTCAAGAGATGAATCTTGGCATCCATATAGAGAACACATAATTTAAGGTTATGATTGGTGACATGATCATAATTTTTTGTTGTGCATGTAGATTTATCTGCTTCATGTACTACAGGCTAGAAGGGGAAAAAATTGATAAGTGTTTTCCTGGCTTTCAAAGCCGTAAAACATTTAGTGAGTGCTGTTAGAGTGGTAGTGGAATGCAGTCTGTTATGTTTACACTCAACTCTCTACCACTCAGCTGCCTAGATTTTCACAGAACACCCAGATTGCTGCATCCTATTTATGGCTTCTTCCTGATAAAATATGTGGTTTTCAGACAGACCACTGAGGACTGAAGTCACTAAATAATGGTGTACACTTCACTTTCAGACTTTGTATCCTTCAGAAGATGGATGCTAACACATCCTATTAGTCTGGCAGCTAAGTTTATTTGATGAAGTAAGGGACATATTAACAGTATGGACAGCAGGCAGAAACAAATCTTTTGTTTCTGCCACTGTCATTTGCTGGACAGTACTGTCAGAGTTACTGCCTGGCACTAGACCTTAACAACTTTAGCAGTAGGTGTTTAACAATTGTTAAGGTCAGGTTGCTTGCCACTCCGGTACTTAACTGGTTTGTCTTTTTCTGAATATTGGTGTGTAATCACTGTACTCCATCCACTACAAAAGTATTGTAAAATTATATATTAAATTATGTTTAGAATAGAAGTCCATGCCTCCCAAGCAACTGCAGTAAAATAAGAAACCAAACATTGTCTCTCATTTGCATTAGCAATGGCCCATTAGTAAATTCCATCAGATAAAATAATATGAACATGTTCAAAGTTGAGAGTGAATGAAACTCAAAAATATTTGCATTTGTGGCTGGTGTACAAGATGCGAGGGATGCCAATATACTGCACCCTAAGTGGTACCTATAAAAGGAAGAGCTGTATAGACCAATTGCTTAAGGAATCAGCTGTGGTGCATAGAACCCTTAAGATACAGGAGAATGTGCATGACCATTCTATGTGCTGTCCTGGGGATGGTGTAAAAATGGCTGTAGGTGATTTGGTCAAATTAATTAAAGCCACCAAAAATGTGCATTTATATTTGCTGGTGATAAGTGGGATGAGGACCTGGCCTACACTAACATTTGACAGGGACCAATGCTAATGGTGGGTGGGATCTATTTCCTTCTAATGCCCAGTGTGTAACCAGCATTAAAGCTCAGCAGGTCTGGGTCAATAAACCACTGGCTGGCCAGTGTCCAATTGCCTACCTGGGTTACCTGAGATGGCTCTTTTGAGTAAACGTTGAATGTAAAATCATCAAACCTACCAGTAATAAATTCAGGATTGCTATATTGAATATAGGCTGAGTGATAAGATACAGATTGAAAGTGGATGATAAGGTAGTAAGGAGACTGAATATCATGTGTATCCAAGAGTCAAGGTGGAAGGGTAGTGCAGCAAGGCTAAGAGAATTGAGATCCAGAGTCTACTGCTTGAGGGATGTATAATAAATGTTTTGGGAATTGCAGTGCATGAGTCTTCTGAGGATAGTGAGGGATGTCATAAGAATTAGTGATGAGACTCATGGCAGTCTGACCTAAGTTTACGGATAGGGTAATATTCATACTCTAAGGCCTATGCTCCACAGCAGGTTTGCGATGGTAAGGGAAAAAAGTGCATTTTGGCAGCAGATGTAGGACCTCCTAGATAAAGCAGCACAACATGAGTTGGTTTTGGTAATAGGGGAACCTGCGTGCTCACAGAGGCAGACAGAACAGGATATGAATAGGAAAGCAGGAATAAAGACGGATATGCCATATTAAACTTCTGCCATAGTTTTAGAACTTTCTCAGTGTTATAACCATTTACATCTTGACAGTACCCTCCATCTTGCCACTCTTCTGCTGCAGAGCCATATCAGTCAATCTCAAAACAAATTTGTGGATATCTGTCAAGTCATTAAGGTTATGTTTGAATGAAGATTTTGAGTAACAGTGATTAACATGTAGTGGAATTTTATTCCAGAGATTTATATACCACTTGGTTGTAAACCTGTATCTCCACCATGTTTTACTTATCTGTTGTGAAGATTTAGGTCACTGGTTTTAGTACTGGTGGAGATTTTGGACTAGTGGAGATACAGGAGGTCTAGGACCACTGAGTCTGCAATGGCATTATAAGTGAGATTGAGATCTCCCTCAAAGACAATAAATAAAGGGACAGAGCGTCCAGCCTCTCTTGGAAACTCAGACTTGCAGCCTGTGATCTTTTTCATTAGGAATCTTTGGGAACTTTCCGATTGTTTGATATGCTTAGTGAGATACATCCAGACGCTAGTGTTGTACTCTATAATTGGTCTAGTCAGTGCTGAGTATGAGAGAGTGAATACCTCAAAATACCCTGACGATATTCCTTTGTTAATAAGCTGTGTTAAATAAAATAATTTCTTGACAACTGTTGCCACAGGATGGTCAAAAGTAAGGGCATTATCAACTCAGGTTCCTGACCATATTTTCCTTTTATAGTCATATATTAACTATATATATATGTATATATATATATATATATATATATATATATATATATATATATATATATGTATATGTCTACCACAAGTGATAGTACTACACTTTTATGCATACTATTCCCTAGACTTTGACAACAGCATTTGTGTTTTAACAGTGTCCATGATTTTTTCCATACAACTTTCCATCTTCCCATTGAATAACACAGGATCTTAGTTTATCTGCTTTACCAGTGACTTCAGTTCAGGCTGTAGACATACCTATGGCTTGTTTATCTACATTGCCTGTATCCTGTAAATATTGTAGTCTCCAACAGTGCTGTCAGAGTAGTATTTCTGGCTGTGTTGATTTTTCTCAGACAATTCCTTTACTTTTCTAGAATCGGGTCTGAGGTTCAAGCTGTTGCATGAAGCTATCTTCAGAATATGTTTATTAGAGCATCAAATACATTTTTGATGCAGAACAAGCTATTGAGGAAATAAAAACAGTTATCAAACAAAGCTTGAACAAGCAAGCAGAAGGAGACTATTTTCTCATTCTTCTTGCAACAAAAAAGCCCACAGGAGAACTTTGCCAGTGAAACATGTTCCAGTCTTCCAAAGAAAAATACTTGCAAGGCCAAATAAATTATAAGAGCTGATTATAAGAAGCATAAGTACCTTGGGCTTGGACCAGAGACTGGTACTGGGAGATAACGATGGTCTGCTAGACCAGGAAAATTGTGAAATTAGTAATTATATGGGATAGTATAAAGCATCAATCCCAATGGATAAAGGAAAAGACAGGAAATGTGGCTTTCTGAGAAGAAAGACTGGAATTTAGTTGACTATGTAAAAGTGGCAGGTGAAATCTAAAGCATAAATTCCACTTTATGTCAATGTATAAAAGGACACTAAAGGAAATGAAGTAGTAATTGTATATAAAACAGTTTTGTTCTTATTAGTATTTTATATAAACATTTCATGATGTAAACTGTCTATGTTGTAACGTGTTCTATACAGTGTACAGTCATGTTATTTTAAATGTGAGTTGGGGAAATCTTAGTGATATGTATTGTATATGTCAAGGATATTAAGGCAACAAAGTACTTCTTTAGTTATAAGGTATCCAGACTTTACACTTTAATAAGATACAAAATGTTGGAAAGAAGCATGTTAAATTTGATATAATTTTGTGATCTTGGGCTGCTGGTGGGTTTAAAGGTGTATTGATTATATTACATGTATCATTAAGATAATAATTTCCTCTTCTTTTTAAAGAGGTGAATATCTAAATTAATGTTTGGTTTAAGCTGTTGACAAGGGTTTTAAGCAAATAGACAAGAAAAAAGATAAAATAATGAATAACATGGAGAAATGTAATTATAGCTTGAATTTGAAACCTCGTTAGCTACTCTGTCCATCAGCATAGGCTTTCAGTGGAAGACAGGAAGACTGTAGGTGCAATCAATTAATCATGAGAGGTATAAACAGTGTGTTCTGAGTGAAACTTACAAAATTGCTTCATGCATCTCCAAAGTTACTAGCTGTTTTTGTCATTACCAATTGCCTTTTCTTGGAGAAAAGAAGTATGTAGGAGCATGCAATTGATCATGGATGGTCTGAGTGAGATGTACAAGCTATAGTGTAGTTAACATTTAATGATACAGTGGTAAGCAATTCAATGGAAAATAAATTAAGTCTGAAGCTGTGAAAAGTGAATGAGTTATACAATTAGTTGCCTTCCCGTGCAGCATTAGTACAATAATTAGATTAATATAATGGTATGCAATTTAGTTTATTTTCTTAGAGCTAAAGGTTAATATTCGCTAGAAGCATACATGACATTTTTCACATCTGGGAGGGGAATACAGATGAAACAAGAGACAGCAACTAGCATATGTAGGAACACAGGCTCTTGCATGTACTTTAGGAAGATTAACATCAATTTTAGAATAGGTAGTAGCTGTGGTTGCAGCCATCAGTTTGTTGTAACTGCTCCAATCTAGTGTAGTAAACATCATTTTTTGAAAATGTAATAACTTTGTGTTTGCTGAAAGCAGAAATGAATGACAGCTCTGAAAATCTATTCCTGAGTCTGTGTTTATTTTTTTAAGAAAACTTCTTAAAAAGTGTGATATAGATTCAAATGCAGATGAGAAAAATAAACTTCTGATTAAAAGTTGAAAACAGGAAGATAGGAGATAAAAATGATATAAAGTTAATTTCATTATATCAGAATTTCACAGGATAAAATATTATTCTAGGGAAGTTTGGAAGTTGGGATGGAAAAAGTGATAAAGATCTGGAAGGCTTTGTTTAACTGTATTTTAAAAGGGGGGAGCGTCAGCATCTCGGAAGAAATCTGTGGTGGCTGTAGTATTCAGATATGATAAATATCCTTCAGATCTGCTTCCCATACAGCCATTTCAATTTTAAACCATGATTCTAAAGTATTTTGTATATGCTGAATACAAGAATGTCAAAGGTGCCGCCAAAGTTAGATATAGATTAATGCTTTGCAGAGGGGTGGCACACATTTGACAACAATAATGGGACAATGATAATCCAGTGGAAAGCAAATCTAGAGTCAACTGGTATTTTATGATTAGTTTAATTGGAGCATTTGTATTCAATGATCGAATAATATGGTTAATCAGAAGGACATATTGGCTCTCAGTGATGGCCACTGTTAATGTAATCCCAAAAAACAAAATATATAAATAATAAAACACAAACATGGATGCATTGTTGTCAAAGTAAATTTAATGCAAGTAATCCAATCTAACTGAGCACTTTCCTTCCCTATTCAGGAACTTCATTAGAGTATCACGTTTCCATCTCCACAAATTTATAAATCAATTAACCAATCACCAAATGAAATCATGAATATTAATTCAAAGACATCTACAATTTATCAAGCATAAAACCATATTGCACCAAAAAAGTTTTAAAAACATACCAAGAACTTATCAAAAATAGATAAATTAATAAGTTAAGGCGAATGTGATACCACAACACTATGTGCACAAATAGGAATAAAGGGATTATGGATGAATGGATGACATGAAGTGTCAGAGGCAAGAATTAGGGTGGAAGAATTCCTCTCTGACAACCTGAGATCGAACAGAGGAACCAAGCAGGGGTGCCCTCCTTCCTTTTTAATATTTGTTTTATTTATATTTAGAGCCACTGGCAGAGAACATAAGGGACGCAAATTCAAGGATAAAAATGATAATTAAGAAAAGTTAACTTTGTTTGCAGATTAGGTTATTTTGTACTTGATAAATCCAGAGAAGGGCATATTGGTGTTATGGAATATACTGTATTATTTTCAAGTCTTTTTAAGATATAACATTTATAAAGATAAAACAGAAGTTGTAAACAATTTCTCTACACACGACTTGGTTAGGCAATATCAATATTTATAAGGACATAAGATTAAGTATTTAGGTGTATGGATTTAAAAACATTCTGTTATGGAAGCCAAAGATATGTGGCATGAGATTAAACATAAGAACCCCCCCCCCCAAAAAAAAAAAAACTTAGAAAATTTAAACTCTTAATTGTGGATATGGATAGTAAGATACAATCAGTGAAAATGTTTTCAGTCCAGTTATTTTTTTACAAGTCAGGCATATTTTTATTAACCAGTAGACAAGTTGTGGATGACACTTACTTAAAAGTTTAAGGAATTTATCTGTGAGAGGAAGATGGCAAGAGTTAAGTGGAGTAAATTGTTTCTACACATAAAACAAGGCTGTTTAGAGCTATATAGTTAATGCTCTTATACTTATCACAAGCAGAAAGTCAAATAAAGATGGAAATGGAAGATAATGAAACAGGGAGAGAGTGTTTGAGAAAGAAGGAATGATTTTGAATGCTGGTTGTTAAAGACAATAACAGCAACTATAAAGAATATTATGATTATAAAGTAGCAGAATATATTCTGATAACTAAACCAACATGAGAATGGAGAAAGGAGATTTCACCAGTATGAATGACTGCAGACAGGGTTATAGAAAATAGGCAAGTGGGGACAGGAGTTTGCAGGAGGAAATTAGCGAAGAGGTCAATGAAATAGGAACAAATAACTAGAGAGGGAAACGTAATAGAGTTGGAGGATGCTAAGCAGACATTTGTACTGCAGTTTAGATGCTGCATTCTCTGCCAGGGATTGATAACCTAGTACAGGCAAAGATAAACGGATAAGGGAATGCTAATTTTAAAACTAGCTCTGGCAGAGTTTTTAGTTGACGCTAGAATAGATGGTGCTGTTAGAAAAGGGGAAAGTCATAGAGGCATATAAAATATTGCATGGTAACTATAAGAATCAGTCAAAGGACATTAGAAAATACTGGTATGAGAAAATGGAAACAATTTACAAAGGAGCAATATGTAACAAAGTCCAGACGGTGTAGGATCTTGGCCTAAAAGTGTTTTATACACGAAACAGACTTCATAGAATTTTTCCTGAGGTAAAGAGCAAATGTTGTAGGTGTGATGGGAAAAAGAAAGAGTGAGTTATAGGAATATGATGAGTTGGCAGATTTTAAAAGTTTCCTACAGAGTACTTTGGCAAAAAGTGTGGTAGCAGAGCACTGAAACTAAGAAAATAATTATTTTCAGCTGGGACACAATCTGAATTGCCCAGACTTAGTGAGGCCTTACTAAGTTTAATGCTATTAGCTGCCAAAAATACAATTACTAAAAAGTGGAAATCAAAATCTAGTCATGTATAATTGAAGTACTGAATACTGTAAAGCTGACAGATCTGGAGATGCAATCTTTAGAAAAGGGAAGTTGCAAAATAGACAGATGTACATGGAACTTGTAGGAACAATACATGCAGGAGGAGTGAGGTTTAAGAAAAGCTGGGAAATGAACAATTTCTTATAAGGGTGGAGTGAGAGATAATTTCTAAAAGCAAAACATATAGGTATACTGCATGAATAATGTTAGTATGGTTAATATCAAATTTTAATAATGTATGTGCACCCTATATGATTTAGTAAAGATGTTTAAAAAAGTTTCTTCACTTTATGCCGATTTTATGGTGTCTACAAATTATTATTTTTATTACCAGCTGACCAGTGGCAAGTTCCTGCAGCTGAATATTCCTATACAGTATGACTGAAACATAACAATCCATGTGAACTCACACTTTCTCTTCCTCTTGGGATTCTTCAATATCTTGTAGTTCATTCTAAAATTCTACACATCTATTAGGCTTCAGGTAGTGTAGATTCAATGCAGCATGTCTGAAATAGCATTCATGTGCAAATCTTCTCAGTTCCTGACTTTTGTATTGTCATCCATTGTTGTATATAACATCATATCTCCTGTTTTGAGAATACAGGCTGCAATGTACTCACACTTTTGGTATCTATCTTTTTTTTCAGTGAATTTGGAATTATAATTAAGAATTGTATGGCTTCTTAGAACTATAACAAAACAATGCTCCCTTGCCATATTGGATGTAGATGCTTTCTATTATCAGAATGGCCATGGACCATGTCAGTTAATATCTCTTCTTTTGGATTGTTTTAAAAGAAAAATTGTAGACAGTACATATCTGCCCTTTTTATATCGGACTTGACATTCCTGCCCAATACTTCACATTTCTTACCCTTTTCATGCACCTCATTAGTCACTGATGTGACTTGTATCCTTCACTGATGTGAGTCGTATCCTCACAAGCATTGTCTTTCGCATTTAGTTTGAAATGGCAGTTTTCAGCTTTGAACCTTTAATAGTTCTTGAAATCAAACCAAGACTAATTTTGCTTTCTTTACTTATTTATGCTAAGTCAAGTCTTTTATTATAACATTTTTCCAAAACCACATATCCCTTTCATTGTCAGTATATCTCTGAAATTCTTTTATATTTCTTTGGTCCTAGGTAGCTGTTTAATTACCAAAAAGTCTTCAATATCTTCACCAAGCAGTTTTATAAGATTTTATTTTTTGGTCCCCTCAGACCTCATGATAATGGCCTGACCCCTCTTGTGCCTCACATCCACATCAGGCTTGCCAGTCATCATCCTACCCACACCCAGTCTATTCCAGAATTTGCTGGGGCTGGTTATGGATCCTAAAGGGTCCTGGGGGTTTGGCTGTCTGTACTTCTGTCCATTTTTGTATATGCCCTACACATTTTCTCTTTCTATTCCCCTCACACTCATCAACAATGTCCAAGAGCAGCCCTCTTTATGGACAACGCCACCCCCTTAGAGAGTGTCATCCCTCCCAGCAGAGGCAAACTCATCTCTCTCTGCCATGCTGTCAGTCATCTGAGCTGTTAATCAAACCTATATCAGCTGAGCCATAGTTGGGCTTTATCCCAACATGTTTCTGGAGCAGCCCCAGCAGCTGTAAGCTTTTCTGAAGAATATACTGTTGACAACATATCACTTATGTGTAGCTCACTGTCTAGTCTACATTCTACTGTCAGATCACACTTATGTAAATTAAGTAACATCCTCCCTTCTGCACAGACTTTTTGGATATGCATTGCAAGGGTCTGTGTTCTGGTTTCACATAAACTTTACAGATATATACATGGAATTTCTCACGTCCATAAGCTATTGCAAACAGCTCCTTTTTTATCTATGCATATATTTATTTTGCAACTGTAAATGTTTTAGACCCATACACCACTGGCCTGTTCTCTTGTATGATCAGAACTCCTTTATCAATTTGACTGCCATCTACTTCAAGTACAAATGGCTTGCTTTCATGATGGTGCTTTATCATTAGCACAGATGTAACAAGCTCCTGGAACATTTTATTTTAACTGATCTCTAATTCTCTTGAGATGCTGCTCTCATATCTGAAAACATGCTAAGAGATGGTTTACAACACTTTTAATGCTTCTTGCCTGAGCAACTACTCTTTGCATTACCTCTAGTATCATTTCTGTTCAACAACATGCATATTCTTTAACCATATTCTTGCTTTTACACATCTTTGCAAAAAATATCCTTTTTAGCACAGATTCTACAAAATGTGCTATAAACATGACAATGTTTCTTTTTGTGTGCTTAGTCACACCTGCTACATAAAGCTTACATTTTAACTGCATAAGCATTTGTCTGCTTTACATTACTGACAGTGCATTGTCACACGGCCCACCCTTTTATGTCATTTTTGTTTGATACATATATTGTCTTACAGTATTTTTTTTAGTTATGTTAACACTTTGCAAGTAATTTCACTTGTTCTTAATACATCCACAACTTTTAATAACGTTAGGTCTGTTTTTCCTTTTTTATCTTGTGTATTGTTTCATTATTTCCTATACCACATGATTCTTTACCTTATTAATTAATCATACACCTGACCAGACTCATGCCCGAGGATTCAGAAACAGCCCCACCGCCTCTGGGAAAAGCAGCAGTTTAACAGGTCTGTTTCTGCAATGCACTATTTGACATTCAGAAACACATTAGCTGCAATGAGGCAAGACCTCATTATTGGCTAATTTGCATGTCTCTGAGTCACTGCTAGCTATTACAAGTGCTGGTCAGCACTTTCTTGCAGTAGTTAACATGTCAAGTATTCCTCCCAACTTTTTCTTGAAGCTTCCCCATTAGGGACACACCCTGATCTACTTCAACTGTCCATGATGTTACAGGACTCTTGTCATACACCTACTATTGCCTCTTATACACATAACAGTCAATTGTCCTGATTTTTGCAGATGCCAGATTTTAGCCTCATATTTTTGTTCCATTACTATGTCTAAATAATGGTTCTCCCATTTGATTCTCAGCTTGGCTTGGGAGTGCCTTCTGTGTGGAGTCTGCATGTCCTCCCCATGGCTGGGTAGCATTTGAAAGACATGCGTGCGTAAATGGGCATGCCTTCATTGAAGTTTGGGCGACAAGCTGGCATCTCGGCATTTCATAAAAATCTACTGCCAATCATTAGCAGACCAGAGTTCTGCTGTGGCGACCCCTTACTGGGAAAAGCCGAAAGACAAACAACAACAAAAATTATGGCTAAATAATGATAGACATTTGATTTGGACTCCATATCATTCAGTAAATGCATAGCAATACAAAAGCTGTTATTGTACTTGCGGGTCTTTGTTCTACCATTATTATTGATTTTGCCAAGATTTCTTGCATATGAAATGGAGAGGTGTGCTTATAGGAGCCTCCTTCATTGTAACTCACAGACTGTTGCAGTCTATGAATAACACCAGAAATCATCTAATTAGATAAAAAAATAGTTTTTACAGTAACTTGTGAGTCACCATAATAGGTTAATGCTACTTTTTCCTGTACCAAGGGTGCAGTGTTGGAATCCTATTCCCCTTTATGCTTTAATTTTTTAGCCTCAGTTTTAAGTGTTATTTCTTCACCATTATCTATGGTGCTTAGTGATAGTACAGACAACTAATGCTTGTGCTGGAGGTGGGAGGGTGCAGCATTTGAGTCTTTTTTATTGCCTTTACAGCACTTACAGTATCC
Organism: Protopterus annectens; assembly: GCF_019279795.1. Taxonomy (NCBI): domain Eukaryota; kingdom Metazoa; phylum Chordata; order Ceratodontiformes; family Protopteridae; genus Protopterus; species Protopterus annectens. The sequence goes on along the minus strand of NC_056743.1, from coordinate 233,050,451 downwards.
TTTGTGGCTAGTGTACCCATCCCTCTGATCCACATCATCTTTTTTTAGAAGTGCCTCTAAGGCACACTATGCACAGTATCCCTGTTGTCTTGTGGAAACCCAGACTCATGTCTATCATGTTGCCCATCTCTTGTTCTGTAATTTTGTAAGTGCCTGTAAGGCACAATCTGCAGATTTATCCCTCGGGTCTAGTCTTCCCCATCCTCAATATTGCAGGATATGTTCATTAGTCTAAGGGTGCATGGAGGCACCTCATAAACACATACACATCTACCATACCTCCTATCTAACCGCCCTTTTGTGACCACCTTGACAGACACACATCCACTCACTTCAGGTACAATGTATCATGTAGTTGGTGAGTCAATAAGACAAATACTGCTGTGGTAGCCTTTTCAAGGAGATCCTTGTTTTGCAGGAAGCACATTTTCCACATGACCTGTGTCCTTCTGTGGATAGCTTCTGCAATTTAAACCCAGTAAGAGAAAAGGAAAAACTAAGCAATTTCTATGCTGACTGCTTGTAGAGCCTTGAATTGTGTTGTATTGCTATTGGCTAGTGGGCATATTTGAATAATTTTGTATTTCTGTGCTATTACAAATGGTCCACTTTTGCACAGAGCCTGTCATGCTACCATGTTTAACAGAGTACCGTATAGAGCACATACTTAGAACTATAATTTTCTCTATATAACTGACTCCAGAAATTCTTATGGTACTTAATAATCTGTAATTGCACAAACAGCATTGTAAATACCACCTTGTTCCATTTTGTGTGTAGATTTATACTGTTTAGACAGATAGCATTCCAGTTAAGCAACTTCTAATCTGTTAGGCATTGCACCACATCTAGCACAATGTAGGAAATGGAGCCATGGATCTGCACTTTCCAACTATCCCTGTAGCCAGCTTGGTTGAAATGGGCATCCTGAGACAATGACACTACTAAAACAATCTGCCACAGTCTGTGAGATATGTAGTTTTATAATGTTATTATTGGAGACAAAGCTCTCATAAGAAGCCATTAAAAGCAACAGCAGATTATCTGCACCATGCAACACCACACTAGACCAATCTCAATTACCTCAAACCAAACACATAGACTTACATATGCTGAGGCTGTTAGAAGTAACTTTCCTAAACTACAGAGGCCTACTAAAAGTACCTTGAGAAATAATTACCAGAGGCAACCTGTCAAACACACATCACAGGCAGCACCCACAGTGAAAAATACACCCAGGAGTCACACAGCCTCAGTCTAAAAAGCCCATAAGCTAAACCATATACTTATCATAGGTGACCTCATTCAGTGAAGTGAATCAATGATGCACTATTCACCAGGCTGTGCAGAGGTTTATGATCAGCTGCCTATCAAATGCCAAGATTCACCACATCACAGAAGCACTCAAGTCCATGCACCACAAGAACAAATATGTCATAGTCGTTATACCTGTGGGTGTAAATGACTTGACATGTACCTGGACATCTTGGAATATGCATCAGAGGCATCTACCATCACCAAAAACGATGCCGCAATATGAAAAAATATAACTGACTTTGACAATTGGCTTACAGTCTTGTGATATTCTAAAGGCACCAGTGTATACAAGTCTGGGAACAGATGGTACACAGTCCAAAATGCTTTGTCATGGGTGGCCCGCACCTCCCACCAATCACTATCAATATTTCTTTTCCCACTATTTTTCAGGATTTAAGCACTGTTAAGGTTGGCTTTGTGGAGATATATCACTACACACACAGATATATATGTAGATGTATGTATATTTATCACCTGCTGATCAGCTATTCGTTCTATGCCTTAGTTGTCCAGAGTGCTTTTGATTTACAGATCTATCAATAATGTCAGGATTTGTAAGAGTCCACTTTTTGCAGTGGGGGTTAATCAGCAATATCCTCCTTAAAGAGGACTAATGGCTTTCCCTCATTCATTAGCCTTCTGTTTAGAAATGAGTCTATACTCATCATGTGTACACTCTTTTTGTATTAATCATCAGAGCACAGCTTCATTGTTTTGCACCACTGTGTCCTGTTCAAAATAAATCTTATGTTTTGACTGCTTAACATTATGCAATTCATTTTGTTTTATGCAGCATTCATATCAAGTATCTTATACTACATAAATTTGGTATACTTCTGATGACCATAGATGGATTATTTTTGCATACGTAGGTGTCTGTTTTACTAATGTTCTCCGTATTGATCACTGCTGCAGTAGCATTAGCTCTATGTGTTATATCCTTCCAAGGATATAACAGACTGCCAGCTTTCAAAGCTTCAAGGCACCTTCTACACACCCAAACTGTCAAGCAGCTCAAGCTGAGCTGACTAAAGGACAACTTTGGGCATGAAGCCCTTCAGAGATTTACTGCTGATGAACAGTACACTCCTCTGAGGCTTTAGAAGATCAATGGTCAGCTTGCGCTTTCCCTAGCTGGGCAGATATGTTTCATTTGTGGAAAAAATCCATTTTCTTATTTTTTACTAATGTTTTATTTCTTTCCTCTTCAGGGAAATTTTTTTAAAGCTAGGAGTGTTGTGTTTTAACAGATTGTCTTGAGACTGTAATGTACACAAACTGAGCACTTGTTGTGCCTGGCAATTTAAAAGTAATGTTATTTAACTAATAAACTATTTTCTATGGACAAATTGTGCTTATTTAAGGTTGTGGGTCTGCTATACGATTTGAAAATGCTTTTTACTGTGTTTTGTTTCTGTCAAAAAATATAACTTGTGGACTAGTAGTTTTACTGGCATTGTTGCTTGTTTTCCCCAGGATAGAAATTTTTTTTTTGCCTTGATCATGGAACAGACTGTCACTCTCCCAAGTCAGTCCTTCTAGCCCAAAAAAGGAAAAATTTAAACAGCCTCTGTCAATAAAGCAGGCTAGCAATTTTCCTCAGATACAGATGAGTAACTGTTGTGGACATTTATTATGCCTCAAACCACCCCTCTTTTACCCAGGATCCCTCTGGTGTAGCACTTACAACCATTATGGACCAGGGGCTAGCCACACCCTCTGTGACTCTTGGGGTCTCCTCAATGGGCAAGGGAGAACCACTCTTTTTGTTCCTTGGAGAGGGAAAAGGAAAGGTTTCCTTGTTGTGTCAGAATTCTGTGTCCATCCCTGTGGAAGCAACGGCAGCCATTAGTAACACAGTTAGCCTCATTTTTCCTGTGAAAAAGAAAAACCAAGCATGCGTCTACTCCTCAAAATTGCCTTCAATAGGATTAGTTTCTTGGGAATGGTTGAGGGTTTGATTCAGGCTATTAATCCTTCTTGTGGAGTAGTTTCTGGTAAAAGAAAGAAAGATGCCTCCTTTCCTGAAGAGATTCAAGATTCTGAATCTGAACAGGAAAGTGCAGGAACGGATTCAAGGTTTTGTCCTCAGATTTCTGATTTAGTCTCACAGGAGAGCTCTCTTTCTGATTTTCCCTGTGGGGGGGTTTCTCTTTCTCTGAGACTATTACTAGAATGTTCCATTGTTTTCAGTGGGAGAACACTGATATTTCTCAGTCCCTAAAAAAATAATATGAGATGTTACAGGAGGATTTTCCAGAACCTACACCCATTCCTTCTGTCCTGTCTGCTTCTGAGGATGCACGTCTTACTACCTGCGGTTTTCCTGACAGTCAGACAGCTCAACCTAAAGAGAGGCAGATAGGATGTATAAAGTTCCTCAGTCCTTCAAATATGTATACACTATTCCTAAACCTGACCCAGCAGCTATAGCCTTAATTGTGTCTTTTTCTGCTAATCACTAAATTAATTCCAATCTTACTCTTTCTAATAAGGATGGGAAAGTTATTACGTATGGGGAAAAATTCTAAATTGTCGGGCTCATTTTATTGTGACATATTGTGAAAGTATGAGGAATGTTTTATCTACAGTTTCTTTGTGTTAAGAGAAATCTGCTTTAAATAACTTACTTTCTTCTATTCCAAAGGTCACTACTCATTGTTTGCAGTATGTGTATGACTCTGTCATATATGGCCAATGGTATAGTTTTAAGGAGGTGTGCTTGGCTGCATTCTCAGAACCTTCCAGATTATGTTAAAATGAGATTTTAAATTCTCCCTTGGATAGAGATTTAGTGTATAGCCTCTCTGCTGCAAAGGTGATCAAAAAGTGTAACGAAAGGGGCAAGCTGATCCAGGGAATCTCTAAGATTTTTTGGACTTCCTTGTACAAATTGTCCAAGGGATTTTCTTTCTCTTCATCCAGTTTTGGCAAAAAACAGAATAAACAGATGTTTAAAAAGTGACAAGGGGGATCCACAGAGAAGTCTGAAATCTCCCAAAACCAAAGACACTCCAACAAATCAGAATGACTATTAAAGAGACCTTTTTGAACCTCTCCCACCTGGGCCCCTCTGGTCTGAATTCCCATTTTTCTCTTTGGCAACAGATTGCATCAGACAAATGGGTTCTGAAAATCATTCATCCAGGTTACAGATGGCAATGGGAGGAAATTCCTCCTTTCCAGTGGGTCATTCCTCATCCATCAGATCAGTCTGTTTTGTTTGTGTGTCAGGATCCCATTATCAACTCTCTGCCTTAACCTTTGCATGATCCACTGCACCAAGAGTGTTCACAAAGTGTCTAGATCCAGTTATATAGCTCATTGCAATCTACAGGGTATCCACATTTTCCATATTTTAATGACTTGCTTATCTTCCCAGAGTCTTTTTCAAAATGTCAGGAATCGCTGCCTTTGGTGTGAGATCTCCCACAAGCCTGCACAAGCCAGGATTCTAAGAGAACATTCAAAAGTCTTTTTGTGACTCCTTCACACAGGATTGTGCTCCTGGGATGTCAGCTAGACACCTTGGTGCAAAGAGCTTTGCTTCCACAGGGAAAAATACATCTTTATTTAGGCCTATTTCTAAGGTTTTCCACTCAGACTTGACTCACTGCAAGGGAATAATTCAGGATTTTGGGTGTCCTAGCATCTGTGATTGTCATGATACCCCTGGCAAGACTCCAGATGAGAAAAATACAGCGATACCTGAAATCTCTTTTGTCCCAGCATCAGCAGGTCTCAGTACTGGGGGTTGTCAGAAGAGAAATGACTTAGTGGAGACAACAGATATCCTTAAATTAAGGTCTTCCCTTCTGCCTCCCTGCTCCAAAGCAGTCAGTTACCACAGATGCTTCAGACATTGCTTGGGGAGCAGTTTCAGGAGAGAGAAAAATGCAGGGGTTGTGGGACACCAAGGACAGATGAAAGCACATAAATATCAAGGAGGTGCTTGCTCTGATCAAGACATTCAATTCTCTGAACCACAACAATCATCTGCATGCTGACTCCCTTTCTGACCTACTACTAAAAACCCAGTCAGCTTTTACTATAACAGAAACATGGATGCACAACCACCTCACCCTAAATGCAAACAAAACTAATCTAATTGATCTTTACTCCCTCCAGAAACTCCTCCTTTGATAATACCTCCTTTACTATATTAAGTCAGAACAACCTCCCCTATTGAAATAGTATCTCACACCAAGCTGCTTGGTGGCCCCATTGAAACTTCAGCATCCATATTCAAAGATCCATCAAAAAAAAAAACACACCAAAAATTAGGACTCCTGTACAGACACAATCGCTACCTCATTCCCTCCAGTAGAAAGACCTTAGCTTCCTCCTACCTTCTCCCCTCTCTCATATACGGTGCCCCACTGCTCATCAATCTCCAACTTGGCCTACAGTCCAAAGGAAAATCCTGCTACAATAAAATCAGCAAATTCACCACCAACTCCAAAAACTGTTCCCATCACTGCCTCTCCCTCCAGTCTCTACAATAGCTAGAACTACCTAAACCTACTTAAACTCATCACAGTCCATAGGCTCATCTTCAAATCTTCCAACTGTCCCGCTATCTCCAACATCTTAACCCCATATATTCCAAACCACTCTGATCAGAAAACTATAACCTCCTATAAATCCACAAACCCTCCCAGCCTCCTGACCACCTTCTGCTGTCGTATTCCCTAGCCAAATTATGGAACTCACTCACTCCACACCCTTTGAAACACTCCTAACCACACTAACTTTAAATCTCTCCTACACTCCTACATATCATCTAAATGGATATACCCCTGCTCTTCCCCTACATGACCCCCTCCTCACTCATCTTTCTTTGCCCAGCAGCTACTGTCTCTCCATATTGATGACCACATACTACTCCTCAAATCTGCCTACTGCTGCTGGACTTTTTTCTACACTCATTTTCATTAGCTCTGAGATTTACATTTATATCTTATGAAATGTTGTAACCATTTGTTTGAAAATGTATTCTATAAAAATTACAGAATGAATGTCGATTGTCACTACAGCTGCTCTGTATATAATGTTATATCTTCATATTTGTTAACTGTACTCTCAGCACGTTATATATTCTTAGTATGCATGTTTGTTATTGTTAATGGAGCTTTTCTCCCCAGGGCCTCCACTGAAAATGGGCTCTTCTTGGCCCAGTGGACTTCCCTGGTCATCAAACTGAAATAAATAAATCATAAGGTAAGAGAGCTGGAAGGTTAGTGATAGTCTAGAGATCTGAAACAGAGAGACAAAGTGAGCCAGTCAGGGTGTGAACAAGAACAGAGTAATAAAAACACCTTGCACACCAATAACGTAAAACTGATTAAACGGAGTACTTTCCAATGTCCTATAATATACACTTTAGTCACTGTCATAATTGAGAATCTGAAGTCTTTACTCTTCCTTCTTAAGACAATAGTACTGTGGCCAAATTTGAATATGGTGTTTGGTAGTTTACCTCCTAAATGGATGCAATGAAGAAATAACTCTGTTGACCAGAGGAGAACTGCTACTTCACAACTTATATGAAACTGACTATCGTTTCTCTTTAAAGATGGATACAGTCTTCTACATAACACACAGAATATACAAATATTGGCAACAGCCAACTAAGTTCTGGAGGCAAAGCTTTGCAAGTAAATGATGCAGAATTTAGAAGAATAAGGGGATTCTGATGTTAGTAATCCTTTCATCACCCGGAAAATATTCAGCAACCTATATACTGGTCAATATGTGGGAAATATGTGAACATTTAATCTATTACTCTCCTGATTTTCTATTTTGTGACTTCATCTTGTAGACAAACTACATTTTGCTTGTTAAGAACCAGCAATTGAGTAAAACTCAAAAGTTCTTACCTGATAATCTAGATGCTGCAGTTAGGTATGATTAGATTTATAAGTAACATTGAAAATCCATGAAATACAAAAGCCTTCTCAAAAATAATAAAATAGTACATTGCACTGAAGGAACACTGTGCTTAGGATGTCAGGGTGCCCATATATATTATGTGAAATAGATGTTGTGCTGTCTTTTTGCAAAGGGTGCTTGGAAACTTTTTTTTGTGAATTATTTATTCAGCCTCAAAACTTAAATTGCTGACTTAGGATGGATTATGCAAGGGCAGTCACTTTCTACAAGGCATCTGCCTTCATGAGAAGTTGCATACATATAGCTAAATAAGACAGGTAGTATTTATCTCTACATGCCAGTGCCTAAAGTGTATATTACAGCACACCAGAAAGTACTCCATTTAATTAGTCCTACATTCGAGGTGTAAAAGATGTCTCATACCCATTTAATTATATATCTTAAAAACATGCATCAGATAAATCTCCGAAAGCTTCATAAGTTCTTGTCTTATGGTCTGAGCAAAGGCTTGATATGATCAGAAGGAATACAGGTTACCATGCACTATTATAAGTAAGTTGGCTATACAACAATAGAGAGTTGTGGGTTGAGTTTCTTTCTGCTTTTATTGTAATCACATTGATGTTTTATCCACCTCAGACATATGGCTTAATGGTCTGCATTTATATTTTTTAAAATACTATATGAAAAGTAATAAGAATAATATATATCGGTCCTAATCTAAATATGGGGATTCAATTATTAATTTTTATGCAGGCATTATAGACAGGAACATGTCTTATTTACAGTTATAGATGTTGCTTGTGTTCAAAACAGACTATCTCCTCTTTTATGAACAGTGTTGGCAGCAGTCTGCATTTAACTTATATTGTGAAAGTCATCCAGAAGATATAATCTAGGAAACCTACTTGACTGTAAACAAATTCTTCATTACAGAAATAAGCATAATCCAATGAAAAAGCTAAAGAACCACATTTAACTGTAGATACAGGTCTAATTTATCTTATCTAGTAATAAACAATGTGAGGCCTCTAGGAATACAATACAAAGTTACTTTTATTTTAGCAATCTGTACCAGATGTACTACAAATAGCTTGTGACATTCTGAGTGAAGTTCTACATAAATATTGGCTCATATTGCTCATGAACATGCATTCAATATTACAATAAGCTCCCACATAAGTACAGTAGTACATTTTCATGGTTTTCCTGCTCAGATCCCAGAAGAGTTTCTAACTGAAGTACTTTATCAGGTCCATAATTTTAGTACACGAGTCAAAAGTTAAAATATAAATGATTTTGCATATCAGTTGTATATAGATTGATGTTTGCTAAGTTGGTAATTATTTATTTGTCTGGAAATACACATTACTTCTCTGAAGGCCAACATGGGACAAGGTACTAAAGTATATTAAAGACTGTCATTGTTAGTCATGGTCCTTATTGCATCGTCCCTCATGTTGTAAAAAAGAAAAATGCTGGAAGAGGAGAATGTCTTGTGGAAAAACACACACAGATTTTTGATTGAGTAACCAAATAGTAGATGAGCAAGAGGTTGAGGATATAATCCACTTAAGCAAGGCATTTCTTGAAATACCATGTAAATGACTGGCGAACACACCCTTGGACTGCATTTTGAAGTTAACAGCATGGGTAGAGCAATGACTTCTGGTAGTTCAGTGCAGAAAGTAAAGAGTATGTACAGCGAGAAATAAAGCATGCAGGAGTCCTTCATTTGATTCCTACAGCATAATGTATGACTGAACAGTCTGAAAAGGGACGGTATGTTGTCCAGTGCACACAATAACAAATGCATCATGTCATTAATGTAATTGAGTAAATAAAAATGTCGAACCAGGCAAAAAACACCATACAAGCTGCAAAAAATACACTTCCAATAATTTTCTTTAGCGCTTTCATCCACTTTTATTTGTCGTGAACTTCTTCAGAATAATTTACATCAAATCAGTGTTTCTTAAATAGTGTTATCACAGGAAGTGATGTCATTATTATTTGAACAGTATAGTATTAATCTTATTCATTGAACATTCCCATATATTATACTAAATTGTGTCTCAAATCTTGATCTCATACATCTAGGTGTTTACAAACTTTGGTTTGCAAAATTAAATGACTAAAGTGTCTTCATTGTTTTGTTTTTTATCTTTTTTATCTGTACATCAGGAAACATTTTAAATTTATTACTTCGTTTAGTCCTGGTGCTATGTCAGCTCCAAATGTCAGCTGCCACAAAGTTTCTCTGCATTCCAGAATATTATTAAGATCCCCTGTCAGTAATCCCTTCTTAACTATATCTAAAATAAAGAATTCGAATTTTTTGAAGTCTCTACATGTCAAAGAATGTCTCGCTAGAGCGTTGTTTCTATCTTTCTTTTTTATAGCTAAAGTGTGTTCATACACCCTGCGTTTCAAAGTTCTTTTGGTTTTTCCTATATAATAATTTTTGCATGTCACGCATGTAGCCAGGTATACTACAAATTCACTATTGCAGTTAAAGTATTCTTTAGCCCAAAAAGTGTGATTTAAATGTTGTATTGTCACAAAGGAAGTATTACTCATGTACCTACACTGTTTGCAGTTCGTGCAACCGAATGTGCCTTTCTTGTTGGTACAGTACCTATCGTACCTGTCATTCTTGTCTCCACTAGATTCCAAAATACTTTTTTAAACTCACTATCTTCTTATAAGTGAACTTGGGTTTTTGTCCTATCACCGAAATGAGTTCTCTATTTCCCATGTTTACCTTCCAATTGTTTTCTATAATTGTTTTAATATGCCACATTTCATTTGTTATTGGCAGTGGGAAAGCCGTTACAAATTCCTTTGTTTGTCCTTCTTGATCTAACTTCTCTACACATGTTAGTGGTGTCCCCACTAACACATCTTCTGACAGCAGTATTGGTTTAGCCACTCCCTTTCTTAGTGGCAAAACCTCATTTTCTATCTTAACTATATAGTCTCTACTGTAGCCTCTATTTGTGAAGAGTGATCTCAAAAGAACTAATTCCTTCTCAAAGATACTATCTTTAGATGTCAACCTACTTAATCTAATGATCTGACCTTTGATGACCCCTCTTTTCATGTGTTCTGGATGTAAACTGTCCTTGTGTAAATAACAGTTTGCAAAATATGGTTTCCTGTAAATTTCACTATGAAATGTCCTGGTCTCATCGTCAATTTCTAAGGTCAGATCTAAGAAAGTGATCTTTTTTCCAAAGTCACCTATTTTGAATTCTAGAAACTTGGTTGTTTGATTTAAAAATTCAACCAGTTCTACAAATTCCTTGTGTTCTCCTTTCCATAGAAATAGTAAGTCATCTATGTATCTACGGTACATGATTACTTTGAAATAAATAAAATCTAATTTGGATTGCCTATGTTACAGGAGTTGGGTGCTGACCTTCCTTTTTGGCTTGGATTTTGGTTTTTGGTCGTGCACATGCCGTTCGTGCAGGAATGTGGTTTAGACTTACTTAATATTTAACCAGGTATGTGGGGCAGTGCCAGGACATTTTTCAGCCATGTTACAGTCCAAAACGTGAAGAGCTAATACAGAATAAGAAACAGTGGACTGGAAAGCAGGAGTAAAATTGCAGTCCATAAAGATAAACAAAATTCACCACCCATATAGCTCACTGGATTAAAAAAATGAGATTACAATCAGAAATTGCCTAAACATCAGGTTGTATGCATATATGTCATTAAAGGTAAAAAGCATTGTTTGATATAATCTCAACGCAAGCAAACAGTCTTTAGAATGACTTCCAGACTGTCACTTAAAAAGTATTAAAAGGATATACCTTTTTAAGAAATGTATATATTATAATTATGAATGTATAATAACAATAATAATAATACCTTTTTGGTAACTGGGTAGGCCCACTAGACACATAGTCCTTTTTCAGGGCCATCCAGAGAGCAATCTTTAATTATGCAACTTGCTTAAGATCACACATTAGGGCAAACAACGGCTGAAGAAATCAGTCCCTGTACCACAGGATCTCTAGCTCACAACTACAAACTCTGTATCAAATAGCAGACAATGGAATGCATTCTGAATATCTTTCTCCAAGTCAAAGAGACAGATACAGATAATATTATCTGTGACCACAAAGCTATTCTAAATGAAGAAAGAGTTTGAAGGTTTCTGAGCTCAGATGAAAGTGAGTTTCTCAAAGCAGAGGTAAATGTAGTGAATAGTCTTTCAGAGGTAGTTAGAATAAGGACAGATACTGATACATAACAATGGCAGATACATCCAGAAAAAAAAAACTTCAGTCAGCCCGAAACATTTTTATGAAATTAAACAAGTAAGGAATTATTTTGCATAAGTAAGTATTCTGTATTAATTGTTAAATCCACCATATAAACAAACTGACAATAACAAAAGTTTGTAGTACAAATTTCTCTAGACTCAACACTTTCAATATATTTAGCCATGCTTTGGAGGTACGAGACATGCAGCATATTCATGAGGCAAGTACACTTTCTGACCACTTCAACCACTGTAGTATTTAAATATACCTCAGACAAGAGGACAATGGCTTCAGCTCAAGAATGCAAATTGCATACAACTGAAAAGATCATAAGGCAAAAGTAAAAGACAGGAAGTGGTCCTATGGGTCTTCTACAAGTGTTTGTGTGCTATTAAATTGCATTTCGCTTTCTTACTGTCACTAGCTTTAAATGGCAAGTCCCCTACCTCTCATTAACCCAATTCTAGTGAACTGCACAGTCCTCTCAGCTCCCTAAGAGAGTTCAGATGGATATAAAAGATCCCGTGGCACTCATTGATAAGATATTGGTACTTCATACCTGCTTAGAAAAATGGAGAAGTTTAACCTATATGTAAAACATAGATAAGAAATTAAATTAAACATGTTAATAGTAAAATGAAAAGAGAAATAAAAAAAAATCCCTACTCTTTCTGCTGCAACCATTTCTTCAGCTTTCCCATTATCAAGGAGCAATCCCAAAATTTGTTGTATAATAATTCATCACAGTGAATTAACCACAATATCCAAACTGCTCTAGTTATTGTTTTATCATAAACATTTGTCATATGACCAAATTGTCAAAAAATACATTACATGATAAAAGGTGACAAATGATATTCCTACAATCTTTTAATCATGCAATACTTAAAGAAAATCTGAACTCTCAGACAATATAATAAAGCATGTTCCCTAGATTCTTCACAGGAACACATATTACAAAGCCTATTCTCCTTAATATTATATTTCATCAAGTCTTTAACGGGTAGTCTACCTAGCATTAATCTCCATAAAAAATCCTTTAATTCTTATGTGCTAGAAAACCATTGCTATTTAACAGATGTTGCTGCTACCAAAGGAGAAACTCACTCCAAGATGTAATATAATAGCAATGATCAATTATAAATGTATACCATGCCCTCCTATTTTGTATAAACTGTGATAAGGAAACTCTCCATAAGAAATATTTCTATACATGTGCATTAGGATTGTAATGAGAAATATATTTATGCCGTCTTACAACCTACTTTACATTTATACAATAAAACCTGTCCTAATAAATTTGAGTTTCTGTTCTAGATTTTCAGAAAAATCCAGTGTAGATGTAAAGATACTAAAAACACAACTGTGTTACACAAATTTAGTCCACCTTCCCCCTTTATACAGTGCAGTACGCCTCCCTTTAATAGGGTTAGGCTTACATTTTTTTTAACTTTGGGAAATAGATAAACACTTTCTATATAACCTAGCTTGCCATAATATGAAAGGTTAGCATATGAACTTACTTTAGGAAAGAAAAAGATTTACACATATTCAGTTTGGTCTTAACAGTCATCCCATTGTTCATAATAAATCAAAGAACTGCCACAGGCAGTGCCTAGTATTTTTATAATCTTATTTTGAAAAATAATATTTTGAAAGGTGGAAGCAATCCCAATTCCCTTACATTTTTGAACATTAAATTGCAAGCCTGCAGTATATAGCTTATGTTATAAAACCAAAAAAAAGGTTCTATATTACCAATGCTACACACCATTATATTTAAGTCATCTGCATAAAACAAGTATGTAGGTATCAAAACAGAATTAGCAATAAGTGACTTAAATTTGTGAAGTAATACCATTCACGCAATACAGGATTTATAACTAAAATAAATAGCAAACCACTCAGTGGGCAACCCCGATTGACACGTCTTTGAATATTAATTGCTTTCCATAAATTACAATTACTCCAAGGCCTAGTCCGTGAATTGTTATAAATATCCTGCATAACTAATCTGATTTTCCTACCACTATTATAACTTTTCTGTACGTCCCATAAGCTGCCAAGTCAACCATATTATGCACTTTGGAAATGTCATAGGCCAGAAGTAACCCATTTCCATTTTGAATTTGATCAACAATTTCTCATAATAGGATCAATATGTCTAATATTTTTCCTGGTATCCCAAAAATCCCATTATAAAATAATTTAATAGTAATCTGAGATGTTCTTTGCTGCACAATTTTACAAAATAGTTTTTTTAAATCAGTGTAATTGAGCATTAGGTGTTTTCTGCTGGCTAAATCTATCCCCTTATTTATATATACATTTTACAACCAAATTGTTTAATGGCATTAGCAAGCCAGTTATTTAAAATAGATGAAAATGTTTTTATCTGAAATAATGATATGTCAGTATAAAATGAAAAGGATATACTGTGTAAACCTGGAGATGTATTCTAAGAAACAATTTTTCCAACCCTGTTTAATTCATCCAAAGATATATGCCATTCGAGAAACTCATTATCAGCTTTATTTATGATACTTTTTTATTCTTGTGCCGGTTGTATTTTTAGCACACATGGGAGATGCATAATTTTCAACATATTCCATAATTGTGTCTTTAGTAACAGAAAGTGTGCCATCAGTGCCCAGCAAGGTTCCCATAAAAGTGGTCTCATTTTATAATTTTCCCTAGGAAAAAAGGTAACATCTATCTTCTACCTTTGAATGTATTTTTGTTTATATAAAAAAGATCTTTTTGTTAGTGATGCCTTGCAACTTTTATTTTCTAAAACTAGCATAGTATGTGAATTGTTACTTTGTACATTATATTCATAATCCTGTAAGAAATTACTGTAGAGTCTTTTATAATGACTCCACATACCTTTCTACAATACAAAATATAAAGTTTTAAATTTTTGGAATATGTTGAAAATTATGCATCTCCCATGTGTGCTAAAAATACATAAAACGACAAAGGATTCCAAACTGATAAAATTTATTGTCTGTCTTACAAAGAGATGAATTCTTATATAGAATTATTTCTGATGTACCTTATGCAGCTTATAGAAGGGGACAGAATTTGGGGGACAAATTAGTTAAAGCATATTATATTGCTCCAGTGATGAGGCCCCCTTTTACTTTATTAACTTGTGGTACTATACGATGCAATAATTGTAATGTTTGTTCTTTTATTAAATTAAGTTTTCCTAGGATTAATGGAAAAATAATCAAACCACACAGTTGTTTTACACGCCATACAGTAGGTGTGATTTATTGTCTTAAGTGTCCCTGCAACCTTTTCTATATTGGGGAAACTAAGAGAAAATTTAGAATTAGGTTGCAGGAACACATTAGGGACATTAAGAGGGGGATGCTGGAGAGTCCCTTAGCATCCCATTTTAAAGAAAAACACAATGGAGATGCTAATTTAATGCAAGCCACTATTTTATAACAAGTATTTATTAAGAAGGGGGATGAAAGATTAATTAAAAGTATTTTGCTTTATAAAGAAACTGTATTTATATTGAAATTTAATACATTGTCACCGATGGGTCTAAATAGAGAAGTTAATTGGAGAAGCTTACTTTCAGATCTTAGAGTATTAGTTAATTGATTTTTTTTATTGTATTTAATTGAATGATTGTTTGATGTATATATATATGGGAGCGTGTTTTTATTAAATTTTTACTCTTTGAAGGCTGTAGTGGCAGAGGCGCTAAGACAGACAACAATAAATTTTATCGGTTTGGAATCCTTTGTCGTTTTGTGGACTATTTACTGGTTGCCTTACCGGGTTTTTGTTTGCTGTTTGTTGTGATTTTTTTGTGCTAAAAATACAGCCTGCACAAGAAGCTGCCAGTCAATTAGAGAAGGCTACAGGTCAATTTATTGGCCTGAAACTGATGAATTTCATCAAGAGGTAACCTACCCTTTTTTGCCTGTGAACCTGATAAGGAACATTTGTAGCAGCTGAAGCTGTTTTCTGAACCACATTTGCTTAGTTTATAGAGTTTTCCTGTGGTAGATCACAATCAGCACAGAGTGAGAGTAGGCTCTTGTTTTTTAACCTCTGACCTTGGTTGAATAATATGCTGTTCACCTTTCAAATGACAGTAATCCATTATATCTAAGCAAGTAGTAGCAGCATATGTGCTAGGATCATTTTCCTCCATCATGGTCAACAATTTGTCATCTAGTAAGCCACCATCTTCCAAAACATTTATTTACAATGTCAGTTCTCTCACAGCAGCACCTGATTCCAACTCCTTTTCTTCCCAATGTATACTGTGATCACCCTACGGCCAGTCACAGTAACAGGAAAGTATAGGAGTCCTTTATTCATCTACAACAAGAACTTTTATTTACAACATATTTACAAATATTTACAGATATACAAATATATAGCTATACAAATATATTTACACATACTCATAATTTCCTTAACAACTATACTAAATATTCACCCATAAGATTCCAAACTCTTTTTTTCCATTACCACCATCTGATTTTACTTAATGTTGTTGCTAAAATCCATTTACCATTAATCATAAATTAATTTATTCTTTTATTCCATATAACCAACATAACATAAAAAAATTATCTAAACAACGTATTCTTTACTTCTATTCTTATTCTACCATATTTAATCATATTCATGTTTATTTTATCCAATTCTTTGATAGCTTTAAAATAAAATCCTCTTTACATTGTTTTCCCCATAACTTTTTACTCTTTTACATTTCAAAATCACATATTCAGTAGTTTCCATCTTCTTGACAATGTAAGCATATATATCACTTCTTTTTATATGGCACATTTCCTTTTACTAGTAATTTACCTATTACCAGTCTCCACATAAACAAAATGACATTCTACTTTCCGAATACATCATTTGGTTCTTATTTTTATAGCTTTAATTTTTTCATCTACTAGATTTTGCCATGGTTTTACATAGTAATGTTTTATCATTACATTCTGATACTATACTTCTCTGTCTTTTTCTATATTGTGAATTTTTATTTTCCAGAAAAATATTTTTCTTGGTAACATTTTATTTCTTCATTTATGCACTCTTTTTCTCTTTTACTATTTTTACCATGCTCCAACATTTCCCATATTTATCCAGATTTACTACTAATCTTTCATAATTTTTTTTCACTTATCCACTGTAATACTTTAAATTTAATGAAGCAGCATATTCCACTGGGTTAATTAACCCTAAACTGCCTTCCTCTTTATTTACATACAAAACTTCTCTTTTTACTGGGTTTAATCTAGAACACCATATAAATTAAAGTATCTGCAATAATTCCTTTTCAAATACTGTTGGCAACATAAATACAAGTATATTTTCCCGTCAGTGTTGAAGTTATCAAATAAGCCTTTTTTTTTTAATGACAATTTATATGTTCTCCAAAAAAGATAAGTTTGCTTTATTTCATCTATTGTTTTTTTCCCACTGAATTCTACTTACATCTTTTCTTTTAAACAATCATACATTTATATAAATGAAAACAAAGCATATTGACATAATTTTAGCTGCAAACATTATACATCGCAAACCATATTAGCATAACTTTAGTTGCAAACATTATACATCACAAAGGCTAGTTGGCACAATGGTTAAGATCTTCACCTTCCATGCACAAGGTACAAGGTTCAATCCTGACCTCTGGCCAATTTTTGTTTGGAGTTTGCATGTTCTCCCTGTGTCTCTATGGTGTTCCTCCCACTTCCGAAAAACATGCTGAGTGTTTCCATCGTAAACTCACGAATTGAATGGAGCTGTGGGCAGCAGCACAGACTCTACATGGTGCCCTATAGAGGGAGGAGTTGTACAGACCAACTGCCTTGGGCATCTGCTGTGGCACGCAGTATCCTCAGGATAGGAGAACATGGACCCCAGACTACAAACAGGGCTAGCCATTTGACAGTGTGAAATATGGCTCTAGGTGATTGTCACAGTGACTGTCACTAGAAAATGGGCATGAGTAGTTAACCTGTGATAAGTGGTGAGGACCCATCCTACTTTGACCTATGCCAAGGATTTATAGAGTGGGAGGGTTGTGTGTGCCACTATTGCATGGGTGTGCCCCTAGGTGAATAACCTGCAGGCCAACCAGTGTCTGTTTGCCCAGCCTGGATTACCTGGGATAGCTTTATTGAGCTAAAGCTGGACATAAAACCATTCAACCTGCCAAACATGAATTGAGAATTGCTACACTTAAAGTAGGTTCACTGACAGGATGCAACTTGGAGCTGGACATCCTATGTATCCAAGAGATGAGATAAAAGGGCAGTGCAGTGAAACCACTTGGCTTGAAATCCAGAATCTACTACTTCTGATATCATCTGAATTAGTGACAGACTCATGCAAATCAGACCCTATTGTAATGATAGAGCAGTATTCATAATTGTGGCCTATGCCCCTCAGCAGGGTTGTGATAGTGAGGATAATAGAGCATTCAGATAGCAGTTGCAGGATCTACTAGTTAAAGCAGGAAAGCATGAATTGACATTGATAATGGGTGACTTGAATGCACATATAGGGACAGACAGAACAGAATACGATGATTGCCTGGGTCCACATGGGTGAGGCAGCAGGAATAAAGGAGAAGCCATTCTAGACGTCTGTCTGGCAAAATGGCTTGATAGTAGCCAACACATGGTTCAGAAAGAGAGAGAGTCAAAAGATTGCATACAAAAGTGGACTACATGCAACTCAGGTAGACTTCCTCCTAGTAAGGTAAGGGCACTGGGGTAGAATCAATGATTGCAAAGTCATTCCTAGTGAAACAGTTATCCCATGGCATAAACCATGACAAGCAGTTGTTAGAGAAGAGTCTAAGATCAACAGAGACCAGGCTGAAGACCTGGAAGTTGACTGGAGAGAAAGTACAACAGTTCAAGGAACTACTCAGGACTCTACACCCTAAGAAGAGGAGAAAATAGGTGTAGTTGATAAAGAATGGCAGCACCTTAAAACAGCATGTGTGAGGATTACAGAACTGATAAAAATGATGGAAATATGGTACATAAGGAAAGCTGTTAGTGGAATGCAGAAGTCCAGGAAGTCATCAAAAGAAAGTAGTAGTGCAGGAAAAAGCGGGGTATAGAAAAAACTGACCAGGCTAGGAAGGAATACTGGTTGATTAACAAAGAAGCTAAGAAATGAGTTGCAATAGGAAAGAACAGGGCATCAGAGGCACTCTACCAGTTTCTGGAAAGTGACTCAGTAGGTGGCACAGGTTGCAAGGCAAAGACAGAAAGATAAAGAAGATAGTGAAACACCGTTCACAAGGGATGCCAGCAACGACCTGCTCACAGTTCAAGGACCTCAAAGGCAGATGGAAGGAGTAGTCTTAGGGTCTTATATTATAACATTGAAGTTTTTAAACACTGGATGTTATATCATCAAACCAGTAATGTCGAACGCTGAAAACAGCAAAGGTGCAGGGCACCAAATTCTTTCCCAGGGAAAGAATTTGGTGGGCCGTTGCTGTGGCTTCGCTGTTTTCAGCATTCGATATGTTGGAACATTACAGGTCGGGTTCAGGTAAGTGTGCGATTGTGTGTAGGGTAGGGGGCGGGTTAGGTGAGTTAGGGTTAGGGCGCGGGTCAGGTAAGTGTGTAGTGCAGATGTTATGGTTAGGGGGTGGGTTAGGTGAGTTAGGGTTAGGGCGTGGGTCAGGTAAGTGTGCGATTGTGTGTAGGTTAGGGTTAAGTGAGTTAGGGTTAGGGCACTGGTGAGGTGAGTGTGCAATAGTGACGGACCTTAGGGTTAGGGTTGGGTTAAGGTAAGTGGATAGCTAGTAGTGCTGTAAAGTTTAGTTTAGGTTTAGGTGTAGGATTTTAAGTGTGTGTGTGTGTGTGTGTGTGCGTGGATTGCTGTTTTTTGTATGTTTGTGTTGTGTGTATGTTTGTTGGAATAGCGAATTTTTTCCCTGGGAAAAAATTTGCTATTCTGACTGTTCAGTGTTTTCAGATTTCAGTGTTTGGAGTTCGATATTATAACATTCGATGTTTAAAAACTTCGGTGAATTATATTATAGACCTGTAGTCCTAGCAGCTTCTGAATTGAGAAAACTCCACAGAAGTTGTACTGCCCGAAATATGACCTATGATGAGAGAAGAAGAGGAGCCCACCCTAGAAGAAGTAAGAACAGCACTAAGGAAAATGAAGTCAGGGAAAGCAGCAGGCTCAGATGAGATCACAGCAGATATGATAACGATGCTAGGTGAGATAGGGAAAAAATGACTTCTGGGGATAGTCACAGCAGTGTGGAGAGAAAGGCACATCACAGATGACGGAAGAATAAGCATATTCTTGCCAGTGTACAAGGACAAAGGGGACATTCACAACTGTGGGCAATATAGAGGCATCAAACTCCTGTCACACTGTTCTGGAGAGGGTGATTAATAAATGGATATGCAGAGTAGTAGAATGTAAGGTGTGAGATGATCAGTTCAGATTCAGAACAGGATACAGCACAAGTGACCTGATGTTTGCAGTGAGATAGATAGTTGAGAAGAAGCTAACTTGGAGAAAGCATATGACAGGGTACCAAGAAAGCTGATTTGGGCAGTACTGCAGTGGTTTGAAGTCCCAGAAACACTGGGAATATTAGTGCAGACTATGTATGAAGTATGAACTCAAGCATGAATAATGTTTGGTCTCACAAAGGGGTTCCCAGTAGGGGTGGGTGTGTACCAGGGTCCAGATCTGAGCCCACTGCTGTTCATACTGATGATGGACTACAATAGCAAACAGGTTACAGGGGACAGATCAACAAAGTTGCTGTATGCAGATGATGTGGCATTGCAGGCAGACTCTGAGCATGAACTTCAGCAAAGGATAGAGGAATGGAATGCAAAACTGAAGGCACAAGGGATGAAACTAAACACAGATAAGACAGTGGTAATGGCAGCAAATTAGGGAAATCAGAAGAAGCTGAGAACTAACCCAGCCACTGGGAATGCATAAGCCTATGCATTTCTTTGTGCCGGTCCCAAGCCCGGATAAATGGGGAGGGTTGCGTCAGGAAGGGCATCCGGCGTAAAACTTCGCCAATTCATTTCATGCAGACACCAATAAATATTTTTATAATGGATCCATCGAGGCCCGAGTTAACAATGACCACCACCAGTACTGTTAGCCTACAGGGTGCTGGCGGAAATTGGGCTACTGTTGGCCAAAGGAGAAGAGGTGGAAGACATGGCCGAAGGCAGGAAGAGAGGAGAAAGGCTAGGACTGTGGTAGTGAGGGTCGGAACTTTGAATGTTGGCAGTATG
Organism: Protopterus annectens; assembly: GCF_019279795.1. Lineage (NCBI taxonomy): Eukaryota > Metazoa > Chordata > Ceratodontiformes > Protopteridae > Protopterus > Protopterus annectens. Next base: position 233,029,669 of record NC_056743.1, on the reverse strand, counting down.
ACTGGTATAGGGAGAGAGCTAGCTGATATGATGGACAGAAGGAAGGGTGGCATATTGTGTGTGCAAGAGACCAGCTGGAAGGGGAGTAAGGCTAGGTGTATCGGAGGTGGGTTCAAATTGTTTTATCATGGTGTGGATGGGAGGAGAAATGGCGTAGGAGTTATTATGAAGGAACAGTATGTTAAGAGTGTTTTGGAGGTGAAAAGAGTGTTAGATAGAGTGATGTTTATGAAGCTGGAAATTGATGGTGTAATGATGAATGTTGTTAGTGCATATGCTCCACGAGTTGGGTGTGCAATGGATGAGAAAGAAAAATTTTGGAGTGAATTGGATGAAGTGGTGATGACTGTACCCAAGGGTGAGAGAGTGGTGATTGGAGCAGATTTCAATGGGCATGTTGGTGAAGGGAACAGAGGGGATGAGGAAGTGATGGGTAAGTATGGTGTTAAATGAATGCGGAAGGTCAGATGGTAGTGGATTTTGCGAAAAGGATGGACATGGCTGCATATGCATTTTAACAAGAGGGAGGAGCATAGGGTGACATACAAGAGTGGAGGAAGATGCACACAGGTGGGTTATATCTTATGTAGGAGGGCCAGATTGGAGACTGTAAAGTGGTGACCGGAAAAAGTGTAGTTAGGCAGCATAGGATGGTGGTTTGTAGGATGACGTTGGTGATCAAGAAGAGGAGGAGGAGGAATGTGAGGGCAGCACGAAGGATCAAATCGTGGAAATTGAAAAAGGGCAATTGTGAGGTGGAGTTCAGGTATGAGTTAAGGCAGGCACTGGGTGGCAGTGAAGAGTTACCAAATAGCTGGGTAACTACAGCGGAGCTAGTAAGGGAGACGGCTAGAAAGGTGCTCGGCATCACATCAGGACAGAGGAAGGATGACAAGGAGACATGGTGGTGGAATGAGGAAGTACAGGAGAGTATACAGAGAAAGAGGTTGGCAAAGAGGAAGTGGGATTGTCAGAGAGATGAAGAAAGTAGACAGGAGTATAAGGAGATGAGGTGCATGGCAAAGATAGAGGTGGCGAAGGCTAAGGATAAGACATATGAAGAGTTGTATGAAAGGTTGGACACTAAAGAGGGAGAAAAGGACCTGCACCGATTGGCTAGACAGCAGGACCGAGCTAGGAAAGATGTGCAGCAGGTAAAGGTGATAAAGGATAATGAAGGAAACATACTCACAAGTGAGAAGAGTGTGTTGCGGAGATGGAAAGAGTACTTTGAGGGGTTGATAAATGAAGAGAATGAGAGGGAGAGAAGGTTGGATGATATAGGGATAGTAAATCATGAAGTAATATGGATTAGCAAGGAGGAAGTAAGGATAGCTATGAAGAGGATGAAGAATGGAAAGGCTGTTGGCCCAGATGACATACCCGTGGAAGCATGGAGGTGTTTAGGTGAAATGGCAGTGGAGTTTTTAACCAGATTGTTTAATGAAATCTTGGAAAGTGAGAGGATGCCTGAGGAATGGAGAAAAAGTGTTTTGGTACCGATTTTTAAGAATAGCGGTGATGTTCAGAGCTGTAGTAACTACAGAGGGATTAAATTGATCAGTCACAGCATGACGTTATGGGAAAGAGTAGTGGAAGGAAGGTTAAGAAGGGATGTGATGATTAGTGATCAGCAGTATGGTTTCATGCCAGGAAAGAGCAGTACAGATGTGATCTTTGCTCTGAGGGTGTTGATGGAGAAGCACAGAGAATGTCAGAAGGAGTTGCATTGTGTTTTTGTAGACTTAGAGAAAGCATATGACAGGGTGCATATAGAGGAGTTGTGGCATTGTATGAGGAAGTCAGGAGTGTCAGAAAAGTATGCAAGAGTGGTACAGGATATGTAAGAGGGTAGTGTGACAGTGGTGAGGTCTGCGGTAGGAGTGACGGATGCATTTAAGGTGGAGGTGGGGTTACATCAAGGATCAGCTCTGAGCCTTTTCTTATTTGCAATGGTGATGGACAGGTTGACAGACGAGATCAGACAGGAGTCCCCGTGGACTATGATGTTTGCAGATGACATTGTGATATGTAGTGAGAGTAGGGAACAGGTGGAGGTGACCCTGGAGAGATGGAGATATGCTCTAGAGAGAAGAGGAATGAAGGTCAGCAGGACTAAGACAGAATATATGTGTGTGAATGAGAGGGAGGATAGAGGAATTGTGAGGATGCAAGGAGTAGAGGTGGCAAAGGTGGATGAGTTTAAATACTTGGGGTCAATAGTTCAGAGTAACGGTGAGTGTGGAAAAGAGGTGAAGAAGAGAGTACAGGCAGGATGGAGTGGGTGGAGAAGAGTGTTAGGAGTGATTTGTGACAGACGAGTACCTGTAAGAGTGAAAGGGAATGTCTACAAGAGGGTAGTGAGACCAGCTATGTTATATGGGTTGGAGACAGTGGCATTGACAAAAAGGCAGGAGTTTGAGCTGGATGTGGCAGAATTAAAGATGTTAAGATTTGCACTGTGTTTGATGAGGTTGGACAGGATTAGGAATAAGTATATTACAGGGTCAGCCCAGGTTGGAAGGTTTGGAGACAAAGCCAGAGAGGCACGATTACGTTGGTTTGGACATGTGCTGAGGAGAGATGCTGAGTATATATTGGGGAAAAGATGCTAAGGATGAAGCTACCAGGTAACAGGAAAAGAGGAAGGCCTAAGATAAGGTTTATGGATGTGGTGAGAGAGGACATGCAGGTGGTTGGTGTGACAGAGCAAGATGCAGGGGACAGGAAGAAATGGAAACAGGTGATCTGCTGTGGCGACCTCTAACTGGAACAGCCGAAAGAAGAAGATGATGAGAAGAAGCTGAGAAGTGAGATAGAAGGGAAGAAAGTGGAACAGGCAAATAGCTTCAAGTATCTTGGAGAGGAGGCTGAGGAGAATGGAAGTCTGAATGAGGAGGTCAAAGCTCGAATCAGAGGGGCAACAGCCAACTGGCATAAAGTCTCAGGTGTAGTTTATGTCAGAAGAATGTCAAAGAAGCTGAAAAGTAAGGTGTACAAGGCAGTGGTGCGACCAAAACTACTGTACGGTACAGAAACCTGGACAGTAAAGGCACAGAAGATGAGGAAGCAACAAGTGATGGAAATAATGTGCCTGAGAAGGGTGTTAGGATGCTCACTGTGGTACAGACTAAGACATGACACAAGAGCAGAAGCCAAAGAAGCTCCAGTCACAGAAACCATTAAAGAAAACAGATTATGTTGGTTTAGACACAAGGGAAGAAAAGCAGAAAACAATCTGATGAAGATTTGGGACAGATAGTAAAAATATAAGAGGAAACAAGGATGTCCAGCAAAGCAGTGGATGGATTGTGTCAAAGAAGATCTGCAATAGTCAGTCATGACTGTCAAAGAAGGCAGGGGGGGTCTGGCATTTAATCAAGACTGATGGCAACAGTTAACACAATACCCTGAACCCCATGTAGAAAATGTTAAAAAGGGGGCTGCTGATGATAATGATGATTATATATAATTTATAATCTATCCGCTCATTGTCTGTCAAATATTCCATAGCTCATTCAAATCCTGCCTTCTTTTATACCTTGTTCTTCTGCATGTATTGTCCTGACAATTCCCATTTTTTTCTAAGTAATCTGCTCACCCCTTTTTAAAGGACCCAATTTCAGTTCTGTTATCTACTACTTCTAGTACAAGTATTGTAGACTCTGATTTCTATTTTCTAGTAATTGCTTTCTTGTCAGCCACCATAATTAGACTCAGCAATGCCTTAGTATGTCTACGCAATTCTGATTCTGTATCATAGCTCAAAAAAATAATATCCTTAGTAACAGCAATTTGCTCACTCATTATCTCTGACAGAGTATCTGCAGGGAATCTTTAAAGTTTGCCAATTCATTGCACTCCAAGATAATATGCTCCTAATTACCCTCTTTCTTCCCCATCATACCTCCATTTGTTGCCTACCAGAGGAAAAATTCTTTGGAGTCTTTTTGGTGTATTAAAATACCTATGTAAACACTTACACTGAATTCTACTTGCATCTTTATTCCCAAATTTTATACCCAACACAGAAATGTCATTCACTGTAAAATATAAATACCGCCTATTTTTACACCACCTAAACTTTTAAAATTCTCTTTATTTAAAGCCATCCCTATCACCTCTAGAGACTTATTTATGCAAATTATTACTTCTTTTATCCAAATTTAGTTTTTTGCAATTATGTCATCTGTATATGTTAAAAGAACTGGAATTCTTAACTTATATACTATCACATTCATAACTAATCAGATTGGACAGTTGTGTCTTACACCACTCTTCATACTTACCTCTTGGCTTACCATCCATTTACAAGCATTTTTCTTTATTACTACTACACAAGGACAAACAATTTCTTAACTTTCACACTTATATTCTTTCATTATCCATAAGATTGTATGTCCATTTGCATCAAATACCTTATTAAAGTCTCCTATTATGACTTTTGTTTTTTCTTTTCTATTCATAATATCCAAAATTTCTCTATCATTAATAATTCTTGACAACCCTTCCTTTTTATACTGTATATAGGATATTCCATAATATTTTAAACTTTAGTTTCAAATCTATTTTGTACTATTTTCATAAAGATCTTTTAATCATTATTCAATACCACTAGTCTCGATTTTTTTAATTGCACCAAATTCTTTATACATAAAACCTTAATTTGCTCATTTATTCAAAGTCTTTAAAAATATTTTTTGTCAATCCCTTAAATTTTTTATACGTGTCATACCCTATTCTATCTGATCCTGCAGCCAAATCTATATTTACTTGTCATAATACTTTATCTAGCTCATTTAAAGAGATCTCCTTTCCTAATTCTTTATTTCCTTTTTTGTTCACTTTTTTTACTTATTTTTTTTACTACCTTTTTTTCTTTAAACATTTCTTGAACATATTGTACTACACTCTTCATAATCTTGTCCTGAGTTCTATTTCTCCTTTTACATTTTTTATTTCTCTCATTATATCATCTTTCTTTATTAATCTGCTTAAGTAAATCAACACTTCTTATCTTTTTCCTTGTAAATAGTTTTGTTTATATAACAATTCTTGTATTTTTTTTTTGATTTCTTTCATATATTTTTTCTTTGTCAAAGTACTTTCTATTATATTCTAAATCTTCCAATGCATCATTATATGTTATTTTAGATCTTTCTTTCACTACTTTTCTGACATCATACTGCCACTGTAAAAAAACATTTTTAATAATTTCCCAAAAATATAATCCACCATTCATATCAATTTGTAGATACATTGTTCTGATATTAATATGCTCTTTTCATAACTATATCACTAATTTCTTTCCTTCTTCATTCCATTCTTTCTCATTTGTCCTTTTTATTCCTTGCCTATTTTTATATATTCCTTGCTTTCCTTTATATTTATCCATATTGCAGGACAATAATAAAATCCTATTTCAACTACTCCCCTTCTCCTACAACTAAACCTTCTGCCACTATAAAATAATCTATTTCAGTTTTATACATACCCCTTTTGTCAGTACATGAGTATTTATCCCAAAGTGGACATACGTGCATGCTTGTGAATATCTTGGAGTATGTCTGTGCATGGGAGCCTGAACATTATAACTTTTGATATTTTCCTTGTATCATTTTCTTTCTTCTTACACTTGCCTCTTAAACCAAAATTAAAGTCTCTTGTTATTATGATATTCATATTTATCACTACATAGTCTAAAATCTGCTGAAATAAGCTTTCCCTTTCTTTACAATTAGTATAAGTGTATAGTAACTCTGCATATTTGTCCTTTCCATATTAAATCTGCAATAGTTTGTCTCATTTTTGCTAAAGTGACATCTAATAAGTTTATTGTATTTCTACAGAATATGGCTATTCCAAAACATCTCTCATTTCCCAAATTCCAGATTATCTTTCCTCCCCATAGTTCCTCTGTTTGTAATCTTTCATTTGTTAAAAATCTTGTGCTTCTAATATAATTATAATTACATATATACCACATGGATTGCACAACACCAAAATCCCTCTCATTATTATATTCTAAATACTATTCACATTTATAGAAAGCACTCTAAAATGTTCATTTTCCCTTTTCCTTAAATTCATGGTTTCATAGGTTCATATCATATTACTAAGCTAGCTTTCTTAATAGGCCATTTTAAGCCTAGCCAATTTCCCTGCCAAATATGAAAATCAGACACTGTACCTTGTGTCTAAGTCAAACACATTAACCACTATACCAGCTCTCAGTCATTAGGTATGTATATTCTTTTTCATCCATTTCCTTACTTTTGTACTTACCCCTTTTTTCTTTCTCTTTTACCAGTAGCACTCTTTTTTCTTTAACCACCTCCCAATTTATCTCTTCTTCATAACTTATTTCAGAAGCTTCCTCTATGTAACACTCTATTATATTTTTCTCATATTTGTTTTCATTTTCTACTACTTCTAACATTTCTTCTCTGTGTTCAATTTCTTCTTTTTTTTTCCTTAGTCTTATTTTCATTTTTGCAATCCATCCATAAATGTCCAACTTTGTTAGATTTATATTTCAATTTAAAGTTTTTGCATTATGTCCCATTTCCCAACAAATATAACATTTTATCATTGTTACTTATCAAATGTTCTTTTTTTCCACAAAAATATTTTTGGGTTGTCAGCAGTATTTTATGACACCCCTATTTCCCTTGTATATATATATTTTTTTTTTCTATTTCTAATTTTAACACAACATTACAATCCCATTCATCAGTCTATAAACCCCCTTTATGATAAACCTTTGCAACAACCAGTACTTCTTTACATAAAGTTTTCAAATGTTATTTCAAAGTTGTCTCTCCACCTCTGTTTGATTGTACATGAGTTTTCTTTGCTTCCCCCATTAAATGCTTTTATCACAAAGATTCCATGGGTTACAGTCTTTCTTTTTTCATATTCTACAAGAAAAGTTTCCATTGAGAAAACAAGTCTCAAATATTATATCATAAAATGCCTCTTTAATAAGAATAAATACCCTTACCTCATATTCTTTTAAAACCAAAGGAGCTATTAAATTGTCCCAGACTTCATACCTGACAATTTGTTTGTCTTCTTTACTTTGAATGCTTACTACATACTTCTGTTTTTCATTTTCTTCTGCCTTTGTTTCTGCTACTCCCCTTTTGCCTTCTTTTACTTTCTCTTCCTATGTTTTCTGTTCCATCACACCACTAGTCTTCAGGATTATCAGTGCATCCTCCTTTTGTATTTTCTCCATAATGTTCCCCTAGGAAATGTCTCCTCCATTTTCTGGCTCACTCTACATCAACATTTCTTTAAGTAAATCATCCCGAAACCCTCCCAACTGGAGGGTTGTAATTATACACCCATCATTTGCAGACTCTTCTCCATCAGATTTGTTTGAAACATCTCCTCAGAATCCTCCATACATTCTCCACTGTCTTTATTTGGTTTCTCCTCCATTTCTTTCACCACTCTATTATCTCCTTTTCTCTCTATCCCTCTGTTTCTCTGGGATGCCTCTGCTCCTGGAATGAAAACAGTAAGTGCTCTTGCAAAATTGGTCCCACTCACAGCAACAATAAGTAGGGGAAGTTCCCTTCCTGCCATGGCCAAATTTTCCTTAGTAAAATAAATGCCACCTTAGGTCACCCCCTGAAAAGAGACTTCTAGCCTAGTGAGATAAATCTGGTCGACAAAGAATAAATAATAAAAACTCTCACCATAAAAACTGGGCTTTGCTGTTAAAGTATGTTTAGTGAATACATGAGAGTGGTTGTGTGTGCTAGTGAGTGTATATTTGTGGATGCTTGTATGAGTGCCCATATAAGGACATGAAAGAAGGTGCATGAATGTGTGTGTGTGGTGATGGAGTGTATGTTTGTGGAGAGGGAGTATATGTCTGCCTGAGTGGTCACGGGATGGTTAGGTAGGGGATCAAAAGTCTGGATGCATGCATATGGGTGCATGAGTGTTTTTGTGAGTCTGATTTACTGCAGGGGGGGTTGCTTGTTGATGAATGGATGTGAGTGTGCGTGGGGGAATGTCAGTGTGTGTGTGTGTCTGTGTCTCTGTGTGTGTGTGTGTGTGTGTGTGTGTGTGTGCGTGTGTGCGTGTGTGCGTGTGTGTGTGTGTGTGTGTGTGTGTGCGTGTGTGTGTGTGTGTTACAGTATGCATGTGGGTGAAAAGATGAGGGTTTCAGTGAAAGTAAGTGACTGTAGGAAGGCTTGTTTGTTGATGGGTGGATGTAGGTGCACATTTGTGAATGTCTTGGAGTATGTCTGTGCATGGGAGTCTGAATGTTTGTGTTGGGGTGGTTGTTCCTTGGCAAGGCTGCTAGAGAGAGAGGAGTACAGCAATCAGGTCTGGAAAACAATAATGTGTATATAGCTATGCATGAATCATATTTTCGTAGTGTCATGCTAGTTATCCAACATGTGTTGTACAATCTGCATGACAGTTGAACCTTTTTTTGAATCCTATGGTAGGTATAATACTTAGAAGGGTGTCACATATAATGATAATTAAGCAATAATATTAATATGTTCCATTACATCTACGACCAGTGGAAGTTGTGCACCAAGTAACACTAGCAGTAAGTAAATCTATAATAAAGATTAATGGTGTGAAGATCTCTGGTACCTATGTAATTGGCTATCCTTGACCGCGTGTAATTAGTAATAGAAAATGCATCAGTTATCTGGCCAAGGAATAGGATGAAGGAAGAGAACTGATTTTCTAGAATGAAGGACATACTTTTGCAATGAATCAAGGAGATGAAATAGGAAGTAAATTCTTAACTAGAAGGGAAGAAAAAGATTGGTAGAGGAGGAGATACATCTAATGCGAAAGAGGAGAGAAGATGGTAGTGTAGACAAGTACTATAACTTAGGGAGAGGAATGGGGATTTAAATTTGAAGAATACATGGACACAGAACAAGGAACTGTGTGGCAAAATGTAGTGGAATTTTGTGAATAAAGCTAGCTTTCAATTTGAGGTATAACTTAATGACAAGAGTTGATCTATGAAGGAGCTTGTGCATGCAATATGGATGACAAAACAGAAAGAATTGTAAGAAATTTATAAAAGGATTTAAAAAATGGCTAGACTGTGGGTTACAGAGGTGTATATACTAAGGAGGGTGTTGTGGGGAAAAATTAGCATTAACGGATCCAGATGAGTATCATGTAAAGCACAGTGTGCAAATTAACTTTTTTGGAGGTGACACCAAATATCCCAGCTTCAAACATGCAAATGAAATTAAATTGGTACAAATGATGTAGCAATGAGTGTAAGTACCCAGTATGATATATACTACACTGGGTTACCTTCACTTCCCCTAAAGCTCATTTGACTGACATTCATTTGACTGAGACCAAATGACTGACACTTCTATTAACCTAAAGTTCCCTGACAATTAGTAATGCAGTGTGTAGAGCACTGTACGGCAAGTAAAAGGAATATGTCCTTATCCCCACTGTAGTGGGACTCTGGAGTTGGTATATATAGTTAGGTGTGGGTGGGGGGCACAGCCCCCCCTACACCTAGTTTGGTTTTACTGAACAATACAAAACCAAAAACAGAGAATATAAAATCAAACTAGGTGGGGAGCTACCCCACACCCCCCTAACTATATATACCAACTCCAGGGTCACACTACAGTGGGGAGAAGGACATATTCCTTTTACTTGCCTTACAGTGCTCTACACACTGCCAGTACTAATTGTCAGGGAAATTAGTTTTAGGGGAAGTGAAGTGTAAGTCATTTGGTCTCAGTCAAATGAGCCTTAGGGGAAGTGAAGGTAACCCACTACATCATATTACAGTATATTGTAATGTAATATATATACTGCATCACATTGCAATATATTAGCTTGATCATAGATGGAGACAGTTATCTAGTCTGCTATTTAGATGCATTTAACTTTCTTTATCCCCTTTAGTCATAATTTCCTCCTCCATGGCTCTCTCAAATTTTATGTTGATACCAACTTCACCTCCCCTTCCAGCAGTTCATTCCAGACAATTATTGAGTTATAATCCAGAAGGCACAGTTCTTGCCAAGCCTGGCTTTTTCTACCCTCATTGCTTTCCAATTCCTGGACCCATACTTCTCAATCGCTTGGTGCAATAGATCTGAACAGAGCCAAAATAAGGGGACTTATTAACGGTGAAAGTTGCTGCAACAACAAGGTTTGCATTAATACGAATTTTCTGAAGGATATGATGCCTAAAACTCAAATGCCCGCCATTAGTTAGTGACTTCACTCCTCAGTAACTGACCAAAAAAAATAGAAACATTTTATGAGCAATAGAACAAAAGTATGAGCAAAAAATCTGGATATTCTCTGAAAATCTGGACAGTTGAGTGGTATGACTCCACCCGCCCAAAAAAAATAAATAAATAAATGGAGACACTGACAACTTAGTTACAGGTTAGTAGGGTTACTAGGCTAACTGCCCTTGGGAGCCATTTTAAGCCTATCCAATTATCCCTTTTGAGACTCAAACCCTGTACCTTGTGTTTGTAAGGCAAATACCTTAATCATTAGGCCACCCTCCCAACCCTATACCTTAAAGACCCTAGTTTTGTGAGGTAAAGGTGAAAAACATTTTTCTAAAACAGCTTTAAACAATCTATCTCCCTTTGGATATCCAAACATGAGACATTTTACAAAGAATTTAAGGAAAAATTACCTTCATGTACACCTCAAGGACACACGCTCCTTTTCATGTTTTGTGGACAAAAGTTAACCAAAAACCTTTTACTTCTACTTCAACAAGTTCAGGTAGCAGACATAAAGAATACTTTCATATATTACTTTGTTTAAATGAAATCTAACTCACTGACCTAAAGATATATGTGTGTATCCATCTGTAATATATATATAAATATATATATATATATATATATATATATATATATATATATATATATATATATATATATATATACATACATACATATATCTCCATACATACATAAACACACACACTGCAATACACTTTTTTTTCTTGTTTGCTTTGGTTGTTCTATTATTTTATTATTATTATTATGTATAATATTATGTTTGCTATTCCTCTCTGGCATCTTGAATCTTTCAAGGGGAAGTCATTGTCCCAGTCCTCTTTAATAAACTCATCACACCGAATGACATTTGACGACCTTTATTAAACTTCCATGAACATGATTGTTAACAAATATTTATTAATTACCACCAACACATGATAGGTGAGGATAACATCCATGTAACATTAAAATAGGACAGTGTGACCCACCTCATCCTGACCAGTAAACAGCATCCATACCTCCACTCGCTTACTTATGAAGCAGTGTATCACCACTCAATTCAGTTACCATATACTGAATTACATGTCCAAACCAAACAAGTAAATAAGCAAGCAGAGGTAAGCTGCTTATCAAGCAGCATCCAACCGGTCACTTTCCTTTCCCAACTCATTGAATTGAACATCCAACACCAGAGGGGGAACAGAAGAGGGCAAGCCTGCCCCTCTTCTCTACCCTACCCAAGCTGAAAATAACCACAATCCCCACTAATAAGAAGGGGAGGGAGGGCGGTTAGCAAGTTCACGCCAAAACTGTGATTCCTACACCAGTTACACTTGCCTAAAACCCTTTAAACCCCTCCCTACCCCTTAGATAATTTCCTCCCAATCATCCCTCATTCCCATTTAACACTATCCTCCCCCATCCTCTTAATTCCTGTTACTGTATTTATCTAGCCCCACTTAAAGATGTCCCTGGACAAATCGGTCTGTTACCAAACCTCAATTGTCCTGGTCCCCTTCAATAAACACATCATACCAAATGACATTTGACGACCTTTATTAAACTTTCATAAACATGATTGTTAACCAATATTTATTAATTACCAGCAACACATGAAAGCTGAGGATAACCATCTATGAAACATTAAAATAGGACAGCATGACCCCGCTCATCCTGACCAGTAAGCAGCGTCCATACTTCCACTTGCTTACTTATGAAGCAGCGTACCACCAACTCAACTCAGTTACCATATATTGAATTACACGTCCAACCAAATAAGCAACTTGCCTCCATTTGCTTATTTACTTATCAAGCAGTGTCCAACCACTCACTTTTCTTTCTCAATTCATTGCATTGAATATCCAACACCAGAGGAGGAACAGAAGAGGGCAAGCCTGCCCCTCTTCTCTACCCACTAGTCTTGACCAGGCTGTTCCCCCTCTCTCTGATCAAACTTCGAACAACCTAACCAGTATTAAAGACATTAAGCCAGACATCATTCGGTGTACCCCATCCTGCCTAACCAAACTGTATCCATGCCATCACCTTTGAAATCCCTGTCATATAAATAACAAAATTAGCCAGTTGCATAAACAGCTGAAAGCAAACCACTGATCTCTCCCCAATGCTCAAGTAACAAACCATAACCTCATAACCTAGCATACCCACTCTATATGAGTGAAATACTGAGTTACCCAACTACCATACCAATAAAAGCTTCATAATGATTCTTGAGCCATCACCAGCCAAGTAGACAACCAAATAGTAAGCCCACTGCCACTACATACATGCAGAGGCAACTGAATACCCTCACGTCCAATTGCAGCCCCATTTTACTGCCCACTGAATATAATAACCACATGAGATCTCTTTCCACAATTCCATTTAAGACTAATCTTGCCATCACACCAACTACCCATTTTAAGCAATGAGACATTTAAACCATCATGGCCTTTTTGCAGTACAACCCCAAATGCACCACAAACAGTAAACCCAAGCCAAACAAAAAAAGTCACCAGGTCAAACAAGATCCATCATGCCTAACTGCCACCTCTTGATCACCAAATGGAATTACTAATTACCAAACTGCAAACTGCCGTTTCCTTTTTTAATGGAGCAACTGTCTAATAATCCCCCATCAGCAACCCCAAAAGCTGCCACTTGACTAGACTAAAAGTTAAAGCCAATAATCCATTTCCAATACTACAATAATAATGTAGGTTCATAGGTAGGTGCTAGGCTATCTGTCTGAAGGCATTTATAAGCCTAGCCAGAATGTGTTGGCTTTCGCCACCCCCCTTAGATTAGTTCCCTATGCCTCTGTCCATCATTGCCACTGAAGTGATCCCCGGGGTAAACTTTCTGTTTCCCATCCACTCATCAAGGTTTCTCTTGAAGAGCGTTAGCAAGAAGCTCTGCCTAATGTAGATTGGAATCTTGTTCCAAAGCATGGGAAGTCTCTGGGACAAGAACTAACTCTCCAGCATGTCCTATTTATTGTTGTGGTGAGGTTTAGATCCCTAGAGTGTGTGGCTCAAGGGCATATGGTATTCTTTAGGTGGAGCATGTCCATCAATTCTGGGTTGGACATGGACTCGCATATCAGGCAAAGATCACTTCTGAGTAGGCGGTATGCAACAGAGTACAGCTGGAGTTTCTTCAGTCGAGCTGCATACAGCATCTGTTTGAGGCCAGTGATCCTCTTGGTGAGGTACTTCTGTGGTCTTTCCAGCTGTTGCAGATGTCTTGTAAGGTACATCCCAAATGGGGCATTATACTCTATGATGGGTCTGATGAGTGATGAGTAGAGGGGTACAATGACCTCTTTTGATCTGAATGCGGACCCTTTTGTGATTAGGTGGGCCACATAGAAGGATTTTCTAACCACTTTGGCAATGTGATTATCAAAGGAGAGATTACTATCTACTTGGGTCCCCAGATTCCTTATTACATCTTCTGTATTTAGGGGACTACCACCTATGTGGTAGTGTGTGGGTACTTTGTTTTTACCAGTGGGGATGACTATGCACTTTTTGACATTTAGCTTGAGGCCCTGATTTTGACACCAGATATCCGTCTCAGTGAGACCCTTTTGGAGGATGTATGTGTCTGTTGGAGAGTTAATTATAGCCCCTAGTTTGCAGTAGTCTGCGAACTTGGTCAGCCATAGTCCTCCTGTGCTTGCCTGTACCTCTGCAGGAGGGGTCCTAGGACTGAGCTCTGGGGAATGCCACTTGTACCCAGCTTAGAATCGGACCTAGCTCCCACAACTCTCACCATGTGGGTTCTGTCCGTGAGCCAGTTGGCAAACCATCTTGTGACATAGTGGTTTATGTTCAGGCTGGTGAGCTTGTCTATAATACCAGAATGAGGAATGGTGTCGAAGGCCTTTGCAAGGTCTAGGTAGGCAGTGGGTACCACCTTTCCCTCATCTATAGCCTTGGTAACTGTCTCAAAGAAGTCCACCAGGTTTAGGAGACATGATCTGCCCTTAAAGCCGAAATGGGTAGGGTCCAGTGTTTGGAGGTTCCCAATGTATCTGTTAATGAGCTCCATGATGATGTGCTCCATAGCCTTGCAGACCAAGCTAGTAAGGTTTATAGGGCGATAGTTCCCGGGGTCTGTTGTGGCTCCACCTTTGTGGAGTGGAATAACCATTGCTGTGCACCACTTTATGGGTACGTAGTCTGTGGAGGCGCTAAGTTTGAACAGTTTAGTTTAGGTGAGGAGTTAGTTGGTCTTTGAGCTCATTTGGATGCAGCCTGGGACACCATCCGGTCCCACTGATGCTGTGTTTTTGGCTTTGGAGAGGCCTGTTTTAACCTGATTGTCTGTGATTTAAGGGGCTCTACATTCTTCTGGTAAGGTTATGGGCCCTTTTGGGGGTGAAGTTTGCACTGAATCTGTCCGCCAGGATGTTGCCGATATCAGTCGGTTCAGTGTATTTTGTGCCATTCTGCACTAACTCTGAGCAGATCTGAGCATTGCCACTTAGATTCTTGACATAGCTAAAAAATGCCTTGTGGTTATCTTTAGATTCCTTAGCAATTTTTCTTTCGAAGCTAGCCTTGGATTATTTTATGACGGATCGTAGTTTCTTGCTGATATTGTTCAGGGATATCTTCCCTTCTTGGGATTTTACTATTTTCTGTACTAGTTTCCTCCTCCTATTGTACAGCTTGTTTATGGCAGAGGTCCACCAGACTGGTTTCCTTTTCTTGGAAGAGTGAGTCTTGGTTTTGCTTGGGACAGCATGATCCATGCATTCTTGTAGGTGCCCGTAGAATGCATTAGTAAAGGATTGTGCAGCCTGGACAGTGTTATCCTTTAGCATGGAGGCTTTGAAACTTTCCACCTCGGTCTTAAGTAATGTGAAGTTTGCTTTTGAAATGTTTTTCATGGTGGTTTCCTTGACAGAGGGTGGGGGGCGGAATGTGGATATCTAGACTGATTTGTTTATGGTCAGATCTAACCAGCGAGGGGTTGACCTCCAGTGTGGAACACTGGTCGCCCACGTTGGTGATGACCAGGTCCAATATGTTGTCACCTCTGGTGGGAGTGTTGCCCAGTTAATACAGGGCATTTGAGTTTATAAATTCTAGGAAATGTTGGGCAAGGGAGTTAGTACTTGAGTAGTTCTCCAAGTTAATGTTTGGGTAATTGAAATCACCCAATATTAGGGTGTTTGGTAGTACCTTTATGTTTCCCACTGTTTCCAGAAATGCGGAATAGGGGTCTTGGGACATGGTGGGTGATCTGTAGCAAGCTACAATTTGAATTGCAATTTTGCCCATTGTTAGTTGCATGTGGATGATCTCTGAAGCATCGTGCTGTGCCACTAACCTGGAGGTGTGGGTATCCTTGATGAATATGGATACACCCTTACCTTTTGTATTTCGGTTTGGGTTCTGTGGACAAAATGTATGGTTTGAGTTGTAGCCTTGTAGTGCTGGTGTGCTCTCTGGAGCCTTAAACCAGGTTTCTGTTACTGCACATATATCAATTTTCTCCATACTGAGGAGTGCCTCGAGTGCGTGCATTTTCAGGTTTAGACTTCTGGCATTGAGTAGCATTACCCTCAATTTATTTGTTACTTGTGCTATTTACGGTGGTGAGTTTGTCTTTTGAGCCTTGCCTAAAAAAGGCACTATGGGGGTGGCAAGAGCCTTGGCCAGTATTCAAAAGCCTAAGGGTGACCGGTGCAAGCAGTCTCTTGCGAAGCAGCATGGCTTGTCGAGCATGTCATCTCAGGCAGACAGACACTGAATCCCCTTTGAATGACAGCAGAAACTTAGCCAATTGTTGAAATTGATAATTTTTTCTTTATACTGTGGTATCATTCTTGGTGAGGGCAGGATGCTACTCAGGGTCAGGGTCATACTGGCCTGGGCTACATGATCAGAGAGCTCTTCCATGTCTCTTCATGCAGTCCAGGGAGGTACGGCTCAGGTCATTCACACCAACATGGACAATGACAGTGTCGTATTTGTACTTGTTCTGGAGTGACCTGAGTGCTTGTGTTATGTGGCAGATCCTGGTACCCGACAGGCAGCTAACAGTAACCTTCTCCTTGCTCAACCTAGTGAGTGGGACATCAGTGTGCCTGACTATGGAGTCACCTATTACTAATGTGTTGGGTATGTTATTTTAACTTAAGGGCTGTGATTGTGTGGCACACTGGTTTTGTGAAGTATGTGTTTCATGGTTTGTGTTGGGGGGGTGGAGGTTGATTGGATGTCTGCTTTGTAGGTCTCTGTTGCTTTTGCAGATTTTTATTTAGAGCCTCAGAGTATGGTTTTGTGTATTTGTGTGTGTTTTTTGCCGGTGCTGGTTTACTGGGTCTATGTAAGACTGGTGGTGTGATGCAAGTATTTCCCTTCTCCTCTTGACTGTCTGATGCAGTCTTGGGTTAAGAGAGTTTAGCCTCCAGTTTGGCTGTATAATTGCATCTCTCGCATGTATTAGTGTTTGGTGGTAGGAGGAGAGGGTTGTTTCTGTACATGAGGCAGTTGTAACATTGCCTCAAAATGCCCAGATTCACCAGATGGACTGTAGTGTTCTCCTGAAACTGCCCTTTGGACATGCCTGGATAGGTACAGTGAACTGTTTTACTGATTTGCTGGTAAGGTTGAATAAAGAGCCTTGTCCTTCTCTACAGTATAGGGGGGGGGGTCTAGTGCTAGGGTTTATAAGTGCTTGTTATGGGTTTTGAGCAAGTGCCGGGCTGAGAAATTAATGGTTTGTGTGCTTAAGTTGAAAGCTTGTCTAGTTCCAAGGGAAAAATTGAAGAGAAGACTTTGTGGAGCCAGGAATAGTTATACCCTAGGTAACTGGTGCTGCCCGGCGAGCAAAACTGGGCAAAAGCATTTTTTTTGTAGCAGGGAAATGAAAGGGAGAGAAATTAGCCCAAAATGGCCAATAATCTACTAATTTCTGAGCTGAAACCACTCCTCCAGGGACAGATAGGCTGCTCAAAGCTCCCCTCTCTCACAGGTGAACAGAGAAACTTCCTTCTATCCAAGTAAGGTATGGGCAAACACAGAGACTTGTAACACAGCACTGAATTCAGCACTAACCTGAAAACTGGACTATACTAGCTTAGAAAGGTGGGAAACAAGTATGTTTTTTTTCTCAGAAAATAAAGCAGATACAATAAAAAAACACTTTAAATGCACAGAAAAGGAGACGTATTGTTATATATCTCAGATCAGAGTTGTAGTCAATGCCCCTAGTAATAAAGTAGGAAGAAATACAAATACAGTAAAAGCAGATGAATAAAGTGCAATTTTTTTATATATATGAAACAGAAAATGAACAAACTGATTTAAACAATTTACCCAATTAAAAAGAAAAAAAGCTCAAAACTGAGCCCTGTTCCAGCAGTCTTCAATCAGACAAGTTCTAACTGCACACTCCTGCCACTAGGGTGCATGGAAACCTTCTCCAAAAAAAGATGGCCTGGCTCAGTGCTCAAGTTATACAAACAAAGCTAGATTCAGCAGGCCTGAATCTTGTCTATGCTACAGCAACAAGGCACCAGTTTCAGAAAGAAACAGTTCAAATAAGCAGGCACAATAAGCCTGTGACCAGAAATTCCCGGCTCAGAAGGGCAGAATCCATCCTCTCCTCCCACAAGAGTGCAGACCACAAACCTTCTTAATGTAGAATAACTGGCCAGCAGCCCTATCTAATGAAGTCCAAAAGCAATCCTGCCATCCCTCTGCCCATCCAGTGCAAGCACAGCACATAATGAACGTCCTAACCCCTGTTAACCTTCCAACACTTCTGGAATGACTACATATAGCCATAACATAAATGCCACAGAAACTGAAACCCCTTGAACTCCAAAACTATTGTGGCTACACCCCACTTACTCCATATCCCGACCAGCAATGAGCAGTAAATACAAATTACCTGAAACCTCATTGTGCACCACTTCAACAACCGAAACCTCCACCCCAGTAGAATCCATTACCTTACAGATCCACTTCCTTCAAGCCAATAGCTGTTGCCCAGTTACCATTCCCACAGGTATGACCTCATTGCTCATCACCTTAGTGAGCGAGACATCCACTACAAAATCTGCTTCCACCTTCCAGGACCACACTGGGTAATGCTACAGCAACCGTAATACCCATCACCACAGCACTATCTGCAACCTCACTGTGCACCACTCCAGTGGCAGGAACATCTGCCCCACTCGAATCCATCACATTTCAAATGCACTTCATTCAGACTGCCGACTGCTGCCCACTCTGCACTTCCTCATCTGTAACCTCATTGTGCACCACTCCCATGGCCAGAAAAAATTCCATCACAGCCGCATCAATCACTTTTCAAGTGCACTTCTTTTGGAACTCCAACTGATACCCACTTTGCACTCTCCATCTGCAAAAGAAAAGACAATTGTAAGCCCTGTGTACTCACAACCAAACCTTCATAACTGTAAGCATTGCCAGAGGTCCACCTTGCTCAAATGCACAGCCTTACCCTGCCCTGCATCCCTTGTTTCAAAAACCCAGAACCACCTTATTCTCCAACAAAACCATTCATCACCAATAACAGAACATAATGCAGCAAAGCTTTATGACCCAGACAGCAGTAATTGCAGAGATGGGAATACCTGGATTACCTAGAGACTTCTGCCCAAAATGCACCGTATGGGTAAATTTAACAATGCACAAAACAGTCTTAGGAATCTTTCTGTAAAAAAGTACTACACAAACCTGAACACTCACTTACCCAACTTAACATACTAAACAAAAGTACTAATTCTTTCAGTTTGAAGTGAAACCTTGGCTGCTTTACTATACAAAGGCTCTAACCACAACATGTACCCAGCAATAAAGTTATGGTGCTTAAAATAGGTAAAACGCCTCTTGAGGGAGCACCCTATCAGTCCCAAAGTTAACCAATTCAGCCCCTTCATCTCTACAAGCTCTGTGACCCCCCCCCCCCCACAATTAAAGCTGGTAATCAACCCCTTACCTTGTGTCTATGTGGCAACACAATATACCTATGCCCATCCCCTATGACCAGCAATAAGTTAGCTATCCAGTCTATGGACACAGGTCATCTTGACGTAACACTTAGCACATTCTACCCACCACCCAATGACTTTCAGCGCAGATGCTCTCAACTAACACTACTAAATCTCTTAGATCAAGAGATCTGAAAAGTTATCAATAATGGGAGGACCAGGCCCCAAAACTAAAGACACTTAAGTGTTGCTCCTACAAACTTAGAAAACTGAGAATAACAGATCCTGTATTACCATGAATTGTCTGAAGTGTACAAGTCTGAATCCCAAATGTAAGTCATTATTTTCTGACTTCATGATGATTTTCCAGACATCCCCAGTTTTATGACAAGCAAAGCAAAACATAGAGCCAAAATCTGGACATGCTGTCAAACTTTGTGTCACTGAGGGGTATGCCTCAACCTATTATTTAACTCATTACATCCGAGTGACACCTCCAGTTGCATAGGCATCAAATATTGCTTGTTCATATCTGCATCAATAATTCCAAAACCATGCTATGTACAAGGTTTTATAAGATTTCATATTAAAGATTACACAATGGCAAACTCAACTGCATTAATATTGGACCTCTGTCTAGTGCAGATAAATAAAATACAAAAAGGCAACAAGCTGTAAAATTCCAAGCCAGTTTATTGTTAGCGCTTTCATTCAAACGATAGATGAACTTCTTCAGACAACACAAATCCAAGATTCCATACTATATGTACTGTAATCAATTAAGCTGATAGTTAATTTAAGCTAATTAAGTTTTAAAAATTCAGAAGTGACAATTGTCATAAATATGAAGTTAAATGAACTTAAGAGTCATGTATATACACTAAACACCAACTGTGCACAACACTTGGTTTTGCTTCATAATTCTATTACATAAAATACATTTTTAGCATAATTTGAGCATTAAAAATAAAACACATAAAACATATAAATATAGGAATGCATAGAATGCATTGTTTCACCATACTGAAAGCTTAACTATCTTTACCTTTCTAAGGCTTTCAGTTTTAAAACACACTTGATGGAACAGTATTTGTTAAGCTCTGGTGGGATATGTGCATATGTTTTAATCTGCCAAAATAATTCCCGTTCTTCTAACTTTAATTCCCAGGGCCCACCTCTAACGTTCCTACCTATTTGGTCTATTACTATATACTGAAATCTGTGTAGGGGATATTCTAATATATGTTTTGCCAATGCATTTGTGTTAGTTTTCTTACTTATGCGGTACTGATGCTCATAAATCCTTTGCTTGAGCATTCTTTCAATGGTGCTGGCATACTTAAATAATAGTATGTGTCCATGTTAATACTATTCTCTAAAAACAAATCGTTTAGAGTTTCTTTAACGTTTTTATAAGCACAGTTGACTTCATTTAAACTAATCCTAGAATAGCTGTCAGTTTGTAAAATAGTAGAATTATTATTCAAATAATCTGCCTCATTCAGGAATACAAGGCCACCCCCATCATTACTCAAACATTACATAATTTTAACAGGTCCAGAAACTCTAACTCTTCAGCAGACATATTTCTTTTACCATGTCTTTGTTGTGTTTTATCAAGGGCAGTTCTTATGTCCGTCTCACATATTCATTCAAATATAGCAAGAGTCTCATGTATGGGAGGATTAAACATGCTGGAGATTCTCAAATCATTCTGCATGGATGTACTATTGCCCAAAAGAACAGCCAAGTTCATTTTACGAATGAACAATTTTACATCTATAATAGTTATAGCCACATTGGCTCTTCTATCAGGTATAAAAGTTAACCCTTTAGAGAGAACATCAACTATCGCTCTATTAACGTCCACAGAAGAAGTTATAAATGTTAAAATTGACTATTGAGTTGGTAATAACTTATGGTTTGCGATAAAGTAAGTAATTTACCTCCTCCTGCGATTGTTTCCTCTGCTGCTGCCCTACATTCCTCCCATAATGTTGTTGGTTCTGCTGTTTGTTTTTGCCTGCCCAAAAATCCTGATTAGTAGAAGGCTCACTCCTCAGAGGCTCCATGGTCTGGTAACCATTCTCCCACTGTTGGTTGTCTCTGATCCATTCACTACGTCTTAGGGGAGGCATCTGTGTTATGCTCTCATCATTGCCTTGAATAGATACATCTAGCTGGGGGGCATTGCATATTGGTGGTAACCTCGGCAATAACACCATTGTTTTTGAAATTAGAACTCTGTGGATCTAACGGAGCTGGATAAGCAGTCCCTTTAGTATAATCATTGATGTCTCTCTTGATTTTTTTTCTTTTTTATTTTGGCCGCCATGGTGATCGTGTGAGCAGTGCTCGAAAAAATACCAGCGTAGTCATATTTATACCTTTGGAGTTCCGCATCTGTAATAATTTTATGCTCTAGGACTTCTAATTCAGTTCGCAAAGCTTCAGTTTGCGAGTTATACCATTTGATAAGTGCCTCCAAAAAGTCAAACCCTTGCTTATCAAAGAGATTAATTTATGATGAAAAGTAGAATTACTGATAAGTCCCACTGGATAATGCCAATGACGCAGTCCTTTAGGCACTATTTTCTTATGAATACTCTCTTGGAAGTATGAGAGTTCGAGCTGAAATTTCCAACATTTAAGTAGCTTTTGATTGAACCATTTTAGGTTAGATACCAATGACATTTGATTAGTTTCATCTGCAGTGCTTATACTAGAGTCCATTTAATTTGAGCTGAAAAATTTGTGAACTTTTAAATAATCAGCAATTGTAGGTACCACATTTCACGCAGGCTGGTTGATAATATGCAACGGACCTTCCATAGTCCTATTATTTTCAACAGTTAATGCATAAGTAGCAAAAGGAGTTCTGGTGTTAGCATAATTGCTCAAAGGTGTAGCAGAAATTGCAGCATATGTCAAAGAATTTCTACTTATAGCCAAGTTAGCAGAAGCAGTATCAAATGCTGTTACCTCAGCAGTTGAGCTCTCTGGCTCCAATCTCATAGAGAGAATGTCCACTCATTCGAGTAACTGCTGCACCAAAAGAGTTAAATTCCCCACCATGTTCGCCTTAGTGGTCGACCCTCCGGGTGTGTTCCGCTGGCCATGGCACACAAAAAATAAAACTACAAAAACAATCCAGTTTAAAACTAAATACAAAAAGGCAACGAGCTGCAAAAATCCAAGCCAATTTATTGTTAACGCTTTCATTCAAACAATATACATTACATAAAGTATGGAATTTTGGGTTTGTGTTGTCTGAAGAAGTTCATCTATTGTTTGAACGAAAGTGCCCAACAATAACCCGGCTTGGATTTTTACTGCTTGTTGCCTTTTTGTATTTGGTTTTAAGTTGGATTGTTTTTGTAGTTTTATTTTAGTGCAGATAAATAGATATTAACTGTTTTTTATTATATTAATTTATACAGATATAATTTTCACATTTTTCTAAATATCAAAACAGCCAAGTAACACATACAGAACTTCTTAGCCTCATATGAAGCTCTCAGCTAGATGAATAAAATGCTGCTGAAAGTATGTGTTAGTGGTTGCTGAGATATTTTAAGTTGTTTACAAAATATTACAAATGTAATAGTTACTCTGTTTACTGTGACTTATATTTGGTTTAAGATCTAGAACCTAAAGACTATTACCACTGTAAAGAGGGTTTCTGCTGAAGAGTTTGCCATTTATACTTTTTTCATAACTTCTTTGGTTCCAAAGTATGAACATTTGTTTGAAAAGGCTTAGGCTCTGCCCATTGGATGTTACAATAAAACTTCCTAAGCCTGCCCCACATGTAATGACTTCAATACTCACAATTTCCAGAATGCCCAACTATTATAACTCCCTGTTTGGAATAAAATAACCTTAAAATGATGCCACCACTGGGGATAAATGCCTCAAGTTTAGAAAACACCACAGCTCAATTGAATGCCGACATGTCAAATATGGGTCTGGCTGTAGAAGAGATTATTTAGTCTACACCATGCATCCCCACCCCTTGGCAAATTTACTGTAGCAAACTGAAACCCTCAATGTAGTAATATCCCCATTAGGACTCAATAGACTCAAAAACCTATTGTTAGAGAAAATGAGAAAATATTATCCCACCTTACCTCCTTCATATCACTATTGACCCCAAGGCCTACCTGTCCTCCAAAGTTCCTACAGGTCATCTCGGACATAATCCTGCTCTGTAGCAAGTTCACACCAAAAATGTGATTCCCACACCAGTTACACTTGCCTAAAACCCTTTAAGCCTCTCCCTACCCTTACCTCATTTCCTCCCAGTCATCACTCATTCCCATTTAACCCTATCCTACCCCCATCCTTTTAATTCCTGCTACTGTATTTATCTAGCACCACTTGAAGATATCCCTGGACAAATCAGTCTGTTACCAAACCTCATTTACAATAAATGTTTTTTTTAACTCTGTCTGAGGTTTAGCTTTACAAGTGCAATGAAAATGAACTTAAAAGCATTATATTAACACCTGCTGTCTCATTTACTTCTACAGACTTGCTAATATAATCTCCAAGTATTATTGTTGTCACAAATATTTTAAATCTGTTTCATCTGAGCCCATGTTATAGCTAAAAAGGGTCCTTAGCCAGCCACTCACTTTATTAAAAAATAAAACAAATTTGTGGTATCACACACGGGTACTTCTGCACTATCCAATGATATGCTGAAGACATCTGTCCTGAGATTTGCTTGCACAGTGCTTTGATTTATTGGGACTTATGCTTTATTCTCCCAAAAGGCAGCCAGTTTCCCATCTGCTTCCGGACAATCCATCATCATGTCTGCATTGTTCTCCCCACTTTTTCCTACCTTCCTCTCAGCATGGCAGCCTTCCTGGTTTCTCGTTGGAAAAATATTTTCATTCAGTATCACTGCTATCTTTCTGTTATCTTTGAGCTCCCTTCCCATCTTTGTTCACCTGGTCAGAAGTTCTTACCCCTTCTTCCTAATTGCTATGCACTTAAAAAAAAAAAAACTTGTTAACTTGTTCCCCTTTTTGGTTGCTTTTGCTAACTCCCTTTCCTCATTTGCTTTTCATGGACTTTTCACATCTCTTGATCTTTTGCTATTTCGATGCGTTTTTTACCTTCTCCACTTGCATGCATCGAAGCCACGGTGGTGCAGCAGTAGCATTGTTGCCTCACAGCAAGAGGTTCTCCCATTCGATTCTCAGCTGGAGTGCCTTCTGTGTGGAGTCTGCATGTCCTCCCCGCGGTCAAGTAGTGTTCAAAAGATATGCGTAGAATGGGCGTGCCTTCATTGAAGGTCGGGCATCGAGCTGGCACCTTGGCACCCGTAAAAAAATTCTACTGCCAATCATTAGCAGACCGGAGTTCCGCTGTGACGACCCCTAACCAGGAAAAGCCGAAAGAAGAACAAACAAACTTGCATGCCTCTCCTTTTCACCTCGAATATATGTGAGATACCACCGAGTCCTGACAATCTCCTTTGTAACCCTAAGGACAGTTATCCAAAACATCCACATTGCTTTTAATGCAAGCACACAGAACTAAATTGCCAGGCCTTTCTCTAAGCTGACCCCCACAAGCAGTACAAGTACTTTAACAAACCTATGCTATTAGCAGCACAACTGATTTCATTTCCCCTACACCAGCAGACCTTTTTGCATTTTTTTATCTTTCACCTAACTATTACATCCACGTTTGACATTTTTAGTAATCACATTTTCCTTTTCCTGCTACTGGCTTGTATATTTTACTCACACTCTTCTCTATAACTGTGAATGCTCCCTCTGTGATCCATTCCCATAACTCGTTTACTCTCATTTTGTTTCCTTCAGCCTTTTCACAGCTCAGCATAATCCACACCATGAGAATCTGAAGTCATTTTGTTTGTCTTCTTAGTCTCTCCATTCCCCACATTCTAAACCATGCTATGGCTGCCCTTCATGTGGACATCCATCATTCTCTGCCACAGATTCCCCACATTCTAAACCATGCTATGGCTGCCCTTCATGTGGACATCCATCATTCTCTGCCACAGATTCCCCACATTCTAAACCATGCTATGGCTGCCCTTCATGTGGACATCCATCATTCTCTGCCACAGATTCCCCACATTCTAAACCATGCTATGGCTGCCCTTCATGTGGACATCCATCATTCTCTGCCACAGATTCCCCACATTCTAAACCATGCTATGGCTGCCCTTCATGTGGACATCCATCATTCTCTGCCACAGATTCCCCACATTCTAAACCATGCTATGGCTGCCCTTCATGTGGACATCCATCATTCTCTGCCACAGATTCCCCACATTCTAAACCATGCTATGGCTGCCCTTCATGTGGACATCCATCATTCTCTGCCACAGATTCCCCACATTCTAAACCATGCTATGGCTGCCCTTCATGTGGACATCCATCATTCTCTGCCACAGGTAGAGCTACTTTCAGAACTATGTTCTCACGATTAGCTCCTGTGCCCTCTCTAACCTGGAACTTGTAGAATCTGCTCCTTGGAGACTCAGATCCCAAATGAGTATTCTCATATTCTCCTTATCCTCTTCTTTAGGATTTTCTTCATTCTCTCGTTCGCCTGCCTTCATCAGTCGAGGGGGTGGTGCATGATATTTATCCTCTATGTCTTTTCTTCCTGATCTATCTTAAACAACAGGGCTGTTAACCTAGACTCTGCCAAATGTCCTGCCAATTTCTAGTTTTGTGTACTTTCTCCTTTCTGATTTTCCACATGGCAGCCTTTTTTGAACAGATGGTAAAACATCACCTCCACCTCTCCTCCTAAACCATTCCTAAAGAACCTGTATCCAGGCACCCCAGGGTTCCCGTCTCCCTATCAATGGCCTATGTTTCTGTGATAACAATGTCCACCTTCCCTCCCTCCCTTCCTACAGCAGTACTTTCTGCATCCCAGCTTCCTACCTACACTTCTTGTATGGCACAGTACTATTAACCAAAAAAAACAACTACAGCAACGTACCAATAACAGTTTAATGCAAAGCTTTCAGGTATAAAACCCTCCCTCAATGTTATTGACACGTTGTCATATTCATTTTTTTTTGTTTTATGTTATTTTACCAGTATTACTTTGTTTTGACATCAGGTATAGCTCTGATAGTATTATTAAGCAGCCATGCTGCAATTCAGCTTTCTGAACATTGTTCTGCCTTGTTCTTTGCATTTTTTAGCTATTCTGTTAATTATTTTTTGGTAGTAAATTTAGTATATGTGGAGGAGATTTAACTGTATATTTGCACATGTATGTAAAAGACAAAGGCTATCTCTTTTTGGTGGAAGGAAGATGGCAGCACAGAATTTTGTGCACAAATCAGAAATCTATGGCAAATCCCATGCAGATGCAATAATCTTGATGCTGATGTGCAGTCCGTAAAAAGCATGCACTCCCTAAACACTACGGTCAAGCTGTTTCAATAGCCTGAAGCAACCTTGAAAAAGGACTAGTAGTAAAACTTTGCATTTTTGTCGATGGCACAGTAACAGACAGTGAAGCTGATATGCATTCTGACATAGGAAGGGACAAGAAGGAAGCTAGTAATTTCACACAAGTAGTCTATAATAAGGCAGCTTAAAAAACATCACACAAATGTGAAATACTTATACCAGGAAGGCAAAAACTAGAACACAGTTTGAAAACATGTAGTTGCACCAAAAATGATGAGAGAGACCTGGGGTGATCGTACTGCCTCAGTAAAGGTAAGCAAACAAGCTGAAGGAGGCAGGCATGCCATGATGTAATATAATCAGGCATGACTATTAAATGTTGCTATGTCCTTCTAAAAACAGGTAAAGACAGACTGCAGAGGAACGTGCACAGTTCTTGAGGCCTCCTCATTCCAAAATCAAGTAACAAAAATGTGTGTGTTTTGCAACATAGACAATACAAAGATGTTACAACTGTATACCATGAACAACATAGAGAAAAAGACAAACAGTACCAAGATATACACTTTTATGCATCTTAAATATATCACTATAGACAAAGTGGCTACCATTTTCAAACAGTGCATCTACGAGAACAATAGGAAACAATCAGGCAATACAAACAACTCTAAGAAGACATGAGAAAGTATTACTTCACAAAAAGGGTTGAGAATACTTTATGAATTCAAAAACAGTGATACAATTCAAACTGCACAGACAAGTCTATTTTAAAAACTATATGATAAATCAGAGCATTAAGCTGCTGTTTAAGTAACCTCTGTAGTTAATCAAATAGAAAAAACATGAGAAAAAAACTAGAAGGTCCAAACAGTCCTTATAAGGGATGGATGGTGTATTAAATAGAAATAACCATATCAATGTTGTTGAATTGGGAAATAAAAAAAAAATACTGTGATTCTTGACTGCAGTTTTGAAAGCAGAATATTTTCTTTTGCTTGCTGTCAGTAAGTGGAATTGTGTTTGGAGTGTTTGCAAGTGTATGTTGTGTGTGGTAATGCTAAATAAGGAAATCAGTTTTGTGGTGTGTATGTGTGTTTTTCTGTGTGAGTGACAGCATCAAACATCAGCTTGTTTGACTGGGTTTTTGAGTGTTTTGAAGTGTGTGTGTGTGTGTGTGTGTGTGTGTGTGTGTGTGTGTGTGTGTGTGTGTGTGTGTGTGTGTGTGTGTGTGTGTGTGTGTAGTTTTTGTAGGTAAGGGTTAGAACAAGTTCGAAGTTAGGGGACAGTTGTAATGTCACGCATTTATGATGTTGCTTGATGCTGTATGTGTCTGCGTCCAAGGGTCTCTATAGCATTACTCATATGGAAAGAGATTTTTATCATTAACGTGTAATGTAATGCTAGAGTTGCGGTGCTGACATTAACCCTGCCCAGTTCCCTAACCCTAATCCTATATATTAACATACAAAAGCCCCTTTCACTAATGGCACCACTATTTAGACAAATTTGGTCCAGAGTTGTAGCTTGGGCTAGGATTATGTGATCAAAACAAGGAAATTTGTTTTTTTTTTTTTTTTTTTATCAGTTGTTAAATTTTGGAGTTTATGTTATTGATGTTAATCTGTTTTTGAAGTGCAGACGTCATATGTCTCAACTGTCCAGATTTTTGCAGAATGTCCAGATTTTTCTCTTATATTTTTAGTCCTGTTCCTCATAATATTTGTGGTTTTCTGGCAAGCATTGAGGACTGAATTCATTAAATAAAGATAGACGTTTGAGTTTCAGACTTCATATCCTTCAGAAAATGTATGCTAATGCAAAACATATTATACTAACTTTCAAAGTTAATAAGAGCAATATTTAAAAACTGACCCTATATTTGGGCCTTTGTAACTCCATTATTTTTGTCTTTGTCTAGATTTCTTGTGCTAAGAGGTTGAGAGGTGTGGCTGACAATGATGCTTATATGTGTACTTTGAAAGAGTATTGTATAATTATATATATATATATATATATATATATATATATACACAGATATATTTATACATACATTTTATATATGTGTGTGTCTGTGTGTATGTATGTATACATACACACACACACACACACACACACACACACACACACACACACATATATATATATATATATATATATATATATATATATATATATTTATAATACAATATAGATTACAAAAAAAAAAATTCAGATCTGACCATGTTAGCTGAAATAAGAACATGGTAAGGTAAAGTTTGGTTTAAGCTATGTTTTAGCAGGGAAACTGTTACAGATTCTATTTAATCTTTTTTGCAGCACAGGGAAATAGAAATAGTTTGGAGAGCTTCAAAAACACTTCCCATCTTTAAGTGTTTGACTTCATGAATCTATTAGCGTTTGTGATCTATGGTGCAATAATCATGCTTGTGTCTTTAGGGCTTAGCAGCAGTATTATCTAGTTGAAGCACAGTATATAGAAAAGATATAATGATATAAATTTTCAACATAAAGGCAATATGAGTTGATTACTGTAATAAATATTAAAGTAATAATACATAAATAGGTTAGGTTTATATTTTAGAATTGTATACAAATGGTGCCAACTACTAAATTGCTTTAATAACTCTCAGAATACATAATGCAACAAAAACGGCTTTAATGTAAGAATATAGCCAAAGGTAGGTATATGGGTTTAGCCTTGAATCTTTTTGTGCTGCATAAATAATTTTAATCTTGTGGTAGCCTGATATATTTTTCAGCCTGAAGTATACTTTGAATTGTAAATAAAGTCAGTGGCAACAACTTAATCTAGTCTTTTCTTATCCAGAATTGCATCCTTTTTGTTTTTTTTTTTTTTATATATAAAACCTTAATGGTAGCACATGCATACATGTGTGTACATTCATAAGCATGTATGCTTATCCTTAGGCACATGTCTTTATTCACTGTAAAAGTGGCTGCAATGCATGTGCACATTTTGATATCTCCTTGGAGTTGAATGCAAACTCATACATTAAGTAAAGCATAGGTAGTCCGGAGTCTACATTCCGACACTCCTTCCTCATTCTTCCCAACTTGATAATTGAGGTAGGTAATGAAAGGGCATTAGGAGGGAATGTGCCACTATAGTAATGGTTGTGGACCTGCCGAATATCTAGCTCCATTTGGAGATCATTTTCATAGTGGACAAAAGAGAATCCACATATTTCTTACCTGTTTACTACTCCATAATTTCTCATTTGGTGCTGTTGATGCTGTAAAATAAATCCTAACTGGTACATTAGTGGCATTTTGAGAATATTCTTCATTCACTGGAATACGAGTCAATTACTGTAATAATCTTAAAGTAATAATGCATAAAGAGATTAGGTCAGGTTAATATTTTAGAAATGTATACAATTGATGCCACCTGCTAGAAGTTAGCCAACTGTCTGACAGCTATGACAGTAGATTAAGGCTATGACATTTGAATAAGCTGCCTCCTG
Source organism: Protopterus annectens (assembly GCF_019279795.1). Taxonomy (NCBI): domain Eukaryota; kingdom Metazoa; phylum Chordata; order Ceratodontiformes; family Protopteridae; genus Protopterus; species Protopterus annectens. The sequence goes on along the minus strand of NC_056743.1, from coordinate 232,999,509 downwards.
TAGTCAGGGGTTTGACTCTGTCAGCCTCCATTTGCCTAGTGTGTGACTCTGACTAAGTCACCAAACCAGACAGTGGTCCTGGGTTAGCTCTGAAAAAGGTCCATGTGGATTGCTGTCCTACCCAGTAAACAAATACAAAAAAAAAAAAAAAAAAAATATATATATATATATATATATATATATATATATATATATATATATATATATATATCATTCTGTTTACAGGAAGTCAACCAGACGACTTGAGTCCATTTTCAGCAGTGGCCTTTTGAACGTAATGGGTTCCACTACTATACCTCAGAAGTCAAATGTTCTAAATTCAGATGCAAAGCATCTAGTGCATGACATTGCTTACTTGAGTACATAAAGCACATAAACACATGTTCTCAAAGATTAGCTAGATTCATACAAATGAAATGCACGCAAAATCAAAGAAAGCATTTTTCCTACCACTTTTACATAGGTGCTTCACACTCCCATAACCAACTTACTTTATTATTTGTACTATAAGGTCACTCCAGCTCAAACAGAAATAATTTACAAAATAAAAAAATAGTTTGTCCTATGAGATGATGCATTCTCAGAGTTAACTAAAGTTTATAGCACTGCAACATGTAACAATAAAAGACACTGAGAAGCAACATGTCCAACCAAACATGTTCGAACAGCTCATAAGTGAGCAACCAGGTTTGCCAGTACCTGAAGAGAACCCACAGTACAGTAACACAGGAATGAATCTATTCTTTTTACAATATATGATATTAAACCTTAATGGTTATCAGCAACTCTGTGTGCATGGACATCAGGTCATAAACCCTACTCTCAGCTCACAAGCCAAGTTGAGTCTTAAAATTTCCTGTTTTAGTAGTCTGTCTTAGTGATACTGACAACTGATTCCAAAAAATAGCACATTTAATTCCAAAGCATCTTTTTTTCAGGATTCTAATACATTTCTTTGTTTCGAACATTAAATTGAAATTTATTGTGCTATTTTAGCTAACAGCTGGTTCTACTGTGACTGCAATTTTCACAAACTTGACAATCCAATATATTGAAAAATAATGCCTGAAATACAGAAGAGTGAAAAAAATTAACTTTAAGCATTTGTTACATAGGGGCAATACTTCCATATCTATCCAAACTTATAAATACCAACTCTATGGTCATACGAACTTGAAAAAGGGAGAAATCTCCCCCAAAAAGTGAATCATTGCTGTCAAACCCTTAGAAATTGCATCAGCATATTTTCCCTATGGGAAATATCAATCATCATGTTGTATCGCTATTTTTTTCTGCAGGCAAATGAAGCTAAGGGAATTTCACCTTGACCAACTCTAGAGTTGCTGCAAGAAGTAAGCAGATGTTCAATGGAATTACTAGGTACAAAGTTCACTTAACCACTGAAAAGCCTAGATCAGTTTCCAAGCTGCCTCAAAGCACTATCTGGGTTAGTGAATTGAACATAATCACATAGTTGGCAAATAGAAGCTGAGAAATCAAACGTACACTACAGGAAGCAGCATATTAGCAGTTAATAGTGTTAATCCTCTGCACCAACTGCCAGTCTCCTACCTCTGAAATGTCTTCAAATCATACTATGTAAGTTCAACTGTACTTGTCTTTCTGTAAAACTATCTCTTCTGATGCCATTCATTATCTTAGTACACCACCACAAGCAACTTCTTTTACACTATGTGGACAAAATGCCGCGGTGGTGCAGCGGTTAATGTTGCTACCTCACAGCAAGAGGTTTGATTCTCGGCTGGGGTGCCTTCTCTGCTGAGTCTGCATGTCCTCCCTGTGGTCGTGTGGGTTTTTTCTGGGTGCTCCGGTTTCCTCTGACATCCCAAAGACATGCTGTAGGTGGCTTGGACACTCTAAATTGGCCCTAGGTGTGTGTGTGCGTGTTTGTGCCTTCCGTGGAAGTTTGGCCACTGGGCTGGCAACTCAACACCATAAAACTCCGCTGCCAATCATGAACGGACAGATGATCTGCTGTGACGATCCCAAACTGGGAAAAGCTGAAAGAAGAAGACGACAAAATGACAACCTGTAGTCTTATATGGGGATCCATTTGACATTTAAATAAAGGTAACAATGTCAACAAAGGAAGCTTTGGCAGCAGTACAGACTCTAGATGGTGTCTACTATGGAAAATTTGCATACAATAACCACTTTGGGCATCAGCTGTGGTATGCTCTATCCTCTGGATAGGAGAATATGAATCACAGACTGCGCACCATGTCAGGACTAGCCATTTGATGGTGCAAAAATTGATTCTAGATGCTTTTGGTTGTGTTGACTAAAGGCCCTAAAAAATGGGTTTGGGTATTTTCCAGTGATAAGTGGGTAGAGGAGCCGGCCTACGCCAACCTATGCCAGAGGTCCATGTTAATGGTGGGAGGGGTCTATGTGCCCCTAGAACCAGTGTGTGCTCACCATAAAGCCCAGAAGCCCTGGGTCAATTATCTACTGGCTGGTGTCCAATAGCTCAACTGGGATTGTCTAGGATAGCTCTGGTTAGGGGAAAGCTGGACATAAAACCAATCAATCTGCCAAAATTGAACTAAGGATGGCTACACATAATCAAAGTTCACTGACAGGATGCAGTTTGGAAGTGGATGGCAAGATGGTAAGAAGGCTGAACATCTTTTGTATAAAGGAGACAAGATGGAAGGGCAGTGCATCAAAATCACTTGTCTTGAGATCCAGAGTCTACTACCCAGGAGAAGCACAGACTAGAAATGGTAAGGGAATTGTGGTGATAGATAACCTTCAGAAGAAAGTGAGGGATGTCATCAGAATTATTGACAGACTCATGGCAATCAGATTGCAGTGTAAGGATAGGGCACTATTCATGATCTCAGCTTATGCACCACAGCAGGGTTGTGATAGTGAGGAAAAGATTGTATTTAGGTAACAGCTGCAAAACCTACTAGATAAAGTAGGATAACATGTTCATGTTGATAATGTGGGCTCTGAAAAGACATACTAGGATGGATAAAACAGGATAGGAGGACTGCCTCTGTCCACATGGGGTGTGACAAAAGGAATAAAGAAGGTGAGACCATTATAGATTTCTGTTTGTCAAATAGCTTTATGGTGGCCAACTAATGGCTCTGCAGCAGATAAGGTCAAAAGACCACATACAGGAGATGTCCTCCTGGTTAGAAAATGGTATTGGGGTAGAATCTGCCATCACCAGTGAAACAACCCACAGCGTAAACCGCTGATTGCCATAATCAGCTGCAAGCAGTAGTCAGAGAAGGCTATAAGGTTAACAGAAACTAGGCTGAAAACCTAGAAGTTGATTGGTGAGAAAGAACAACAGTTCAAGGAAATACTAAAGATACTAGCACCTCAGAAAGAAGAGGAAATCAGTGGAACTGAAGAAGAGTGACAGCACCTCAAAACAGCATGGGTGAGGACTATAGAACAGATGCAGCAGAGGCAGGTATGGAAATAAGGTACATAAGGAAAGCTAGAGGTGAAATGCAGAAGTCCAGAAAGTCATCAAAAGAAAGGAGTGCAGGAAAAGGTGGGAGATAGACATAAATAGACCAGGTTAAAAATGCTGATTGGCTAACAAAGAGGCTAAAACAGCAGTTGTAATAGTGAAGGACAAGGCAACATAGACAATCTACTAGTTTCTAGAAAGTGACTGAATAGATGGCACAAAGATACTCTATCAGACAGCAAGGCAATGACAGAAAGATTAGGAAAACAGTCATCAGACACCCTTCATAAGAGATGCAAGCAAGTAGTCTGCTTACTAGCCCAATGTGTGTCAAAGGTAGATGGAAGGAGTACTTCCAAGAGCTTCTGTATGAGCCCAATGTATGTCAAAGGTAGATGGAAGGAGTACTTCCAGGAGCTTCTGTACAAGCCCAATGTACGTCAAAGGTAGATGGAAGGAGTACTTCTAGGAGCTTCTGTACAAGCCCAATGTACGTCAAAGGTAGATGGAAGGAGTACTTCCAGGAGCTTCTGTACAAGCCCAATGTACGTCAAAGGTAGATGGAAGGAGTACTTCTAGGAGCTTCTGTACAAGCCCAATGTACGTCAAAGGTAGATGGAAGGAGTACTTCCAAGAGCTTCTGTATGAGCCCAATGTACGTCAAAGGTAGATGGAAGGAGTACTTCCAGGAGCTTCTGTACAAGCCCAATGTACGTCAAAGGTAGATGGAAGGAGTACATAATAAAAGAAAAAGAGGAGCCCACCCTAGAAAAATTAAGAACAGCTCTAAGAAAGATAAGGTCAGGCAAAGAAGTAGACGCAGAGGAGATCTCAACAGATATGATCAATTTATTGGGTGAGTTAGAGAAGAAATGGCTCTTGAGATCATCCATTGCAATATGGAGAGAAAGGCATATCCCACGACTAGAGAATAAGCATACTAGAGCCAGTGCACAGGAACAAAGGGGGCATTCACAACTGTGGGCAGCATGGAGGTATCAAATTCTAATCACACTGCAGGAAAGTTCTGGACAGGGTGAATGATAAATGACTATGCAGAGCAATATAAAGTAAGATGGGAGATGAGCAGTTTAGATTCAGATTAGGATGTAGCACGACTGATTAAATGCTTGCAGTAATGCAGACAGCTGAAAGGAAGCTAGGGTTAAGGAAAGACTGCAAGTGATCATTCCTAGACTTGGATACAGCATATCTCAAGGTCCAAAGAAAGCTGATTTGAGCAGTCTTGCAGTGTCCTAGAATCACTGGTACAATTAGTGCAGTTTTTGTACCAGGACTCCGTGATACAAATACAAACAATGTTCAGACTCTCAGAGCTGTTCCCAGTGGGAGGAGGTGTGAATCAGGGTTCAGGTCTGAACCCACTTCTGTTCATACTGATGATGGACTAAATTAACTGTGAGCAAGGATGTCAAGTAAATAATGGGGAAATTAAATCCAAAGGTCAAAGTGCACAAGATGAAAATGAGTACAGATAAGACAGTTGTAATACTAGCAAATGGAGGAAATCAGAAGATGGAATTGTGGTAGAAGGGAAAACAACAGATTAAAATAACCTAGGAGGGATGGCTGAGGAGAAGGGAATTCTGAATGAGGAGATCAAAGTTAGAATCAGAGGGGCTGCAGCCAACTGTCACAGATTGTCAGGGGTACTGTGTGACAGAAGAACTCCATAGAAGCTGAAAAGTAAGGTGTACAAAACAGTGGTGTGACCAGTATTACTATATTGTATAGAAACCTGGGCAGTGAAGGCAGAGCAGTTGAGGAAGCTAGAGGCGATGGAAAGGAATTGCCTGAGATGGGAAGTAAGATTAACATTGTAAGCAGAAGCCCAAGTAGCTCCAGTTGCAGAAAAAGTCAGAGAGAAATAATTATGATGGTTTGAGCACATGTGCAAGAAAGCAGAAGATAATCTGATGAAGATGATTTGGGACAGAGAGGAGGAGGAAACAAAGGCATCCACCAAATATATGGATGGATTATATTGGAGAAGACCTGCGACAATCAGACATGGCTGTCAAAGACGGTAGAGCAGTAGCACTGAATCATGAGAGATGGTGACAGTTGACAACACCCCGACCCCATGTAACAAAATGGGGAAGAGGGAGTTGTTGACCATGATAATGAAGGTCACACACATGGATGAAATGCCATACATCACCAGATGCCACTTTCTTACTACTGCATTAATATCTGATTGCAATATTAGTGATATATCCACAAAGACACCAAGATCTTTAACAACATCAACTGAATGCAGCATGTGAACATTAATGTAATATTTATTATCCTGCCCAAATTATATAACATAACACTCCTGGCATTTTACTTAACATTATTTGAGGTTGCCTTTTCAACTAGTTCACCTAAATAATTATGTAAACAACTGATAATCCCCAGGCTGAGGCTGAGATGGGTCCAATCGAATATGTACTCTATTAACAAATTCAAAAGCAAATAAATAATAATCAACAGCACTCTCCTGCTATCTGCAGGTTTAAATGTACAAAAAAAAATCACCTTCATTTTTATTTATTTTACATTTGTTTACTTGCAAAGTCCAACTGGACAGTCTGCCCATTTTCAGTGGAGGCCCGGGGAGAAAAGCTCCAATATGAAGTTAAAGGATTGTAAAACCTATAAGCATACATTACAATATCAATATAGGAAAAAACCTCAATTCATGCAATACATAATTGTTGCACAAGAACAGTTATTACAATTAGAGTAATTGCAGTTGCATATTATCAGCGGTAGAAAATCATCTGATCATCTGAACAAACATAGCAAAGATATACTCTTGAGATCCCAGCCTAGGTGGCAGCAGACTTGCAATTGCATCTAATGTCTTGGCTGAGATACACCTTAACCATGCAGCTGGATCTACTTTACTAAACTAAAACACCAACTTCTTAGGTTTCACATACTCAGTGAGGATTACCTGAATTACCCTATGCTTATGTTCAGCAGTTTAATGTAAAAAAGTGGTTTTGTACATATTGAGGTGAAGCACCCTGCCTTCAAGGTTGTACAAACTCAAAGTATATTTGCAGAAACATTTTGTGTATGAGTATCTTGCACTGAAAAACACAGATGAGTGTTCAGCTACAAGCAAATGAGGTGCAAACTGTAATACTGAGCAAATAAAAGACAACTCCTCAAAACACAGCCAACTACAATGTTTCCTTGATATGCTAATGAATACTCAGTTCTGCAGAGAAGATTCAAACTATAAAAAGTTATCTGCAATTTATGCAGCATTTAGCATTTGCAGTTCAACCAAGCAAAAAGGAGTCACTGAACAAGCAAAATCCTCATGGCTTCCCAAAGGACAGCTCTGTTGCTAATGCCCCAGGTGGTATGCTGTACAACCAAAAAGTAACTTTAGTAGAAAATGCCCGGTTCGATTCTCAGCTAGAGCGTCTTCTGCATGGAGATATGCGTGAATGGGCATACCTTCGCTGAAGGTTGTGTGACAAAGCTGGCAACTCGGTACGTAAAAATCAGTGGACCGGAGTTCCACTGTGGCGACCCCTAACCGGGAAAAGCCGAAAGACACAACAACAACAACAAGTAGAAAATAACCATGATAATGTACCTTTACCTAAACCTTCTTCATTAACTAAAGCACCTAACTCCCTTCTGATAGCTCACCTTAATATTAGAAGTATTAACAAGAAAATACACCACCTGCATGCACTCCTGGACTTGCACTCATTTGATATTCTATGTCTTACAGAAACCTGGCTAAAACCTTCAACTCAAGACCAGGAAATTACCCCTCCTGGCTATAACATACTTAGATGTGACCGCAAAACCAAAAAAGGCGGGGGAACAGCTATTATCTATAAATCTAATCTCCAAGTTACCCTCTATAATGAGCTTCCATCACTAGACACCAAATCTGAAATATTGTCTACTAAACTCCAAATTAACAACACCAAATCTATCTACCTAATTTGTATGTATCTTCCCCCTGGAAACAATACTAATACTCTTGAAAACTTACTTAATTTCCTCTCTACCGAACTACCTCAGGAAACCATTGTACTTGGTGACTTCAACATAGACTGGTTAACCTGTACTTCCCAGAACCCTACTAACCACATAAATCTCTATGGATTCTCTCAATTAATAACCACTCCGACTAGAATCCACAAACCTAACAGGAAAGAATCTACTCTTGATTGGATCCTTATTAATAACCACCCTAGCAATTCTACTCCAGTAACCCTTCCTGATAATATTAGTGACCATATGCTTACTTACATTACTAGACAAAGATTTCATATTCCAACTACTCATAAACTCAAAACTTCCCACTCAAAAAAATTCTTTAATCCTGATAGTTTCCTGAATGAATTGCAAGCATGTGACTGGTCACCACTGACCCATCTTGAACTTGATGAGGCTGTGACCTACTTCAACACTAACTTTCTTCAAATCCTAGACTATCACGCACCTTATCGCTCTACTAGGATAAGAACCAAATCTGCCCCATGGCTAACAAAACAAACTAAGTAAAAAATGATCCTTAGAAACAAAATATGGGCTAAATGGAGAGCTACCAAATGTCCATCTGATCACCTCCTCTTTAAACAGTTAAGAAATGCCACCAAGAAAGATACTCTTAGAGACAAAAAAGACTTTTATCTTCACCTCCAACAAACCAGTCAACAAACTCCACAAAAATTCTGGTCAGGGATAAACAAACTTCTTCAACCAGGACATTCGACTACTCCTGCGCCATTAGGCTTCAACCACAATAATTCCAACCAGATCCCTGATGCCTTTAATAAATATTTTACAGAAGCCATTCAAACCCTAGCCAATTCTTTACCTCCATCTACTGCTTCCCCACCAAATACTTCCAGAACATCATCTCATACCTTTCATATACAACCTGTTCCTACATCTCTTATTCATAAGCTACTTAAGAAACTGAAACCTTGCACCCCATCTGCAGACCGACTCCCATCTGAATACATACAAATTGCTGCAAATGCTATAGACTACCCCATATCTATACTTATTAACAGGACTATGTCTGAAGGCAAAATCCCTACCATATGGAAAGCATCTCACATCATCCCTCTACATAAAGGTTGATCTTCTATTGAGCTTTCTAACTTTCACCCTATTGCCTTACTCTCCCCATTAGCTAAGATAATGGAAAAATGTATTCATAAACAACTACTCAACCACCTTCTACAAAATAACCACCTAGCCAACTGCCAACATGGCTTTAGACCATTCCACAGCACAACGACTGCCCTTCTATCCTTCACTGACTCTATAAATAAAAATCGTAACAATAACTCCTTTTCCTCTGCACTATTTATAGACCTGTCAAAAGCCTTTGATATGGTTAACCATAACTTACTTCTTGACAAACTAAAATACCATTCTCTTGATCCTCTAGCATTACAATGGTTTAGGTGTGATCTTCAAAACAGGCAGCAAGCAGTGCTTTGGGATAACAATCTGTCTTCACTGCTCCCAATAAATATTGGAGTCCCGCAAGGCTCCATCTTAGGTCCCTTCTTTTCTCCTTATTTATTAACGACCTCCACATGGACATACCTCAAGCCACCTGCATTCAATATGCAGATGACTCAACCTTAATCTGTACTGCTAAGAACATAGCCACCCTCCAGTCCCTCACCCAAACCGTGTTCCAAAATGTGGAAAAATGGTTTATGCAACATTGCCTCCTCCTTAATCCCAAAAAAACAAAACTAATACTCTTTACTCCAACTCACAAATCATCCACACCATTCTTCGCTATAACCTCTAACAATGCTACCAACATAACCCCAGATACTACCACCCGCCTACTAGGTGTTACAATTGACAATCGTCTTAATTATGATGACCATATTAACGCCACCATAAATTCTGTTAACAAAAAACTTGGTACTCTCTATAGAATTAAACCCTTCTTTACCCCCTCAGCCAGGAAAGCCATTGCCCAGACCCACCTCATCTCTACCCTTTTCTATGCCTCTGCTATATATACTAACCTATCAAAAAACAACATCACCAAACTTTCTACCTGTTACAATAGCATAGCTAGATTCATTACATGTACTCCCTTCAAAACTCACCACTGTCTTAACCTCAAACAACTAGGATGGCTAGAATTGCATAACCACATACTCTGTCAACAGTTACTTATCACTCAAAAGATCCTATACCACCCCAATGATACCCCTATCCTCACTAATCTGATTTCACCTTATAAAAATCTAGCTACACTATGTTCTGCTAATAAACTCTTGGTCTCCTTGATTAAATCTAACAACAAAGCTGGCGACTCACTGTTCTCAAACACTATAGGTAAAAACTGGAATCAGCTCCCTCCTGAACTATCTAACCTAGCTTCTACTTCTCTATTCAAAAGACATATTAAAGAACATCTTAAAACTCAGTGGCTTTGTCCTTGTGCTAACCCAGACTGAAATCTTTCCCCCTCCTACTCATACCCCTTTCCCCACTCCCCTAACTTAGGCCTCCAACCTAGGCCTCTAAATCTTGTTACTTTTTACTTTACTCTGTTGTGCAACACCTGTTTTGTTTTACTCAGTTTAACTTTTAGCATAATGTCTATCCTTTAATTATATTACTATATTATTTCTTTTAACCAATGCTACCACTGTACTGTTTTCATACATGTCTTTGTTATATGTTGCTAACTTTGTTTACTGTTCATGCTGGAGCTTTTCTCCCCGGGCCTCTACTGAAAATGGACAAATATCCAGTTAGACTAGCCCGGTCAACAAATGTAAAATAAATAAATAAAAATGTAAAATAAATAAAAAAATAAAATGCAGGACAGCAAACTCCTCTTTTATGTATACAAGTAGTTTTCACAACAGCTGCCAAATTGCACAATATACACCATAAAATATAGGTGAAACTAATCTTTCATGCAAAAGGTATTGCACAGATTGACACTAATCCATCCTAAATGTGTGAAGAAGACATTGTTGAAGAGAAAATGAAGTAGGTACTGCTATACTTTTTATCAAATCATTTTGTTTTCAGTAAAAACTAGAAGAAAGACCCAGCCAAGCTAACGTTTCAATGTGTGCTACCTTAAATTTTCTGTAATGGAGGTCCGTGGAATATATGCAAATCATCCCTTATGGACATACCTGTATTTCTGGCATATGCCTATGCCATTTTACTTTTGATATCTTTACTGGTGCATTCTGGCCAATAACACCAAATCCCCTTAGCTGTAAACATGCCATGTTTTGCCTCTTTTCTGAGCTTACCCTTATAGCATCAGAGGAGTATTGGCTAAACTTTTGACACAGACATTAGGGTGCCTGCAAAATTTCCCAAATAACATCCAGACTAAAGGGTAAAAACATCACGTAGACAAATGTTTCAGTAAAACCTGCAAAAATGTCTCAGTCAAGCTAGAGCCTTCATAGTGCAACACCTCCTTTATTGGAGACCCATGGGACATGTTGACATCATCCTGCAAACCCTTAAGGTATTGTACGTTGAACACTGAAGCTTGGCTATGTCTTTCTTGTAGTTTTTAGTGAATCATTTATCTGTATGTCCTTTTTATCCTTTGGTTTGGATCATGTTTTCAAGGAGATGCCATTTTGTTTTTCATTTTATCATATACCTTAAGGATCACTAAGCATTTTTGCATGAACTCCCCTAAAGGCATGTAAGGGATCTACCCACATGTTCAAAGGCAGAGAGATGTTTTTCAGCATGCTGTAACAAATGAGCTCTCATTCATTTCATTATATAACACTTTAAAACATCAGTTTTTATCAGAGCATATAGCAGACCTTGATAGTTTAAACTCAATACATTTTGAAATGCTTACTGGCATGGGGGGGGGGGTTCTGAATTTGAAAAACTGGTTCTGTCTAATTGAACGTTACTGCACTTTAAGAGCTTCAGAACTGAATTTAGTTACAATCTCTTAGAATACTGCACAGAAACACTGTTTAGGAATTTACAAGCTGCTCATAGAATATTCTTTGTATAATACTGTAGCTCAGATTTGTGCTACAGTACGAATCCCATATGTTTCAGGACAAGGTCGTCATACCTGAAAATCCAAATAGGAAGGAGCTGATGGCATATATCCATAGCTCTCAACCTTCTCAGCTACAGAATGTGCAACATTACCTCTAATAGTGTTGAACAAATGGACAAAATGTGCAACACCTACTAACAGATTACTAACAACTTCCATTAGGAAGCTCTCAATACGAGTACAATGCGTTACTTTGTACCTCATTTTTGTTGAATTAACATGATTCAGTGTTATGTATGATAGCTATAAATCTTAACACTGAATGTGTGTCAGACCTTTTCAGTGTGGAACAATGAGGAGCTTGGAATTTAAGACTCCAAATGAGGAATGTTCCTTGTAATGAGGTACACTTGAGAGATATGCACGCGCCTCCAAGTCGTGGTGATGCACAATAATTAATAATTTGCAATCATGTAGGAGCAAAGCAACCCAGACAGGCATAGGATTGTATGACTCCACTCAAAACTTCAGGCTCAGAAAGCTAATCTTGGTGACACAGGTTTCAAATGGTACCATTATACCACGTTAACCGTACCATCCCAGCCGTTATATGTTGAATGCAGTACTTCATCGTATTAAAAATAAAAAAATACTCAGTGATGCAGAAAGAAGGAACCTAAAAAGCAATCCCTGTGAACAGTTTATAATTACATAGCTCTGAAAGTTCCATCTATCAAAATGTGGAGTATTATTTCTCATAATGTGGAACAAATGGGTAAAATGTGGAACAAGCAGTATCTGCTTAATAGTGTCTTCAGTTAGAAAAAACCCAGCATGGTTAAAATGCGTTACACTACATTTATTGAAAAATCACTTGACAGATTATTATGATTCAGCACTCTTTACCATGGAAATTAGTTAAAATAATAATTAACAATGAATGCATTTCAGACCCTTTCGTTGTGAAGCAGCGAGACATGCACTTTTTAAGACTCAAAATGAGGTACACTTGAGAAGTATGAATAATTAATGCGCCACAGTGTGGGAAAAGCTAAAAAGGGGAAGGAGAGTACTCAAACAATGTCAGAGGTTTATCTTAAGTAGAGGAAGGAGGCTAGCCACTTTACGATCACCACCTAGGAGTCACAATGGTGCTGAAGCAGAAAAAATGTAATTGGTGACAGTGCATAACAACATGGCAGAGGTTCATAATGTGGAAATATGTGCAGAATATTTAACATTACAGAATGTGCCTCAGCAGAGGCTTCAATAGCCATTGCAGGGGGAGTAAGAACATACATACAGTCGATCATCTACCGATGATAGCAACACACACGTACCTCGGTGACATTTTTTCTGCACAATCTTTCTTTTTAGCTTTTCCATGAATTTGCTAAAGCAGGAAAAAGAAAATGTACCTTTTCTTCCATGAAAGAAAAGCTCTGGGTTGAAGAAGTAACAGTATGGAGCAGTTACCCTCATGGGTGGTGTGGCTGAATCTTGCCCTACAAAAAAATGCTCATTTCAAACAAATGTCCTTTGATAGTCTTCTACTCACAGCTTTGTCATTTTCAACTATTAGAGACAAAATGTTTGATATTTTGGGATTCTCTCTCTCGCTCACACACACACACACACAAACACACATTGGGGAGAGACAAAAACAAAACTGGGTGCCATTTTTCTGCTAAAACAGGTTTTGGTGTCATGCTAATTTTAGCATTTTTTTAACTTTTCCACAAATTTGCTGAAGAAAGGAAAATTATATTTTTTTCCTGTGAAGGAAGAAATCTGAGACATTAACAGTATGGAGCATCGTTCTCCACATGGGTGTTATGCCTGAGTCTTGCCCCAACAAAATAAATGTTCATTTCAAATAAATGTCCATTTGCAGTTTTCTAACTGCATCTTTGTCAATTTTGTCCATTTTAGTCAGAATGCTTGATATTTTTGGGACATCCCTCCTCTCTCTCTCATTTATGCACACACACATGCGGGCACAAGCATGCAAAGACACACACAATATGGCATCTCATTTCTTTTGCCAAAAATCGTTTTCTGGATTGTTACTAATTCTACCATTTTTATTTATTTAACTTTCCCATGAATTTGCCGGAGAAAGGAAAATTAAAATTTGCATTCTCTCCAAATACTGAATGAAGACTTCTGAAAGTTATAAAATTGCAGTCTGCAGCATAGCTATCCTCATGGAAGATATGGCTATGTATTTTCCCTACAAACAAAATCTAATTAAACGCTGTCCATTTACAACCTTCTAGTTACAATTTTGTCAATTTTGTTTATTTGTGAAGGAATATTTGATATTTGATATTTTGGGATGTTTCGCTCTCTCTTGCGCACACGCACACACACACATACTTATCATACTTATTGCTGATATTTAACTATTAGTTTCCTACTTCCTAATATACACGTTTTAATAATGTTATGTTTATGGCTTCTTCCAAGTCTAGATGTTTTTTAGCAATATTCAAAATGTTTAAATCTTTTTCTGAGTGATCCATCAGTGTTGTGATTGGAGGAGTTTATAAAACCTAACCAATTTTGTCTTTTATTCTCATATTACTCAGTTAATGTTGCTTGTCTGCACTTATTAGTTCTCAGAAAGAAAGGAATTGCTGAGTATGGCCAATATGACACTAGTTTTGAGATTACCTATGGCAAAAGTGGGATGTATAAGTAAGAAGCCTGAAAGTCACCTAGCTGTTTCTTCCTGTTATGATACGATACTCATTTTAAGAGTTATGTGAGTGTAGTTTTAGAATAACAAAAAGTTTTGGGATGGCACTTTGAGATGTACATGAGGTTGGTATGACCCAGACAGCATCTTTCCTGTTCTCTGTCCCCATTTGTGAATTCATCTGCAAAATTAAATTAGCACACCTTTTGGTGCTCTTTAACATTGCAGCTTGTTAAAGTGCTGCTGTGATGTATTTCAGCATGTATTTATTTATAATACACACAGAACTCTTTTACAGTGCAGGTCAATGACCCCCAAAATAGGCTAGCTACTGAGAGTCTGGTTTGTTTGTTTTGTAGTTATGGATCTTTATGTTATAGTACTAAATTTGATAAACAGCAGATATAATTAGCTTCCTATTGCAGCTCTCTATGTGCCATGGGTTGGCATTGTCTCTTATTTATGCTTATATTGTTAACCCCACCTCTGAAAAAAGTATGATTTATATCAACTGAAATACAACTTCAATTACATGTAGGATCACTACCTTTTCAAATGCCCAAAGCAGGAATTTTTTTGCAGAAATGTGAGATTTTGTAAGACAAACCATACCCATGGCCAGTGCAAAGGCCAGATATTTTTTTTTTTTTTGCAAAAATAAAAGTTTATTCTTGCAGCATTTGTGTTGCTTATAACAATTAGGTGTTTCAGATATAAAATAATTGCTTTATGCAACTATTAAAGAAAAGTTAGAAAATATGTTTTGTCCAAAAATCTCAGAATGTTTTCCATTTTTTTTACTTTTTTTTTCTAAAGGAGACAACTACCTAAATTTGGACTGTTCTGTACAGAGAAAGAGTCAGGTGATACCTCTAGTTAGATGTAATGACCCCATCACTTATAATTCTGTTATTTTCACACAAAGCTGTATTATATTGTATCCTGATTTAATGTCATAAAAGCATAAACATGATGAAAGGTTAATATTGCACAGACACTCTCTTCAACAGACAAAAAGAACCCATCATGAATCCTATCAGTGCCAACAAAGTCTGTAGCATGGTTACTGCAAGAAAAAAAATAGCAGTTTCTCTGCCATTAACCTGTTCCTGCTTCATAATGTCTTCAGAAAATGCAGTGTATCCTGATTAGATCTTAACATATTCAAAGTATGCTATAAAGGTGATGATGCTAATGTACTGTTTAATGCTACAGCCTTTCCAGTGATTCAATAAGGTCAAAGAACTTTATTTACAGCAAAACTGAAAGAAGAAATTTGGTCCTATTTATTGCTGCTTTTTACCTGGTTTGTGTCACATACAGCTTACATAGCATACATCAGGCCATTTGAGCCACAATCATCTCTTCTGTAATGGCAGCACATCTCTCACTCCTACCCATTGTTTAGCCGTAAAATGGCAGCTCAGCTAATCAATACAGTGAGCTGAACCATGACCCCTGTGTGCTTCAGCAGTATGATTTCCTAATGTAATTTCAATCACTTGGCCCTTCAGTGATGCAGAGGAATTGTTCTGTTGCTAATCTCCATAAGGTCACTTATTAGTACTAATTTAGATCCATTAGAGGAAAAATGTAAGCCAGGACTAAACAATTGTCCTTTGCAATCAGAATGATTGGAATTTCTATCTCCGGTCATTTATAACCCCTTTGACTCACACTTGCCTGCTGTTTTATGTTAGTCTTTACCATTTTGGTAGAATTTTTAACTTTATTATCTAATCAGTAAATGCTTGTAGAAAAAAATAGTTCAATAATATGAAATGGACCTCGAGAAAGCTTTTGCATATTTTTCCATGAAGTGTACTCGTGAAGAGAGGATCACCTGAGATTTCAGCACAGTTGTTTCTTTTTTTCTATGCAAGATGGAAGCAATAGCTGAAGCTGATTACAGCACAGAAGCTGATTATGCACAGTGGCTTCAAAATCAGAAAAAACAATGTGAAAGTTTGTAGAAATTAAAAAAAAAAAACAAATATAACAATAATGTTATTAATACTTATGATTAATAACTATTCTGTTCTCATTATTATCCTTGTGTGAAAAGTTTAATAAAATGCGTGTTCACTAGTAACATCAATGCAGTCGAATTTTTGCATAATTCAAAACCTGCAGTGTTGTTCCACTCAATCAGTAAAGGATTTCTAATTTTCATAACTGCATCAAGGCAATTTTTCAAACATTTACATGTGTTTCTATACTCAACATGCAGAATGTGTGTGCTATAGTATTTGTGACTCAAAGAAAGGAACACGTTTGGGATGTGTGGCACACTGCATTGCTGCTCAAAATATACAGTACTTTTATAATATACTCAAAGAATGCTTTGCATTTAGTAATGTATACAGGGAGTGGCACAGTAAGTAGCATTCTTACTCACAGCTATTGGTTCTCTAATTTGATTCTTGACTGGCGTGAATTTTGTATGGAGTCTACATGTCCTCCTTGTGCTCATGAAGGTTTTGTCTAAGTAGTCTTTTTCCTCCCACATCCCAGAAATATGCGGTAGGTGGATTGATGACTCTAAATTGTCTATAAACGTGTGTTGTCTGTCTGGGTGTTGCTGTGGGTGTGTGGGTGTTTTTGAGCATGTAACAAAAGATAAAGGCCCATCAATCTGCTTCAATCCCTTTGCTACCTAGTAGACTTTATGGATGGCATCATTGTGCCACTAAGAGTCAGAAGTGACTTCACAGTACAGTATGAATGTATGTAGACATGGAACACATCATCATATATCTGTGATGATTCCTGCAATACTGCAGGGGGGGGGGGGGGGGATGAACAAAAAATAATCATCCTTGTGGAGTTGAGAAAATATTACAAAACATCATAAGGAAGCAGCGTGGCTATACAGGAAAATGAATGAACTAGGAAACACCAAGTGGAGCAAGGGCAGGGCAGTGAGCAGGGGTTCATCTTGTCTACAGCCTCAATGAATACTTATAGAATGATGTATTGATGTGACAGGGACAATTTGTTTTACTATAGTGTTACAGCCCAGGTGTATGCGATTATATTGTTAGATGTAGATATTTCTCAGTGTGAGGTCCATTACTCATTTGCATAAGGTCACTAGTGACTTCCTCTCTGTACTGCTATTCGCTGCACCAGTTTTACATGTACTTAGGGTGCAGTAGTTCCTTCTTTCCATCACCTTCTCATTGGTGAGACTGCCAGTACCCCTGCAATGATCACCAAGTTACCCATCTTTCTAAAAAGGTCCTCTAAGTACACTGCACTTCACTTTATAATCTGCAATGTTTCTTCTGCTGGTATACTGTCCCGCCACGTGTAATCATGTGGGGTCCAGTGTCCCATTTTCCATATGATATTTTTGCATGTCTTAATGCACTCCTCGTCCATACCCACATCAAACTATTATTCCATTATTTTTCTCCCTAATATCCAGCTTATGGCACTTTATTACCGGTCACCTAATATATATTATTATTCTTCCTTCCATACCATTCCTCATCTCCCACTTTTCACCATTACTGCCATGTTCTACTTGCCATTTATTGCATCTCTCAAGGTCATTGTTACTGATCATTCAAATATGCCCCCTTACCAGTTTTTGTTACTTATTTCCTTATTCACTCGGCATATTCTTGTACTAGGCCTTTTCCAGCTCTCCACTAGACTAGCTATTTTAGGCACAAGCATTGAGTTCAGCAGTTATACATTATGATTAGTGCCTAATATGTAACACAACATTGATATTTGGCATGACAGGTAGGGATTTGCCAGATTTGGAAATCAAGTGTACTTTTTCTTAGTTAGAAAATGAAGTACATTTTATAACTGCTGCATCCAGGAAGGATTCTACATCCCTTCAAACTATTTACAGCAAAAGTTGTTGTTTCATAATCAACTCCTCCCAGCATGAACATCATTGCCTTGCATTGGTAGAGGTGTCCTTTCATTCACTGTCCTGCACATATCCACACATTCAAATACACACTCTGCCTCACACACCACAAACACACACACACACACACACACACACACACACACACACACACACACACACACACACACACACACACACACATGCACACACACACACATGCGCACACACACACACATGCGCACACACACACACACACACACACACATGCACGCACTGACATACCTCTTATCTGTCCCTGAGATGACAGAAGGTCTATCTCTTCTCATTTTTGTTGTCCCTGCCCTTATATTCACAGAGCCTTACAGTGAGTCAAGAATGGCAGACATTAGAATTTCAGTTTTTTTTTATCATTCATAACGTGCATCATGATTCTAGACCTGTTGCTCTATTAACTTTTCAAGTCAGTTCAAGTAATATTTTAAAATGTGTCCTTATAGTGTTCCTCCTGGCTTTAGCCTGAAATCTTACCATGGCTATATAAACATATATTGCCTCCCCATAAGGACATGCTCCCATTTGTCTCAGTGGTCTCTGAACCTGTTGCTCTATTAACTTTTCAAGTCAGTTCAAGTAATATTTTAAAATGTGTCCTTATAATGTTCCTCCTGGCTTTGGCCTGAAATCTTACCATGGCTATATAAACATATATTGCCTCCCCATAAGGACATGCTCCCATTTGTCTCAGTGGTCTCTGATTTTACAGAATGCCCTATTTCTTGTAACTCAAGGACCACTGCAGTCAGTGAATAATGCCAGACATTCATACTTCTTATAGAGTAAAAAATAAATTAAAGCACTAAATGTCATTAGTTAGAGGTTTAGGCTCTTGTTTGACAAGCTGATTTATATGCCAAGGGTGCAGGGTTTAACCCCCTCACCTTTTACTTTAACTTTTTTTTTCCCTCAAACAGTCAAGGCAATATCTAAGAGTATCCTTGGTGTATAATGGCAGTACAGAGGACTAAAGTTCTACAAAAAAAGCCTTTTGGGAGTGCCAGGGGTACAGGATTGAATCTTTTTAAATGCCTTTAGGTCATAATATAAAAAATATTTCCTGAGTCTGGAATTCTCTCCATCTCATTCCTTTTCTGACACAAAACGTCTTGTATTACCTTTTGAAGTGCCTTTAGGCCATAATGTAAAGAATATCCCTATTGTCTGTTGTTCTCCCTATGTTTCTTCTAAAGCAAAACTTTTTTTTGTGTTTTTAGGTTACAAAATAAAGAGTATTCGTGAAGTCTAGAGTTTTCCCCATCCCACATCTTTTGTGCTGCAAAATTTGTTCTATTACCATTCTAAGTGCCTTTAAGGAATGATTTTATTTATTTACTGAAAGATTGATTAACATTAGTTTACCAGGAAAGTCCAGCTAAATAATTGTATCCATTTTTAGTGGAGGCCCAGGCAGCAAAGCTCCACAAATAAAATAAAACAGAAAATACATATGCTGAGGTGAAAATTGACATTGTATTACAAAAGGGGTGTGAAACTGGCATAGAGGTTAAGGTGTTTACTTTATATGTTGTAAAAACATAGATTAATATACATATAACAGTATAATAATACACATATACAATCACTGAAACAAGATAAATACAATATCATGTTGACGTTATAGGTGTGAAAGTTTATTACACACTCAATGCAAAAAGCATAAAGCAAATGTCAGAGTTGAAAAATTCAAATAGTGATTAAGACGTTGAAGAACGAACCATGACGTCTGATACATAACTAGCCTATCAAGGGGATTATTTTATGGCTGGGCAATAACTAAGTGCAATGCTAAGGTGGCTCACCTACACACTGAAGGACTGTAAAGTGCAATATACAAACTATGCACTAATTCAATTTAATCATAGATCTGCTGCTATTATTTCAGTTTTACTTTGACAATATTACCTTCATATTGTTCCTCATCTCCTGTTCTGGGGATGGGTGTGGGTCACTACTGCCCAACTTTACTTACAAATTGCTACTTATTAAATTTCTACTGTGATATTTTATTAGTTTCTTTGTCTATATGTGCAACTGTTTCTTGCACTGAGAATGAAGCATTGCAATTTCGTTCAGCTACACTGCTGTGTAGTTCTGAATGACAATAACGTTTTCTTTGACTGACTTGACTTTGAGAAGTGATGAAGATGGGGAAAAGTGAGAAAAAGTACTTGTCAGTGGTAATAAGTTGGGTAGCTAAGGGAGGCAGGAAAAATAATGAGTAAAAACAAGATTAAGGGGAAATAAGAGTAATAGAAATAAAAACAAGGAAAAGAAGTGATGGGATGTATAAAGGTATTAGAGAAGGAGCTAAGATTTTAGCCAGAAAAACAGCAAGTGCCAGGCCATGAGTCAGAGAGGAATTATTTTAGTTGCAGCTTAAATAAATAAATGTTACATATTGGCTTGATTTGGTGCAGGGATAGTACTCCAGACTTTTGTTACATATATATATATATATATATATATATATATATATATATATATATATATATATATATATATATCACAGATTTTTGTCAGAAGAGCAAAACTGACAACTTGGGAGGTAGTGCTGGATAATTGTACTTACAGCTTGATAGGAAGTGGGGTTATTATAATTTTGTGTGTTAACAGAATTTGGGTATAATTAAGTTGTTGCGATATTTCTAGCCAGTTTAGAGATTTTAGTGCAGCACAGTGTGATTCATATGAGCTGCAAATGTAACTACCTTCTTGTAACATTGCTCTAGTTCAGATCTTAGGGTGTCCTGGAAGTTAATCAAGATGGGAGAGTCCATATAATAGAGAGGGGAGTAGGTATGCAATGGCAAGAGTGACTCTGGTTAATACAATAAGGATTTTTTTATCTCTATATAGTATTCCTAGTTTTTTGAGAGTTGTTTATATATATATATATATATATATATATATATATATATATATATATATATATATATATATATATATATATACACACACATATATAGATATATATGGGATCCATATGGATCACCGAACAGCAACATGACCGAAACAGATTCGGCGTGGCATACTTGTGTGAAAGTGCTTTTCACCGAAAGGCACTTTCACGTTAAGTATGCCTGTTGCGGAGATCACACTAAAGTGGGGATAAGGGAAAATTCCTTGGAGTGAGAATATTTAAGTGGGGGTGTGTGTAATGTAATGTTTTATTTTTTTTTTTTTAAACACACTAACAAAAGTGCTTTTTCTGTGAAAGTGCTTTCATTAAAGTGTGTTCGGTGATTGTGGAGTCAGATTACTGAAATTTTGTTCAATAGTCCTAGATATATATATATATATATATATATATATATATATATATATATATATTTGTGTAAAACTTCTTGAACTATAGAACAGCAAACCTTAGTAGAAATAAAACACGCAGACACTAAACAGTTCATTTAAGCTTTCACTCTTATTAGATGAAAGAGCTTCTTCAGAATAACCCAAAATTCATAACACATACAGTATATACATTAGGAGTCACATGTAAGTACATTAACCAATGAGTCAAGCAAAACATTAGTACAGTAACCAATATTACAATTGAACATTCAAACAGTACCAATCATTTCAGCATAAGTGTAAAAATTACATGAATATGTATATCAAAGAAATGAATATTCATATGTACAAACTGAAGCAGTTCTAACTGTTCCATCTTAAAACACATTTGATGTTAACAGTCTCATTCAACCCAGGAAATACTTCAGAATTAAGAAGCAACTGCCATTTAAGCTCCCTTAATTCTAGATATAACTCCCAATCACCAAAAAAAATTCTACCTGCTCAAGCATAATAAAATGAAACTTAGTGAAGGAAGTACAGGAGATGCTATGTTTGGCAAGGGCATTATTCGTATTTTTAGCTCTAATTGCTCCTAAATGTTCCTTTACCCTGTCCGAGAGCTTCCTAGCAGTTTTCCAACACCAGACCTACCTTGAATGCACAGTTTAGGTATGCATTCTTGCAATAAATGTGTAGTTTGCCCATACATTTTCGTAGGGTCACAATACACTTTTCCCCATTGCAACTACACTATTAGGTTTTCTAAACATTTTTTCTGCCACTCTACAGCAGTGGTGTATGCAAGGATTTGTGAAACTTGCACAGCAGAGGTTCTCCCGTTCGATTCTCGGCTGGAGTGCGGGGAGTGCCTTCTGTGTGTGGAGTCTGCATGTCTTCCCCGTGGTTGGGTGGGCATTTGAAAGACATGTTTAAGTGGGCATGCCTTCATTGAAGGTTGAACGTCGAGCTGGCACCTCGGTGTTAGTAAAAATCTACTGCCAATCATTAGTGGACCTGAGTTCCGCTGTGGCGACCCCTAACCAGGAAAAAGACGAAAGACAAACAAACAAACAAGTTATGTCATTAAAAAAGATTTGAGGTGAACAATGGGATTAAATGTGTGGGTGTAAGGGGTGGTAGAAGAATTCACTATAGGAGGGCAGCACAGCAGATCACACCTACAATTTATTGGGAGACAATCATTCTGGCCCTTCTCAATCCCAGGGCATCTGCACACTGAGCCCAATAAAACTAATCGAGTGGCCTGAAGAAGAGATTTTCTGTGGCTGTTAAAAGACAGAAACTAAAAGTAAAGGTACACTACTGTAAAGTAGTGATAAGGCAAACTCTACAATGAGGGAGCAGTACAACTGCACTTATGTATCACTGGGTACTCAAGGATGCTTATACATGAAAGCAGCCCACACAGGGGAAGAGTAAATCAGTAAAAACACAGGTAAGCAATGTATGCCCTCCATACATGCAGTCTTGGCAGTGGCAATGTTCTTAACACTCACGCTCTGTGAAAAAGGATACAAAAACAACAGGAACTGCAATTACTATTATAATTATAATTGTACTGTACTCAGTATTTAGAGCAGAAAAGAGGCAGAGAGGGGTAAAACACAGATGACTGTGAATGCTGTGTAACTTTTCCCTTCACTGGAGGAGGCATATCACATTTTTAAGGCAGCTTCTCCCCTCTGCTTGATTCCCTATTTTGTAGTACTATGGATGGCACTAGAAACAAGACTGGAGAGCCACATCCAAGCTATGCATCCACAGGGAAATGAATAAGATACAAACTGTATCCCTATTATCTAGTGATTCCCCAGCCCCACATCTCTCATTAAACAAAATTTGTTCCATTAGCATTTCAAGTGCATTCAGTGTATAATATAAAGAGTATTCCTGGTGTTCAGTGTCACCGCCAATATTGCAAGATTTGCTTGTTCATCTAGGAGAATGTGGATGTATGACAGTTCCACCCCCCTACACACAAACACATTCATGCATTAACACTCACACCCATAGCCCCCCAACCTGACTCACCCATTCAGCCCTGCACAATCAAATACTCACACGCGCACACACACACTTGTGCATTTGCCCAAATGCACCCATATTCACACTCAAACACACACATACACACACTTGTGCAACTGAGACAACACTCATAATGCAGCTCCACACATATACACATGTACACATAAATGTACCACTGCTACCCTTACAGCTAAACTCTCTGGCACTTACTGCTAATGCAATCTCATCCTTTTAAAGTATTGCAGAAACATGAATTTTTGGCTATGCCCATTAACACAGCATGTTAAGGTATGCAAATAATATTCTGAAACACTCATCTACAGAACTGCCTTATAGCATTCATTTCCAGGAGAAGAGCACATGGCTAATTAACATAGGTCACTCTGCTGGAGTCCCTCGTTAGCATTAGTGGTGGGCCAGAGAGACAGCCCACCATGGTGCTGCACCTCTTCATGTTACAGCACTGCAGTCGGGCTGTCCTTGAATCAGAAATGAATACAATGAGGGGTAAAATGAACCCATTCCTTGCAGTAACCTTTCTCAATTCATCCCATTGTCACTGGAAATTCTCAAGAAAAAAAATGTCCACACATATGTGCTAAAATATTCCTGTATTCAGTCTCATTCTTGTCTAATACTCCAAGAAATAAATCACGGAAAAATTCAAATCATCCTGTGCAATGTTAAAAAGCTTCATGGTTTCTTAGAATGTGTGTTACTTAAACATCTAAATAATAACTTGTTTGTAGAAAACAACAGACTGTCTATAGAATCAATGGGTCTAGGATATCTAAGCAAGATTTAACTAACCTATTCAGTCCTGGATTCAGCTCGTAGCTGGAAAACTACGTAGGAAAATGTCATTCTTATTATCCTAGTTAAATTATGTATGTATGATTTTAGGGACATTGGACAATAAAAGCATTTCATGCAAATTTCAAATCCTTTGAAACCATATCTACTAAGTAAAATATTGCTAACCTGTGATACTCTCCTAATTAGGCTGGGATTTACTATGTTCAAATATCAAATGCAATTACTTATTGGTCTACACTTTGCAGAGTAATTATTTCCACCATTCAGTGCTTGCAAAATAGTTTTCTTGTACATCCCCTTCAGTTTGTAGCAGGAAGTTCAGCGGGTAAATGAGGTGGCATGATAGGGTTGTCAAAGATACCTTAGGGAACACTAATAGTATACAGCTCAAGATGAAACACAGAACAGGTAGAAGGGGGCATACCTAACAGATTAAATGGACACTTTTTTTTATCTTCTGTTGACTGAGTTTGTCCCACTGAGCTAGTAGCCTCTTTACAGGGGAGATTTGTTCAGGGCACTGGGGGACTTCAGTGGTGCTTTAGGTTGACCTAGCAACTTAGGGAAGTGTCAGCAACTAATTTTCCTGGTGTGGTAACAGAATCAGCAGCCTTCTGCACCAAAGGACCGTGTACTACCTGCTGCACCAGTGACACCACTTCTTTCAGCTTTTCCCAGTTAGGGGTCACCACAGTGGACCACCTGTCTGCTCATGATTAGCAATGGAGTTTTACAGTGTCGAGTTGCCAGCCCAGCACCCAACTTTCCACAGAAGGCACACACACACTCACGCCTAGGGTCAATTTAGAGTGTCCAATCCACCTACAGATTTCTTTGGGATGCGAGAGGAAACTGGAGCACCCAGAGGAAACCCACGTGACCACAGGGAGGACATCCAGACTCTGCACAGAAGAGGATCGAACCACAGAACCTCTTGCTGTGAGGTGGCAACGCTAACCACTGCACTACTGTCGCCACCCTGCTGCACCAGTGACACTGATAGACTGATATTCATCCTAGATATTAAAAAACTACTACTTCATAGGACATACTGCAGATAAATGGGAGAGGTTACCCCACATAAGTAGTGTATTATAAAACTACACAGTCTTTCATGAAGTCATGAGGTGAGTGGTGTGGGGTTTTAAGTGACAGAAGGGAAAAAAGTCAAAGATACTATTACAAAGTGGGCAGACTACACACACAACTTTTTTTGTCATCTGATCTATGTAATGGAATAAAGAAAAATTCCAAAAATATATCGAATATAAAATCCATTTTCTTTTTTTAAGAACGTTTCTATCCTAAAATAAGGAAGTACAGTGGGATATGCCAAAAATGAAGCTTATGCTGCAAAGTGCTGAAAAACAGCGACTAGATATTCCTTGTTAAGAAGTGCTGTATACTACCTCTACTCTATCAAATACAAAAGAAGAGATCAGCTGTGTTAAGGACTGCTTGATTGTTAATTTCCCAGTATGTTGAGCACTTTTATCATAAAACAGACTTTTTCCTTTGTGTTTATTTTACCTTGCATGCTGTCAAAGTATTTTAAATTGCTTTACTGTATTTTTGTGTGGAAAAAGTGATTTTTTAATGACTTTTAACATTTTTATTGGCTTTTGCTGCTTATTTTCTCATGGAAAGAGGCACCATTTTCAGCTTGACATTGGACAAACTACTGGTTCCACAGCTGTTCCTTCTTCCAGCACACAAAAAAAAAAAAAGTTAAGCAAACAGCCTTTGCCATCACAGCAGGCTAGAAATTGTTATCACAGCAGGCTAGATATTTGCCTCAACTGCAGGTGGATTGTTCTGCTGTGGCCATTGCTTGTTCCACAGACCACTCATCTTTTTACCCTGGATCCCTTTGTTGTAGCACCTACAATCACCACAGACCAGATGTTAACCACCTCTCCTCTGTGACTGCTGGGTCCCCTTAGTGGTCAAAGGTGAGTCATTCTTGTCGGTCTTGGGAAAGGAAACAGCCACCTCCCTGTTTTGTCAGTATGTTGTACCCATCCCTGGGGAAGCTGCTGTTGCCATTAATAGCACTGTTGGCCCATTTTTCCTGTCAAAAGGAAAGAGAAAACAAAACATGTCTCTTCTCCTCCTCATATTTCCTTCGACAGGAGTAGTCTTCTGGGTCTGGCTCAGAGTTTAATTTAGACTAGTGATCATTCTTATATGGCAGTTTCAGGGAAAAGACGGATACCCGTTTTCCTGAAAAGGATGAAAAGATTCAATATTCTGAATATGGGCAGGAAGATGAAAAGACAGATGCAGTGTTTCTACCACAGTCTTCTGACTCAGGCTCAGAGTTCAGTTTCTGATTGTCCTTGTGGGGGTTTCTCTTTCTCTGAGACTATTTCCAGAATATGTCATTGTGTCAGTATTTTCAGTGGGAGATGCTTCTCAGTCCCACAGAAAACACTAGGAGCTATTACAGAAGAAATTTCCAGACTTTCACCCATTCCCTCAATTCTAGAGATGCGTGTGCTACTGCTTGCAATTTTCCTGACTGTCAGCCTGCTGCCCCTAAAAGGCAGATGAAATGTAAAAAGTTAGTCTTTTAAGATTTTATGTACTCTTCCCAAACCTGACCCAAGACCTATATCTTAAGTTAATCCTACGGCTGCTAAACATTTGGTTAATCCTAGTCCTAACTCTTTTGTAGAAGCACGAGAAGATTATTTGTTTGGGGAAAAAAGTATATGCTTCTGCAACTTTGATTTTTCAGAATTTTGAATTGCCAGGCTCATATGTTAAAGTTTATTCTGACTAATTGTGCAAGTATGAAGGATGTTTTGTCTACAGTTTCTTCTTGTGAGGAAAATTATGCTTTAAATAATTTAGTTTCATTGTACAAGTTACAGCTTACTGATTATAGTGTGTGTATGACAGTTGAAACTTCTTCCAGGGCTATGGCTACTGAACTGTTTTCAGGAAGTTTGCCTCACTGCATTCTCAGAACCTCCTAGATTATGTGAAAAAAATGAAATTTTAAATTCTCCATTGGATAGAGATTTAGGTTTTGATCCCTCTGCTGCAGCAGTTATAAAAAAGTGTGATGAGAGTGGTGTGTTAATACATAGACTCTCTAAAATGTTTCAGACCTTTTCTAAATTTTCTATAGTATTCTCTTACCCCTCATGCAATTTGCAAAAAAAAAAAAAAAGTCTCAACAAAACATAGGTAAACAGAGGTATAGAAGAAATAGCAAGGGGGTTCCAAAAAGAATTCAGAAACCCCTCCCAAAACCAAGGACAGTCGAACAAGCCAGATTGACTATTTAAGGAACCTTATACACCCCCCACCCACTCTGACAGTCCCTGTTTCCTTCCAGAAAGTCTAAATCACCAAGAAATCCAGCATGTGAACTAAACTGAACAACAAACCCATATGACCCCTGTTCCAACACTACTGTCAGAACAAAATAGAAAATAAACTTCACGCCTCCAACATCATTTAAATTACTACTTAAAACTGTGATGCCTGTGCACTGGCCCAGTAATGAAGGAGCCTCAATCCTCACCACTAGCACCAGTGAGGCATGTGCACATTGGTGGGATAACAAGTACACACACAATAAAGTACAATTTCCCTTAAGAGCACACAGAGATCACAGTCGGTCTAGGGATGGTTTCTCCCTTTCTCTCGAGATCCTCTATAAGACTCCCCACTGGTATAGCTATAGGGTCCAGATTTCAGCCTAATGGTGAAGCTAAAACCTCCAGCACCCTCTCTGTCCAACCAGTGCTTTCTTGTCCCTGCCCAAGTAGTTGACACACACACACTTTAAGATTTGATTTAGATACAGACACACAGACACTCCTGGGGAAGGCTGGCACAGGTTCTCCTGCTATGCCCCCTTTCTGCCCAGACTATAAGGTAGTATTCACTGCCACCAACCACTTCAATCAGCTACTATAAGGCCCTTCCCAAAGGATGACCAATTTCACTGTGTAATATTACTGTTATCCAAATAGTAAGTGTGATGAACAGCAAGACTATTGGAGTGGCTTGGACAGTGTCACAAAATACATGCAAGTACTCTAGAGCTTAAATTATCTCTACACAAACCACCCACAGTTTAAAGGTTTAAAAATATTTAATACACAATTAAAACACAAGACAAATCTTATCAATTCATCACAGTGCTAATAAAGAGTTCAGAAATCACAGGAAAATTTAAAACAATGTTGTCGGATAATCTGACAAACATAGAAAACAGCTAGACTAATCTGGTTAAATTCCTATATAACTCTAAGAGAAATCACTGTTCTAAATACTACTTACATACAGAGCAAGCAAGTGCTAGTGGAGTGGATGCTCTTACTAGATCCCAAAGAAGATACAAGATGCTCTATCTTTATTTCTGAGATAGCCCTTAAATTGATGATACACAGTACTGCTGAGACATTTCACATTACATCATTCTTGACACCTCTGCTGAGGTTTCCCAGGCTCACAGAACTTAAAATTTAACATTTCTAAACCTGCCAGGAAGTCACAGCAATAAAAGACACTTTACATGTGAAACCTAGTAATTTTCTTTGCCTTAAAACAATAGAAAGAAACTCTTAGCCCAGACATCCTGTCTCCATGCTTGAGATCAAACACAGTTATAAAATTTTTTGCTCATCGGCTTTCTTCCAGCAGGGTGCACTGTGGTTAAATTTTTGAAGTTCAGCATATAGCACAGTTTTCTTATATTTGCAAAAACAAGCCTGTGGATCATAATAATATTTACAATGACATAGAATTATTTACAAAATTCTATCTGACTGGGCTGGCAGCCCCTCAGTTTTTCACAAAAAAACTAAGGTTAAAAAGACCTTATTTAGTGCTTTCATCTTTATTTGTAAAATAAAACTACCAGACTCAAATAATTTATGAAGGCTTCCTTCTTTTAAAATAGCTTAATTTAAATTAAGTTGAAGACGTGAAGTTTTTTTATTTTGTTGTGAGTAGCGTCAGAACAGAGTTCAAATGGGTTTATTTATTTTACATCTGAATCTCCACTTTTCTCTTTGGCAGCATATAGTTTCAAAGAAATGGGTTCAGGAAATCAATCATCAAGGCTACAGATGCCAGTGGGAGGAAATTCCTCATCCGCTAAACCAGACTCATTTCCCCCTTTTCTTCACGCTGGCCCAGGAAGTGACAGAAGCAGTTCCTCCTTCCCAGGTTGGAAAAGTTTTTATTCATGGATTTTTAGTGCCAGAGAAAGAAAATGCCTTGAGACTATTTATTTATTTGCATCTTTCTTTCCTAAACCTGCTTGTGATAGTGCCAGAGTTAAAAATTATGTCACATCACAACCTGTTACATATTTCTGTTTCAAGTTTCCTGAAAATAGTAGCTTTAAAAGATGCTTATCATCATATCCCTATTCATCCAGACTTCAGGCATTTCTTAACGAATTTCTTGAGGTTGTGTGTGCCTGGATCGCATTATCAGTTCTCTGCCTTACACTTTGGACTGCCCATTGTACCAAGAGTGTTCACAAAATGCCTAGCTCCAGTTATAGTTCATTGCAGGCTGCAGGGTATCCACAATTTTCCATATTTAGACAACTTGCTCATCTTTGTAGAGTTATTTTCAAAATGTCAGGAACCTCTGACTGGGTAAGAAATCTCTTGCATAAGCTAGGATTCCAAGAGAACATTCAAAAGTCTTTAACTGACTTCTTCACACAGGATTTTGTTCCTGGGGTATCAGATAGTCATCTCAGTTCAAGGAGCTTTTCCTCCACTGGAATAATTTATATATATCTAGATCTGTTTTTAGGGTTTCCCTCTCAAACTTCAATCACTAAGAGAGAATACCTCAGGATTTTGTGACTCATGGCATGTAAGATTCTCAAGATACCCCTGGCAAGACTCCATGAGAAAGATACAATGGTATCGGAAGACCCTCGGTCCCAGCATCAACATCCATTGTCTTTATAAATCCCAGTACTGGGGGTTGTCAAATGAAAAATCATTTGGTGGAGACAGCAAATGTCCCTGTACCTAGGTCTCCTCCCTCCATCCTGCTCTGATGCCTCAGACTTTTAAAGAGGGATAAAAGGGCAGGGTGTGTGGGACACCAAGGCCAAATGCAAGCACATAAACATAAAAGAAATGCATGCCCTGATCAAGGCACTCAACTCTTTGAATCATCTTCGGTCCCCTGGACCACCAAGTTGTTTTACAGACAATATGATATTCATGTGGTACATCATCAAGCAAGGGGAAATAGGTCATACCCCTTTGCAGACTATCCATTTTAGCTTGGGCTATAGTTTCACAACACAATCTCACACTATAGGCATCCTACATCAGCTCAGAACAAAACTGTGTGGCAGACAACTGAGTAGTACAAGGGCAGCCTCTCATGAATGTAAATTAGATCAGGACATCTTCCAAGATTTGACTCAAATGTGGGTAATTCCTAATGTAGCTCTATTTGCCTCCTATCTGAACAATCAGCTAGCAAGGTTCTCCTCCAGAACTCCACCTCAAAAGGTCTGGAAGCCAGATCACTTTTCCTTCTTTGAACAGAAATGTTCCTGTTTGCTTTTCCATAGTTTCCTCTGATATTCAGGAAAATCACCTAAGAACATTGTGGTGATGCCCTTCTGGCTCAGTTAAAAGTAGTTCTCCCTTCTTTTGTAAATGGCCAGGGGCAATTACCACAAGCTTCCTTACAGAAGGGATCTACTCGCACAAGATCAAGAGTGCCTGATACACCCCAACTTCAATCAAGTTCAACCAACTGTCTGGATGATAGGGTCATAATTCCCTTTAGGTACATGTTTATTGAGGACATGCAGCAGAAACTAATGGAGGCAAGAAAGCTTGATACTAAAAATCATATATTGGCAAAGGAAGAGATTTTCTAGTTGGTGCCAACAACATAACCAGCATCCATTCAGGGCTATTTGTCCTCTGGTTTTACAATGTTTGTGTAACTTACTATGCAATGGCATTTCTTAGTCTTCCATCAAGGTTCATTCATCAGCCATTTCAGCATGTCTGCCCATGGATCCTCCTCTTTCAATGCATTCTCATGTCAAAATGTTTTTAAAAGCGATTTTGCAAAAGTGGCCTCCAAGAACACCAGTAGCCAGTCCTTGGGATTTTGCAAAAGTGGCCTCCAAGAACACCAGTAGCCAGTCCCTGGGATCTTAATTTTGTGTTAGAGAAGCTAACACTTACTCCATTTGAACCAGCTAATTTGTCTGACTTGAGGGTCTTAACATGGAAAACCATTTTACTGATTGCTATGACTTCTGCAGGAAGAGTACCAGAGTTGCAAGCTCTTATAGTGAGTCAACCCTATCTCATTTTCCACAACAACAGAGTTTCTATGAGAAATATTTTTCCTTGTATGCCTGAAGTGGTATCGGAGTTTACTTTAACCAAACTCTCCATCTTCCCATTTTCTTTCCTGAATCTAAAAATGAGGGAGAAATGATACTCTGCATCTTGGATGTCCAGACAAATTAGACCCCATCTTTACAGAACTAAATCTTTCAGATTCTTGGATCAGTTGTTTATTTCTTGTGAAGGTAATATGGAGGGACAATCTTTGCCGAAACATATTTCCAAATGGTTGTTTCAGACCATTACCTTTTGTTATACTCACCACAACAAAATGATTTCAGACAGGATCAAGGCATTCTTTACCAGGGCCTTCACTTCATCTGTGGCTTTTTGGAAAGGGTTGGATTCTACAAGTATTCAATAAACAGCATCTTTGTCCTCTATACATATTTTTGCAAGGCATTACATTTCTTTTCTAGTGCAATATCTTCTTGTTCTAACTGCCATTTAATTTCACTATAAAATTTGTCAATTTTCATCAGTAAACCAGATGCGAAAAAAAAACCCTCAAACTTGTGGGATCTTGTAAGTTTCATAAGGTTTCAGTTATTCTGCAGTTAGGTCAAGAAAACAGAAACAAATAAATACAATTTTAAAAGTATCAAATGCTCCTTTTTTTAAACCTAAAAATGCATTCATGTTGATAATTAATTCATGAATTTAGAATGACATTTCATGTGAATACCTATAATTTCCTCTGTATTGTCCCAAATTATATAATTGCTGCTTTAACTCTTAAGAATACGGTGTTATCATCTCTTGGAGTACAAAGATGAGTTATTGTTGATTTTCCTTTCAGGAGACAGAAAGAATCTGATATTTTGTGTAATGAACTGTTATCCAGTCTGTCCCACTTTCTATAACCAAGTAAAGTCCCTATCACAAAGATTAGAGTTTACCTTAAAATTATATAAAAGGAATACTTTACTTGACTTTTCTCAGTTTATTCCACATATTGTTTACACAATTTACAGTTCCTTATATATTAGGTTCATGGTAAATAGAGTTATGCAACTCCAGTACACAGTCTCAGGCTCCCACAAGCACACCAGCAAAAGGCTGTAAAGTAAATATCTTATCTGTAGGCCTTCACTAAGCCTTTCTTTCAGCTCCACAGCAAAACTCTTCAGCAGAACTTCCTACCAGCTGTATCCACATAAAAAAACAGTGATCCTCTCAGTTAAGCAACAAAATAGTGTCCTTTTTTAGACAGAAGTCTTTTATATAGCACTAACCATCATTCATTTTCTTGCTAATGCAATCAATTGTCTAAGTTGCTGTAAAAATGTTACAGAAGCTAGTCATACTTGAAAGATATTTATAGGCATGGATGGTTTACTACTGAAATGTCGGACAGCATTCACACGAACTGGGAATGGTCGAAAGGCTCATTTCCAGTTCACATAAGGTCAAACCAAAAATGGTCAACTCCACAACAGCGAATGCTAGAGTACATTCGATATTGTGAGGTTGATGATGTATCTGGAGATCGCAGTGCAGTGAGAACTGGGAAAGGTACCCATTTCCTCACTGTAGTGCCATCTCAGAGCATGTGTATATATATATATATATATATATATATATATATATATATATATATATATATATATATACATATATATATATATATATATATATACATATATATACATATATATATATACATATATATATATATATATATATATATATATATATATATGTATATATATATATATATATATATATATATATATATATATATATATATATACAGATATATACATATATATATATGCAGATATATACATATATATATATGCAGATACATATATATATATATATATATATATATATATATATATATATATATATATATATATATATATATATATATATATATATATATATATATATATATATACATATATATATATATATATATCTATAGTTAGCAGGGCGTGTGGGGGTGCAGGGGGCTTGCCCCCTGCAAAATGTTACTTGGGAGTGACTGGAAGGCAAGGCATGCTGGATAATGTTGCATTTCTCAAATGGGATGGGTCAACATTACCGGTTTTGTTATTGTTTTTATTTTCAGTATTTTTTTTTTCAGTGACGTGATCACTCACCAGCATCCATTTCAGGATTTCAATATTAAACCTATAGGCATATTTCCAATCATTTGCAGACCATATTTAACCACATATATGTATTTTTATTATTATTATTAATAATATATTATTTTATTTACTAGGACAGTCCAGCCGGACACAAGGCCTGGGGAGAAAAGCTTTATATGTAAAGTTGAAGAACAATATATTCTACCATCACATTTTTGAACTATATACAAGTATTAACACATTATCTGTACATAATACATAACACATTATACATTTACACTTAACAGTAAGACATAGTATGCACATAACACATATATGGAATAGTATATTGTAACAATATTTAAACAATTCTACAGTTTCAGTGCTGAGGTAATACAATAGAATTTTAAGCCATCAGCTGTTATTGTGGTAGTGCTAATTGGTAGGTTTAAAGAGTGCATGGAAGATAGTTTTACAGATGTTACAGGGTGTAATGCAGCAACACATGGTTCTAGTTGGAAAATGCCAACTATGGTCTATTTATTTTTAATCTTATCCTGAAGTGTGACAGTGACATAGCCAAGAGTTAAGAATGAGTTGCTTTAGTTTAGTTTTGAAGTCATGTGGGTTTTCAGTGACTCTCCTAGGGAGTGCAATGCAACTCCAAGCCTTTTTAGATATGACTGGAGTACAGAGTGTTTGCTGCTATATTGTTGGACTTTTGAACCATGAGGAGATGTTTATCACTCTGATGAATTACCTGCTGGGGCTGCACCTTTGTAACAAACAGCCTAGGGCAGTGCCCCTTTCAGCGTAATGTACTATACTATGTGCTACTTTTAGCTGAAAGAGAGAGACTATTGTAGTGGGGTAGCTCTGACTAGTTAAGGTGCTTAATGGCAATGCAGTATATATTATATGTATCTTTTTTTATTATTTTGTAAGTTTATTACTGCAGTCACTGCATGGTTTCTCACATTTTAGGTTACTAAAACACTGTGATACTGTCTATAATATCATGTGTTCCTTAATACTTAAATCAGTAACTTACTCTGATCCGTGCAAATCAGTATTCTGTTACCACTGAGCTAAATCCTCATAGAAGCAGTAAATATTTCCCCAAACATCTAAAGACCTTGCGCAGGCACTAGCTGTGTTTCTTCCACAGAATGCTTCCTTAGTACATTTCTCCTCAGTGCAGGCCTTCTGCAACACTAGCTACATGCTCTGCCATTGTAATCTATGAGTTTACCACCTCTTGCTGACCCTTTCCTTTCACATTGCTTATTTCCTGCACTGAGCATACTTTACTGGCAAACACTTTACCACTCATCTCACCCTCTGTTAATTCAGCTCTTTCTCCTAAGCAGTTCACATATATTGCTCATTACAATTAAATATTTTCCTCTATTATCTACTTTGCTAAACAGTGAGTGGATATCATTGGGTGTCACTCTGAACAGCACTGTATTCGACAGACACAGGCACGTTAATTTCAGATTCATTCTTAGGATCCATAGTTAACTCTCCAAGGTGTACACATCCTAGAATTAAGCAATGCCACATCATTGCTCATCTAAAGCTGATCTCAAAGCCAGTTTAGACCAAATTATTTGCTGCCTACCCAGTTTTGGTACTTGAATCTAATTTAATTTATCGTTTTACCCCAAATCAATTTATTAACTAAGAGATGAAATGCTATCACCTTATCGTATTCACCCACCAAACCATCTTTGTAGCTCAGCATGACTAGAATATCAGCTGCGTAATGTTAAGTGTTCAAAACACTATTATATTCTCTTATTCTTTCCTGACACACCTCAAACCCTTGGTCAGAATAGAAGACATGCAAGCTAGTTTATTCTCTATTGCCAGCCTTATAGTACTTGGTATACTCTTTCAATATAAGAATTGCCTGATGCTCACTCATCATAGCCAACTTGTGTGAGATGCAAGTACCAAGCCAAATTCAAGAACACACTCAGAAACAAATACATCCTTTGACCATCATTCACACTCTTCATATGCAAACACTAAATTATAATTATAATAGTGTAAATTATAATATGGAGTAGCATTAAAAATAACCTGCCCCAACTGCAAAGGACTAGTAGATGTAACACGCAGTATAGACTATGCACTAGAAAATACCAATTACCAACAGCAGTCAATGGAAAATAGCATATCCTAGATCATTTACACCAAAGTAATCTTCAAAGACAAACAAATGTACTAGTGATTGTTGCTACTGCCAGACCTTAAGGGCCTCCTACATTTGGAGCACAACCATGTATGTGTTGTTACAGTGACCTGGTTTAAGTGTCCAAAGAGAACTCCCAAAATACCTGGGTTTTGTGCTTACTACTAGACCTGATTGAAACTGTGATGCTATATCCACATTTGCTATTGGGTACGTTACCTTGAGAGATATACCTAGAGACCCTTAACCACAACAATAAAACTAACTTTCAGATCATAGTGTGTTGCAGAACCCCCTTCATAACTTCAGAAAATGAAACATTTCTAAATAATCTTGATAAGCTTCCCTTAAGTAGGAAGGCTGTTATCCTAGGGGATTTTAGCTACTCACTGATTAACTTGGGGACATACACCATCAATGTAGGATATACACAAACATTCTTAGGGTTTATAAACAACAATGCCCTGGTGCTGACTGTTAATGAATCTACTTGAGAACAGAATATTTTTGACCTGATCATAATAAACGTAGCATCTGCATGCACCATTCTTAAGGTATCCCACTAACTTGTTAATTCAGATTACCAACTAGTAGCCTTCTCTATGAAAAACCCGCAAACTAAAAGGGGCAAATAGCAGAGGTTTGAAGGACTCTAAATGTGCAAACCTCCTACAGCTCCATTATCATGGGTCTAAATTTAAAAATAAATTGAAAATGGATGCAAGAAAAATGAAAGTTTCTGATGACCTCAGGCAGATTACAGAAGCCAAAAACATCAACAAATTCTTCTTTACTTATGTCAGATCAATACAAACCAATATGCAACATTGCTCTATGCTTATTCATAATGGTACTGACTAACTCTGATCCAGTGATCTTCCTAACATACTGTAAAATAAATTTAGTGTCAACTTCAGCCCAGAAATATCTATTCTAAACTCACTTGTCCCTGGTGGAATCTAGCCACCAATCATCAATCATAAGAAAACTTCTACTGAAAGTGCCCTCCAAAATTGAGGAATACCACATCTTTGTGGCCTGACAATATACCCAGATTTCTAATTAATAGCACTAAGCAAGCTTTCACAGGCCCACTCTTCAAAATATTTAGTATGAGTTTAGCAAATGGCTTTGTCCCATGGGAGTGGCACACAGCTGTTGTGACACCACTCTACATGGCTACCCCCACCAAATCATCAGCAGCAGCTCCCCTTTTTCCCATTTTCCTACATGGGGTGGGGGTATAATGTTAACAGTTACTAACTCTCAATTCAGTGCCACACTTCTGCCTTCTACAACACTCATGCCCTACTGTCGCAGATCTTCTTTCATACAATCCATCCACCTCTTTGCTGGACGTCCTCGCTTCCTCTTACCTTCTTTCTGTCTGTCACAAATCTTCCTCACCAGACTGTCTTCTGCTTTTCTACACATGTGCCCAAACCACCGTAATCTGTTCTCTTTGATCTTTTCTGCAAATGGAGCTACTTTGGCTTCTTCTCTTATGTC
The DNA here is from genome assembly GCF_019279795.1 of Protopterus annectens. Taxonomy (NCBI): domain Eukaryota; kingdom Metazoa; phylum Chordata; order Ceratodontiformes; family Protopteridae; genus Protopterus; species Protopterus annectens. The sequence continues at coordinate 232,962,078 of NC_056743.1, read as the reverse complement.
ATCATTTCTTTGTCTGTCCCACAGTGTGCAACCTGCCACCTTTCTCAGGCACTTCATTTCCATCACCTCTAGCTTCTTCAAATGTTCTGCCTTTATTAAAAGCTAGAGGTGATGGAAATGATCTACCCCCACCAAAGACCCTCAGAATTACAGACATATCACTATAACAAGTCTTGTATGCAAAACCTTGGAGCATAATATAATTTACCTAATTAACTATATCAAACATTTTATCAGGCTCTGTCCCAGCAGTTTGGCTTTGTAAAGGACAGAGCCTGTTTAATTAATATTATTAATTTCTTTGAGAGTATTACTCAGGCAGGAGACTTTGGGCAAGAAATGCATACAATGTACATAACCTTCCCAAGGCATCCAATACCATATCATTTGCAAATATACTAAACAACTTAAAGGATCTCCAAATTAACCCATGTGTGGTCAGGTGTATAATTAACTGAGTTAGAGATAAGAGTCACACAGTAAGAGTAGTAGGCTCATCCACTGTGACCATGAAGGTGCCCGATGGAGCTCTGCATGGATCTGTCCTAAGTCCTCTGCCATTCAGTGCTTACTTTTCCATTCTCAGCTTATCACGTGAGGACTCATTACCAAAGGTGGTGGATGATTGAAAGCTGGGAGTCTTTGCCAAGTGCCCCTCTGACATAAATACACTCCAACAGGACCTTACATTTTTGGGTCAAGCTCAACACCAAACAATGAAACATTCTAGCATTTGCTAAACACCCCTCTCTCCTGTTTATGGCATAGATAATACACCACTTCAAAATGAAAATGTCATGAGAGACTTGGGGGTACTTAGGTGGACATCTCCCTTACATTTGACCATCACATTGCAATATTGGGTTAGAAAATCCTTTTACCTTGCAAAGCTCATAGCAAAAGGTATTTCTTCTAGATCAAAAGAAGCCCTTACCTTTTTGTACTTCACACTAATTAGACCCAACACTGAGTACAATGCCCCCTTTGGAATGTAACTTATTAAATAGAACAAGTGGAAAGATCCCAGAAGTTTTTAACTAAAACAATTAGAACCTAAAAAGACTTGAACCAACAAGAAAGATGAAAGTTTTTTTCCCTATACTCAGTTTCACACAGACTCCTTAGGTGTGGTTTATTTGTGCCTTACTTTTAGGGTTACAAAAAACATGACAAACTGTAGAAACACTACTTTATTAAAACACAAAACTTTTGGGAACACCAAATCCCTTCTTCAGTGTATAAAAAACATTAAATTAACTCCATATAATTTGCACATGAACCAAGTCACATATTAAAAGCCCCCCAATGATCAATCACAAGTAATTAACTCACATAGCACAACTTTAAAAACATAGCACACCTATATATTACTTCAAATTCATCTGTCTAAGTTTTAAAACAGGCTTCAGCGTAACCATTGTAATTAATCCTGGGAAAGAATCCGCTTTCAAGTGTAGCATCTATTCATATTCCATTAGTTCTAATTTATTGTTATGATCACCTCCCCTTATATTTTTAATCAAAGTTTGTATCACCCTAAACTTAAACATATGGCTTGAGCCACAATTTATTGCATGCTTAGCAAGTGGGTTTGTCAATACTTTACACCTAATATCTGATTGGTGCTCTATAATACGATCTCTTAACCTTCTGGTGGACTTACTTATATAGAAACAGGGACATGCAGAGCAAGTTGCTAAATATACTATAAAAGTCGTTATTACAGCTAGCTGAAAGTTTAAAGAAATATTTCTTTCTAGTTACTGATGTAGGAATTCAATGTCAGAAATAATAAACGGCATTACCTGTAAAATGTCCCAATTCTTAATTATCTTCTTTACAGCATATGATGCTCTACTTAATTTATAACATATCTTAACCTTACATTTTCCTAAACATGGTATCTAGTTACATCTCTATCAAATTGGGAAAAATAGGGCTTAGCACTACGTTCCCTCTTACCAATCACTTATTTAATAAACCTTCATCATAGCCCCTTAACCTAAAATCATACAGCATGTCGAACATCTGCTGATTACATCTCCAGGATTTTTTGTAAGCTTCTGAGTGCTGCTCTTCAATTTTTTTCCCTTAGATCTGCTAGTTCTCTGCTCTCCTGCACTTTTATTAGCTTATTAGTCTAGCACTTTAAACTGTTCCCGGTGCCAGAAAGTCTGCTCTTCAAATTTTGCCTGAGAACTAGCTAGTTTCTCAGTAGTAGCACTAAAATCTGAATCCCTGTCACTAGCACGTGCTCTAAAACCTGCTGGAAAGCACTAGGAAGCCTTAAACTGATACAAGCACTCAATTCTCCTTGGTAATAAGGAGAAATTAATCGTAGGCACTAAACAGCCTATAACTGCAAAGTACCTTGCTAAGGTAAGGCAAAACAGCTCTTGTACTTTACAAAAGAAACACTGAACCAGGCATGTCCAAGGGTCAGCTTCCAGTGATTTCTCCTGTCCACTTGGTGAATCTGGGCATACTAGGGCAATGCAGTAATTGCCTCATGTACACAGACAACCCTCTCCTCCTACCACCAACACTACAACCTGCAAGAGATGCACTTACATAGCCAAACTAGAAGCAAAGCTCTCTCCAGCCAAGATTGTGCTATACAGTCAAGAGGAGAAGGTTAACACCTGCACTAAACCTCAAGCAACACATAGCCCTTCAAAACTCACGCCATTAACATCCACATATAGTAACTCTAAACCCACTTATGCGGAGGCCCTTAACATTAACCTGCCCAAGCAACAAGGACCTCCGGAGCTGAAATGCAAACAAACACCAATCATAACCAAAGTGACACATAGCTCAAAACACCAGTGTGCCACCAAACAACAGCCCCTAAGGCAAGACAACATACCCAACAATTTAGTCATAGGAAGGTGACTCTATAGTCAGGCACACTGATGTCCCACTCAACAGGCTGAAAAAGGAGAAAATTACTGTCAGCTGCCTGTCGGGTGCCAGGATCTGCCACATAATGCATGCACTCAAGTCACTCCACAACAAGTACAAATAAGACTCTCTCATTGTCCATGTTAGAGTGAATGACTTGAGACGTACCTCCCTGGACTACATTAAAAGAGACATGGAAGAGCTCTTGGATTATGTGGCCCAGGCAGGTATGACCCTAGCCCTGACCAGCATCCTGCCTTTGCCCAGAATGATACCACAGTTTAAGGACAAAATGATTGACTTCAACAATTGGCAAAATTTCTGGTGTCATTCAAAGGGAATCCAGTATCTGTCTGCCTGGGACGACATGATCAACAAACCATGATGCTTTGCCAGAGATGGTGTGCACCTGTCACCCCTGGGATTCAGGTTACTGGCTAAGGCTCTTGCCACCCCTATAGTGCCTTTTTTAGGCAAGGCTCAAAGGACAAACCCACCATGGTAACAGATATAAGAATGCAAAATCTGAAGGTAATGCTACTCAATGCTCGAAGTCTAAACCTCAAAATGCACTCTCTCGTGGCACTCCTAAAAATGGAGAACATCGATATCTGTGCAGTAACTGAGACCTGGTTCAAGGTTCCAGAGAGCACTCCTGCAATACCAGGCTACAACTCTTACCAGACTTTTCTGCCACCAAACCAGGACCAAAGCACTAAAGGCATAAGAGTGTCCATATTCACCAAGGATATTCACACCTCCAGGCTAGTTGCCCAACACAATGCACCTGAAATTCCACAGGTGCAACTAACACTAGGTAAGACTGTAATCCAAATTGTAGCTTGCTACAGATCCCCCACCACACCACAAGATTCTCACTACATCTTTCTATACATACTGGAAAATATTAAGATACAACCAAACACCCTAATACTGGGTGATCTAAACTACCCTGTCATTAATTGGGAAAACTACTCGGGTACCAATGCCTTTGCCAAACAATAATTGGAATTCATAAATTCCAACGCCCTGGACCAACTAATCCATAGTCCCAACAGGGGCTCAAATACCCTAGACCTGGTCATTACCAACATGGGTGATCTATGCTCCACACCAGTGGTCACCCCCTCGTTGGTCAGGTCTCACCATAATCTAATCACCCTTGATGTCCACCATCCCACCCCCACCCACCAGTAGGGGAACCTCCATAAAAAACCTCTCCAAAGCCAACTTCATGCTACTCAAGTCAGAAGTGACAAACTTCATGACACCCATGCAGACGGGAACTGAAGTTTGACTGCTGAATCCTACACTAAGCCACGGTACGAACGCATCCACTAGGGCATGAATCATGCCATTCCAAACGGAACGAAGACAGTCTCCTCCAAAAAAAGGAACCAATTTTGTGGTCCCCTGCCATAAACAAACTATACAACACAAGGAAGAAACTGTTGCAGAAGAGGAAAATCCCAAGATGCAAACCCTTACCAGCCTCAGTAAGAAGCTGAGATCCCTCAAAATCCTCCAAAGCTAGTTACGAAAATAAAATATGTCAAGCATCTAAATGGCAGTGCTCAGATCTGCTCTGAGCTACAACAGAATGGCATTAAATATACTGATCTCAAGGATATTGCCAATATCCTGGCAGATTGATTCAGTGCAAACTTCACCCCCCTCTTACCCCCTAAAGGGCTCTTCTCAATATCAAAAGAGGGCCAAATTCCGGTAATCACAGCTGCACAGGTAAAAAATGCACTCTCCATAGCTAAGAATACAGCATTCATGGGACCAGACAACATCTTGGGCTGTGTACTATATAAACTACAAAATGAACTGGCACCTCACCTAAGTGTCATATTTAATCGTAGCCTCACCTCAGGCTTCAAGCCCAATGAGTGGCGCACAGCTACAGTTATCCCACTCCACAAGGGGGAATGCACCCTGGATCCCGGAAACTATTGTCCCATCAGTCTGATGAGCCTGATCTGCAAAGCCATGGAATGCATCATCATGGAACTTATAAACAAAGACATTGGCAACCTTCAAACACTGGACCCCACCTGGTTTTGTAAAGGGCTGATCCTGTCTCCTCAACCTGACTGACTTCTTTGATTCCGTCTCCAGAGCCATGAACAAGGGTATGCCAGTCCACACAGCCTATCTGGACCTCGCCAAGGCCTTTGATAGCATCCCTCACTCTAGAATCATAGATACACTTACTAAGCTGGGCATTAATCCTTACATCACTCGATGGGTTGCTAACTGGCTTACTGACAGAACCCACATTGTAAAAGTAGCCGACTCAAAATCCGGCTACAGACAAGTGACAAGCAGAGTACCTCAGGATTCAGTCCTGGGACCAATCTTGTTTGTCATCTACTTCTCTGAAGTACAGGCCAGCACTAAGGGACTCTGGCTAACAAAGTTTGCAGATGACTGTACACTGGGAGCCATTATTGAATCCCCAAGTGATGTGGATATTCTACAAAAGGGCCTTACAGAAACAGATGCTTGGTACCAGAGCCATGGGCTCAAGCTCAATGCCAAAAAATGTATAGTTATCCCCTTTGGGAAAAAACATGTACCCATGAATTACCACATAAGTGGCAGTACACTAAACACAGAAAGTATGATAAGGGACTTGGGGACACAGGTGGACAATGGTCTCACCTTCGATGACTACATAGCCACAACAGCCAGGAAATCCTTCTATGTGGCACACCTCATCACCAAGAGCTTTTCATCCAGAAAAAAGAGGTCATTGTCCCACTGTACTCATCCCTCTTTAGACCCATTATAGAGTACAATGCCCCATTTGGTATTTACCTCACAAGACATCTGCAACAACTGGAAAGGCCACAGAAATACCTCACTAAAAGAATCACAGGCCAAAAGCAGATGCCCTATGCTGACAGTTTAAAAAATCTCCAGCTATACTCTTTCGCATATCGCCTACTCAGAGGTGAGCTCTGCTCAACATACAAGGCCATGTCAAACCCAGTGCTGTTGGACATGCTACACTTAAAGAAATCCCAATCCCTCAAAGCCACATGCTCCAGGGATCTAAATCTGGTCATCACAATGAACAAAACATGCTGGAGGGATAGGTTCCTGACCCAGAGACTCCCCATACTCTGGAATAGACTACCCATACATGTCAAGCTGAGCGCCTCTTTGGCCCTCTTCAAAAGGAACTTTGACAATTGGATGGGAGATGGGAAATTCACCCCAGGGATCACATCAGTCACCCTGCTAGACAGGGGACCAGGGAAGTAAATATTCTGGAAAGAAATAGCAAGGAAATTGTTATGGCTAGGCTTGTATAGGCCCTAGGACTGATAGCCTAGTACCAACCTATGAACCTATATCCGTATTGATCCTACTCGCACTTAAAAGTTGACTCTTAACAATACCCCTAAAGGTACGGCTAAGGTGGATGCTTTTTCGATGGAGATATCCATTAGCCTGAACATCTTTTTTTATATATGTAGTAGTATCTAGTTTATTTCCATTCTTAACAATACATATATCCAAAAATTGTATTTGATCTTTAAAATAGCTCACTTTAAACTTCCAAAATCCAGTAGTAGTATCTAGGTATGAAAAAGTCACATAGTTCTTGTTTATTCCCATTCCATATCAGAAAGACATCATCTATGAACCTCTTAAAAAACAGTATCTTTCCATAATACCATGTATTTCCATTAAATATAAACTCAGATTTCAGTCTACCCAGGGACAAATTCGCATAAGTATTAACTACAGATGTTACCATAGCTACCCCTGAGGTTTGATGGAACATCTTTTTATCAAACAAAAAAACATTAGTAGTAAGAACTACATCCAAGAAATCACAGATTGTTTCTATTTGTCTTGAGGTATGTCTTCCATATTTAATCATATACTCACATACTGCTTGAATCCCATATTCATGGGGAATAACAGTAAATAGTGAACTAATATCTAATGTTACAAACATAAAGTCTGTACTCTGGATGGACGTATACCAAACATAAAATTTTCGCAAAAATTCCCATGTATCCCGTATAAAACTGTTTACCTCATTCAAGAGAGATTTCAGAACATTTTCCATGTACAAAGAGATGGGTTCTGTCACCCAGGCTTTTCCAGAGACAACAGGCCTCATGGGAGGGCAGACCAGATTTTTATGCACTTTGGGCAAACCATAACGGATAGATGTACTGGAACAGGGTATAGTAAAATAATTATACAGCTCTAAAGTTATGTCTCCTGTTAACTGTAAATCATAAATGCAGCTATTAACTCTAAAAAAATCAAATTCTTTGGTGCATTAGTATCAATTTTAGAGAATAGAGTACCATCAGATAAAAGAGCATACATTAATTCAACATAATCTTCCTTATTTAAAATGACAGTGCCCCCCCCCCATGTGTCTGCTTGGTTAATAACAATAGTTTGTTGTTTCTGCAATTTTAGCAAGAAAACATACTTTGCTCTGGAGAGGTTAAAATTATTTTCCCAGTCTTGCTTTTCATATAACTCCCTTATTTGTTTTTCACAGATATTGTGAAATGCAACTAGGACTAGTGGATTAATCGGTATCCTATAAGGATAAAGAACATTTCCAGTGTTTGTAAATGATAATTTCAATGACAGGTCATGAACAAAGCGTTTTAGATCTGTGAGCACATTCTCTAGTGTGTCACAATTAGATGGGATGAAATGCAGCCCTTTATTAAACAACGATATATCATCAGGAGTCAACTCAAAGCTAGAGAGATTAATTTCTCACCATTCAGATCTCGGATGCTGTCAGTCCTGCTCCGAGTCATTGGAGCACTGTAGCGTCTTGTTTCCTTGACTCTCCTGCTTCTCGAGCGACCCCTTGACTGGTTGCATTGCTTCAGTTGAACTTTTTCTGGCAAACTCAATAAAAAAGGCTGCTGCTGCTCAGAAGCATTTCCATTAACTTCAGAGTCATGCGTGCGCCTCACAGATGTCTTCTCGTTCATGTCACTAGTTGAAGCAGAGGCAAGCAATAAAACCTGGTCTGGAGGTTTCATAGCAGATAGAGTGTTAGCTGGAATAACAAACAGGTATTGCCGTAAAGTCATTCAGCTGATGAATATAACCTCTATTAGAGGACGAACTGATAAGTTCTGATTTCTGAGTTACTCGGTCAATATTCAGCCATGAAAGGATGTTCCCCATTCTAAAATCATAGACATCTCTTTGAAGCTTCCATTTCTTGGCCGCTTTCAGTTGGAGTTCAAAGACATGCAGCTATTCCAACATATTATTATGCATCAGAACATTGTCTTTGAATGAAGATGAATTGGAAAGTTTATTCTCACACTGTAATATATCACTCTGTAAGTCATTCTATATCTGTTGAAAAATTTCATTCATGAGGGACATATAGTCTGCACTTAGTTTCAAATTAGGAATCTGCCACTTTAAGAGTTCTGGGTAAGGGTTGCCATATGGAGGCATTTTTAAAATCCGTAAGCCTCTCAGCACCACTCCCAATTCTAAATAAGCTTGAAAACTTAAGCATTTCCATTGCAAATGCTTCTATTGTTATACTTTCTTTTCTAAAGTTTTTATTGATGCAGAAAAATCTTCATTACTTACAGTCAAGACATTGTTGTTATTCGCTATTAAACCCATTACTCCTGACAAGAGAGGGTTTTGTACACTCTTAACATGTCAGTTAATCACTTTATGTTAAGTTGTCTATCTCGCCTTCATTCTTGCTGGATGGGTTCGGAGCCGACCTCGGCTCCGACTCGGCCACTCTAAAAGCTCGAGAGTTGGTTCCACCGGCTCGAGGCTCCCCTTATATCCCACAATGCTAGGCGGTATTACCCCAGATCTCGTTTGCCACTACAGCGATCGAGGTGTATTGTTTCTACCGGCTTCAGGTCAGTTATTATAGATTACTCTATAGTTAAATTTAACCCCTTTAATTTAGTTTTTTATAGTTAATTCCCTTAACTTAGTGGATTTTGACCCTTTCCTTCCTGTTTATCCACCCTTTTTTCCTCAAGAACTTATTAGTTCTTCCCTCAGGCCTTCGGGCCCTTCCATCCCCTTATTAGTGGTGTGTATGTGTTTTTTAGGGATCTAAAAAAAAAAAAAAAAAAAAAAAAAAAAAAGAGAACTAATTTTTTTTTTTAGTTAACCTTAGTGGACAGTGTAATCGGGGTGTTTGTGTGTGTGGTGGTTACACTTTTTCCTTGAGAATGTCTAAGGAGTCAAAGGTCTCAGGCTTCAAGAAGTGTGACTCGTGCTGTCAGAAAATGTCTCTGACAGACGGTCACACTTCTTGTGTGTACTGCCTGGGACCTTTACACCTGCAGGACTCTTGTGCTGTATGCCATGGCTTCAGCCCTAGAGTCCTGCAGGAAAGAAAAAACAAACTTATCTTAAGAGGTTTGCTTAAGCCTGAGGGTTCCCCTACTGCTACTTCGGGTAAACCCTCTAAGGCTTCTAGGTCCTCGACTCCAGCTTCTGAGTCGAGGCCTAAGGCTTCGAAACCTACTACTACATCGGCTCTGGCTGGAGCCGATGAGACTCGAACTGCAACTTCTGTGGTTCCCTCGGCGCCGGCTGGAGCCGAGGCATTGGAAATTTCTGGGTCGGCTCCGATCAGACCATCGGAACCGACATCTAGAAAGAGGTCCAGGTCACCGTCCCTTGGCTCCGTTCATTCGGCTCCAGCGTCTCCCTTGCTGTCTGAACAGAGCCATAGATCCCACTCCTCTAAATCATCGAGGCTTTCGGATCATGACCTTTAGAGGGTAGTGAGTCGACTTCTTAAGTCCGAGGCACTGGCCCAAATGCTTCAGAGCCCGACTCATCAGTCGATGCTTAACCCTATCCCTCAAAATGTTCCTCCTCTGACTCCTTTGAGCTCGGAGCCGGGGCGTTTCGGAACAGAGACTGTGGTAGCGTCGGAACAGATACAATTGTCTTCGGTTCCGTCGTCGGCTCCGATTTCTTCCTTGGAAGAATCTCGGCACCGGACTTCCCTCGTCGGCTCCGAGGGGGTGAGTGGCATCGGACCCTTGTCCGACCCCGCTCTCCCTCTCGGTGCTTCGGCGCTGGTGAGTTCGGCTCCGACATCGGCCTCGGAGCCATCACTGTCGGTGCCGAGGGGGGTTCTCAGCTTTTCGGAGCGGGGACCTTTGGCTCTGCCTGACGGGGGTGCCTTCGAGGTCATGCGGAGTGTGTTGGAACCCGGTTCAACTCCACAGTCGGCTCCGTCCGTCCCTCCCTCTTCGGTGCCTCAGGTTATGTCTGCTCACTCCCTCATCCCAGACCGCAGAGAGCCAGCTCCTCAAGAATCCCCTGTGGGGATCTCATCCTCTTCCGAGGCCTCTCCTGAATTGGCAGGGGAGCCCCCTAGGAAGAGAAAGTGTAAGAGGAAGCACATAGACTCACCTGAGTCTGTCACCTCTGACACAGATTTAGAGGATTCCGAGGGTTCCCCCCGTTCCCCTTCTGAAGATGTCTCTTTTGCAGACATTCTAGAGATCCTGAAACACAGGGGAAATTGGCCAGCCCTTAACCCTTCGGAGGATGAATCTGTGTATCTTGAGGCGTTTGGCTCTCACCCTTCCACCTCCTGGGTGTCCCCCCCTTTGACCCCCTCATGCAGGTGGTAGCAAAAAAGGCTTGGACGGCTCCTGACTCAGTGGACCCCACCCCCAGGAGACCTTCAAAGTTTATCACAGCACCAGCAGATAAGCAATTTCTGATGAAGGGAGTTTCTGTGGATGCTATGGTGGTAGCTGCTGCCACTAAGAAGGAGCTAGCTGATCCTTCGGTGCCTGTCCATCCTCCTAACAAGGAATCTAGGTCTATGGACAGGTACGGGAAGCGGATGTTTTCGTCAGCGACCTTTGCTATGCGTTCGCTGAACTACCTATGCCATTTCACTCGTCTTCAAAGAGACTTGATCAAGGAAGCGAGTGAGATGTTGAAGGACCCCACAGCTGCTGGTTTTCAGGACAAGATGAACGCTCAGCTGGCTACCCTAAACTCTATAGCTAACTCCTCCATGCGCCTCCTTTCATATGCGGCTGATGGAGCGAGCAGAGCCGCAGGGACAGGTGTGGCCTTATGCCGGCATGCCTGGATGCGGCTATGCAATTTTGCGGACCCCTTTAAAACGTCTTTCACTAATTCCCCGTTTGATGGATCATCCCTTTTTGGTCCTCAAGTGAAAGAAACCTTGACAAGGTGCGAGACAGATGGCAAAACTCTTTCTGCCGTTGGAGTCCGTTTTTCTACTCCTTCTAGACCTTACCCCAAAGGCCAGAAAAGTGGAAAGATGTGGTTCCGCAAACAATCTCAAGGGACTTTGCCTGACGCACAGAGTCAGTTCCCCTCTAGAGGCAGAGGGGGGAACAATAATGGTAGACGTCGCCCTAGAGGCAGGGGGGGGTCCGCAGAACCAGGGCAATCAAGAAACCTTTTCCGATAAGCCCTTCCAGCATCCCTGAGGTGTTGCCCGACTGTCCACCTTCGGAGGCAGTCGGGGGAAGATTATCACTGTACCCAGAAGCCTGGCAATCCCTAACTCAAGACAAGTGGGTACAGTCCATCATTTCCGAAGGCTATTCCATTCCGTTCTTTCGCATTCCAAATCAATCAAAAAAATCCCTTCCAGATGTTCCACCCGCTCAAAGGGATCAAGCAGCGTTGGAAATATCAAAGTTGCTTGCAAAAAGAGCCATTCAGCCAGTGCCAGCAGACCAGCAAGGATCCGGAATCCACTCCAAGTTCTTTTTGGTTCCAAAGAAAACAGGGGACTGGAGACCCATTTTGGATCTCAGTATCTTGAACAAGTCTGTCAAGAAAACAAGATTTCGGATGGTCACGCTACAATCCATCCTACCCCTATTGGGAAAGGAAAACTGGATGTGCTCTATAGACCTCCAGGATGCGTACTATCATATAAAAATGAACAGACGCTCCAGGAGATTCCTCTGCTTCAGGCTGGGAACCAGTCACTTTCAATTCAGAGCCCTGCCCTTTGGACTCACCACTGCCCCCCGGGTGTTTACCAAATGCATGGCAGTGGTAGCTTCTCACCTGAGACGTCAAGGATTCCAGGTGTTTCCTTACTTAGATGACTGGCTCCTCACAGCTCCTACCAAGCATCATCTTCTACTTGCCAGAGACTACACCTTTCGCATTTTTCAAAAGTTAGGTATCTCAATAAATTGCGAAAAGTCTGTTTTGTCGCCTTGTCGTGCTATTACCTTCATAGGCGCAAATCTAGACACAGTCAACATGTCTGCGAGGCTCACAGACCAAAGAATAGCAGACATACACAAACTGGTCTCCCTTCTCTTCCACAGCAACAGAGTCAAAGTCAGATTAGTTCTCAAAGTACTAGGGATCATGGCGGCTGCTATCCCCCTACTTCTATTAGCCAGATTTCACATGAGAATCCTTCAATGGATGCTCTTCACACAATGGTCATACCAACATCTTCCAATGTCCCACACCATTGTGATTACGCAAGCATGCAAGAATCATCTTCTTTGGTGGATTTCTTCCCCCCAGCTCTTCCTAGGAAGACCCTTTGTCCTTCCCCCTCCGGTTGCTACTCTGACAACGGACGCTTCCCTGATCGGGTGGGGGGGCATTATCAGGGCAGAACAGTCCAGGGCATTTGGCAACCAGTCGAACGTCACTTGCATATAAATGTTCTAGAGATGAGAGCAGTGCTTCTAGCGTTGCAAGCCCTTCAAGACTCTCTTCCCTTGGGAACGATAGCAATTCAAACGGACAACATGTCTGTAGTGTGGTATATCAACAAACAAGGCAGAACCAGGTCCTACCCCCTATGTCGAGAAGCACTCAGACTGTGGCAATGGGCGATTTCTTCTCAGCGGTTTCTGATAGCAACGCACATCCACGGGAAGTCCAATCTTATCGCGGACAAATTGAGCAGAGCTATCCTCATGCCTCACGAGTGGTCTCTGAAAGATTCTATCTTGGAGAGAATTTTTCTCAAATGGGGTCAGCCTTGCTGCGACCTTTTTGCTACTCCCCAAAACAGCAAGTGCAAAGATTTTTTCACCCTCTTCCCCTTACCAGGCCAGCCCAGCAGAGACGCTCTAGTCCAAGTTTGGCCCCGGGACTTCTGTATGCATTCCCTCCCTTCCCACTAATCTCTCAAGTGATACAGAAAGCTATCGCTCAGAAGGCCTCATTGATCCTCATTGCTCCTTACTGGTCTCGACAGGTTTGGTTCCCCTTTCTACATCAATTTCTGTTGGAGCAACCCTGGCATCTGGACCTAGTTCCAGATCTTTTGATCCATCAGTCGGGTCAGTTACATCGCTCCCTCCCCTCTCTGAACCTCACTGCTTGGTTCCTCCAATTCCAACCTTAGCCAGGCTTCCTCAAATATCTCAATCTGTTCGAGATATTTTGATAGCTTCCCATAAATCTTCCACTCGGAAGATTTATCTTAGTAAGTGGAAACGTTTCACCTATTGGGCTCAAGGAAGGGACATAGATCCTTTCACTGCTTCCATCCAAATAGTCCTTGATTTTCTAGCTGAACTTTTCCATGCAGGTTCATCTCCTTCTACTCTTAAAGTTCAATTGGCAGCTATATCTAACTTTCATGTGGGCACCTCAGATTCTGCCATCATGTCTCACAAGCTTTGCAAAGCTTTCTTGAAAGGAGGTTTTCTTCTTAGACCTCCTATAAGAAATCCTCCTCCCTCTTGGGACCTTAATTTAGTTCTCACATCTTTAATTCTTCCCCCTTTTGAACCTGCAGCCTCCTGTTCAATGAAATTGCTATCCTGGAAGACTCTCTTTCTGGTAGCCATTACTTCAGCTAGAAGGGTCTCAGAGCTTCATGCACTCAGCAGTCGACCACCGTATCTTTTGTTTCATAAGGATAGGGTATCCTTGCGGACCAATCCATCCTTTTTACCTAAAGTAGCCTCTGCGGCAAATCTAAATCAAAACATTGACCTCCCTGTGTTTTTTCCTAATTTTTCTAACAGGTCTGAACAAAAATTGCATTGGCTAGATGTCCATCGTCAATTAAGGTATTATTTGGATAGGACCAAACAGATCAGAAAAACTGACCAGTTGTTTGTCTCTTATGCAGAAGGCAGAAAGGGCCTTTCAGTTTCGAAGGTATCACTTTCCAGATGGCTAACATCCCTGATTTCCTTTGTGTATGAAATTAGACACCAAAAGTTGCCTAACAAACCAAAGGCTCATTCGACTAGAGCTTTGGCTACTTCTATAGCTTTCCAAGACAGGCTGCCTATTGATACCATTTGCGCAGCAGCTACATGGGCTACTCCTCACACTTTTATTTCTCATTATAAGTTGGATCTAGCTTCTAGACATAGAGCTAATTTTGGTTCCACTGTTCTCAAGTGTCTTGTCTGATAGGCCACCCGGGACAAGGTGCTAGGGACGCGGTCCCATCCAGCAAGAATGAAGGCGAGATAGACAACTTAACATATAGAAGTTATGTTCTTACCATAACGTTCCATGTTAGTTGTCTTCTTCTCGCCTTCTTTCTTGCGTCCCACCCTCCTTCCCCCTAGCCTGGACAGACCTAGAGGAGTTTGATTGTGACCTCTCTTTCTTCCACCTCTATTGTATATGTATATGCTATACTTTGCATATATCCCTTCATCAGGTTTCAGGTCACCTTCTTCCTCTCCTTTTATAGAGGTGGTGTTTCCCTTTTCCAGTAGTTCTGGATTTATTATTGGCTGGGCCTAGCTTACAAACGAGATCTGAGGTAATACCGCCTAGCATTGTGGGATATAAGGGGAGCCTCGAGCCGGTGAAACCAACTCTCAAGCTTTTAGAGTGGCCGAGTCGGAGCCGAGGTCGGCTCCGAACCCATCCAGCAAGAAAGAAGGCGAGAAGAAGACAACTAACATGGAACGTTATGGTAAGAACATAACTTCTATTTAAGTTCCATAGTGGCTTCTCCAAACTTATAATTTTCATGAGATGCGGGACAACACAAAAAGAAGCAAACAGTAAGGATCTTTAATTAAAATTAAACTGTAAACAGCTCCAAGATCGACAACTAGTAAATCCAAGTTCAGCAAATATCCAACATACAAAAAACATGCCGAACTGTAGAAACGCTACTTTATTAAAACACAAATCTTTTGGGAACACCAAATCCCTTCTTCAGTGTATAAATAATATTAAATTAACTCCATATAAATAGCTCATGAAGCAAGTCACATGTTAAAAATCGATCACAATTAACTCGTATAACACACCTTTAAAAACATATTACTTCAAATTCATGAAGTGATTGTTAACAGGGAACGTAGTGCTAAGACCTATTTTTCCCAATTTGTAGGAGGTGTAACTAGAGGCCATGTTGAGGAAACTGTAAGTTTTAAGATGTGTCATGAATTACGCATATGCTGTAATGAAGATAATTATTAAAAATCAGGACTTTTTACAGGCAATGCCTGAAACAAGAGAGTTCATAGGTAATAAGCCCCAATTTGCTATTAGGAATTGTAAAAGCCTGAAACAATGCTTATGTTACAACTTGGACGTGGAATTGACAGTTTATCAGAAATGTATAAATAAGAGAGATACTTTTCCATGTTTGAATTGTTCTAGTTGTAAGTTTATTATTTCTGACATTGAATTCATACATCCAGTAACTAGAAAGGAATATTTCTTTAAACTTTCAGCTAGCTGTAATAACGACGTTTATAGTATATTTAGCAACTTGCTCTGCATGTCCCTGTTTCTATATAAGTAAGTCCACCAGAAGGTTAAGAGATCGTATTATAGAGCACCAATCAGATATTAGGCGTTAAGTACTGACAAACGCACTTGTTAAGCATGCAGGCCTCTCTCTTCTCTGAAAAAAATACATCTCCAAGCACTAGCAGTATAACACACTGTCTGCCTTAAAAAAAAAAAAAAAAAAAAAAAAAAAAAAAGCTGAATAACTGGATGGAAATTCATAAGTTCACTCCTGGTATGACTAGTCTCGCATCCTTGAGAAAAAAAAGCAAGACGTTAAGGGTGGGTAGTGGCAAGGCAGAAATGGCCCAGGAACTATGTTGCATTGTAACTCCTATGATACATGTTCTTATGATCCATTATTTCTACTGCCACTGAGTCCATCACCATGACATACAAACATTCAGATCCACAATTTTGTTTCAACATTTAATTTCAACATAACAATATCAGGTGAGCTATGAGGCTCAAAAGATTATCGTCTCCATTTCTTTCCAATAGCACAAAAACAGTTACATCTCCTCCTGGAAAGGCATACCAAAAGTAAAACACCTTTAAGAAAAGGAGCTGTATTTTACAGAAGCAATGTCTTCAACCAATCATCACATTTCAGCATTATCCATCTCTAATACAGGCAGTAAAATAATGAACAAAACATTTTTCCATTGCATTAACCAATTTCTTTGTACTATCCCATTACACTATATCAATAATCCATTATGTTTTTGGATTCTTCTAAATTTCCCACATGCCTCTGTTGAGTACTGGAAATTAGTTTCCTAACCATGTCCTTAAAACTGCAAACTACTGTCAAGTACTACTACTTTTCTAGGCCTTCCTTAACTGTCTCGTAATAATCATAGGCCACAGTGCCTGAGTTAATATTGGACAGAATCTAGACACACACACTCTGTTTCAGCACAGTAAAAAAGCCAGAAATTGTTCTGCTTTCCTAAAGAACAAGTTTCTGTTGCCCGTTTATATCACAACCTTCTAAAAACAAATCTGACATGCCCGTAGCCGAGTTTGTCCTTCCTTCATAACTATCTAAGTGATAATTGTCAAAAACCTCCACAATTTTATTTTGCCTCATTGCCTGTGTCACAATATGCAAAATGTACAAAATAGTGTTGGTATAAAGTATTTAACAACGTTTCATGCTCAATATACAGAGCTGTCTAACTCTGGGGAGGAAGTATAGACCATCTCAGAAGCTGGGGGGGTGAATATGGCTGCAATAAGCGGTTTCATTGCAAATCTTGGTAAATCATGAATTTCCAAGAAGTCATGTGTAATACAGTCTTAAATGTGCTGCACTTGCCTTTGTAGGAATATTCTGATCCCTCATAAGTGGAC
The DNA here is from genome assembly GCF_019279795.1 of Protopterus annectens. Lineage (NCBI taxonomy): Eukaryota > Metazoa > Chordata > Ceratodontiformes > Protopteridae > Protopterus > Protopterus annectens. Next base: position 232,945,050 of record NC_056743.1, on the reverse strand, counting down.
CTTTCTCTTACCCCATTAATGGTTTTGATTGTAATGTGCTGCTTTGTTTGCCAAGGAGTGGTAAAATTCACAGTCGGAGTTAATAACTATCTCCCCCTTCCTCTCGCCTGCTGATTATGTCCAAGAAGTCTTGCAGTTCCTGCTGAATGATTTTAATGGAGTTCAAGAAAATCCAGACTACCGATCATTAGAGAAACAAGTTGCATTTGTTGAAGCAAAATGTGTGTATATCCAGTTAATAAAGATACTAAAAAAACAAACCACTCATATATGGAACCTTTTGGATCCAAGAATCTATTACTATGCATACTGAGTAAATGTTATTTAGATAGTTTACAAAGTAGTTGCATACATCAGTAATTATGCAGTCTTCTCAGAGGGGAAAAAGGGTTATGGAATCATTCACATTACCACTTAGTATACTAAAATTAGATCAAGACGATCACCCTGCTACTTGTTTTGCTAACTTAACCTGATACAGTTTACATAATGTAAATTTTGTACTTTTGGACTTTATGCTTTTTCTCTTAAATTTTACTAGCTATTGAGTTTAACTCCTGCTTATCACTATCTTCTATAGCTCTAACGGCTTCTCTCACACTTTCTTACTTGCACTATTCTATTTTCAGTGCATTTTTACCTCCCTTTCATCTTTCTCCATCTGACGTTACCTAATTACTCCACCTTTACAAAATTTAACATATCATGTATTTTTCTCCATTCAAATCTTCAGTGGATATGATGTGTTGCATTAGAACCTATTTTGTGTTGCACATTGTATCACTGTAAAAGTAACCTTGCATAACAATGACTGACTATGCATTTTAATAGGCTGATTTTTGCCACAATTGTATTGTTGCATGTTATTTATTCTACCAGTTGTACTTCTTTCTCGATTTTACCATTTGTAGTGCTGGAACCTTTCCTCCGGGCCTCTGATGAAAAGCAATCTTTCATGCGCCATTTGGAGTTTCAGATAAACATATGCAAATAAAGAAAGAAAACTTGCTCAAGACCCAGTAATGGATTACTCAGTTCTGTATAGGCTTCTAGGTCTGTACTAGGCCAATGACCACAAGGTCCTTTTAAAGCCTAACTTTACATCTCAAATTTCTGACAAGTTCTGGTACCCTTGGTAAGTGTAAGCAGGGGCTTGGGAAATGAAACATTTATAAGCAGGGGCTTGGAAGATAAACTATTTATAGGCTGCCTGTGTTCATTAGAGACAAGGGTGCCAAACCAGAGATGAATTTCCTGTTCCCCATCCAATTGTCCAAATTACACGAATTGGGTTAGAGAGGAATGCTGCTTCACATGGACAGGGAACCTGCTCCAGAGAAGGGGTAGTCTCTCTGGGATACATACCTGTCCTATTTATATCATAGGCAAGGTTTAAGTCTTCAGAACAGTTTATTCTGGTGCTGTTTATTTTGTGGATATGAAGGAGGTCCATCAGACTGGGGTTTGACAATGCCTCATATGTCGACCATAGATCTCCCCCAAGAGCCTGTCGGAGACCAAATATAGGGGTAGGACCTTGAGCTGGTCTGAATAGGATATATTACTTACTCCTAAGTATTCTTTTAGTGAGGAACTCCTGTGGACGTTCCAGTTGTTGGATATGCCTGGTTAGGTACATACCAAAAGGAGCATTGTACTCAATTATAGGCCTGATGAATGCCGAATACAGTGGAACAGTGACCTCCTAGGACCTAGATGCCATACCTTTATTTATAAGTTACACAGTATAGAATGATTTCCTCACTACTGTAGACATGTGATGGTCAAAGGCTAGATTACTGTCTGTGTGTGTCCCCAAGTCCCTTACTACTGGGTCAGCTCTTAGGGATATGTTAATATTATGATGGTTACCAGGGGTGGATGACTTCCCAAGGATACTATTATGCATTTCTTGGAATTTAGTTTTAGTCCATGGCTCTGACACCAGTTATTTATCTGTATTAGCCCTTCCTGGAGAACATTTGTGTCAGTAGAGGATTCTAGGACTGCTCCTAATTTGTAATCATCTGCAAATTTAGTCAGCCAGAGGCACTTGACATTGACCTTGAGTTCAGAGAAGTAAACACAAAAAAAAGACTGGTCCCAGGATCAATCCCTGAGTGACTGACCTCTTTCTATAGGTGGGCTCTCCAATTCTAACTTCCTTGGTCCTGTCTGTGAGCCAGGTGGACATCCACCAGGTGACATAAGGGTTTATACCTAACCTCTTCAGTTTGTCAACAATGCCCAAATGGGGTATTGTGTCAAATGCCTTGGCCAGATCAAGGTAGGCAGTGTAAATCATTTTGCCAACATCCATTGCTTTTGGTGACCTCCTCAAAGAAGTCCACCAGATTGAGTAGGCATGACCTTCCCTCTGATGAAACCAAATTAGGTTGGGTCCCATGTCTGGAGGTTTCCATGATACATCTTTCCAGAGCTTGGCATACGAGACCAATGAGATTTATTGGTGTGTAGTTTCCAGGGTCTGTAGATGGTCCACCGTTGTACAGAGGGGTGACTGTTGCTGCTTTACATTCATGAGACATGGAACCTGTTTGGAGACACAGGTAAATAGCAGTTCCAGATGCCCTGATAGGTCATGTTTCATGCTCTTTAGAATGCATCCCGGGATATTGACTGGGACCACTGATGCAGTGTTCTTAGCCTTAGAGAGAGAGATCATTGAGGATTTCTTCCCTAGTGATAGTGGGGGAGTTATATGCGATGGTATTTCCTGAGGGGAGGTTGAGGGAGACAGAGGAGAGTAAAGTTAGAGCTGTATTTTTCTGCCAGTAGGTTTGCTATATCTTTTGTATTTTTTTTTTTTTTTTAATTCCCCCAAGTCTTTTGGGTTTCTAATACTATGACGGGAATGGTCCTAAGTCAAAGTATGATTAAAGCTCTTGAAATTAGTATTGTTTCAGTCTTTCATATTAGCCAGAAGTGCTCTTCACAGCACCTGCAATGTGCCCAGTAGTGGCTCCATCTTTAATTCATATGGAATTACATACATTGATAACATATCCAAGTAGGATTGTAAATTCTTTTTTTGTAATACCCATCGCTCCTACTACTATTGGAACTCTGAGTATTCTTCCATATTGCCTTCACTTTTGCCTGCAAATCCTGGTATTTTATGACTTTGAATTCTCTGTATGTAAGACACTATAGTCACAGAGTGTAGCAATTTCAATGATCAATGATACTTTTGTCTTTTCATGGACCACTATATCTGGTTTTCTTGCTCTATTTTTTGAACTGCTGGTAATGGGTGATCCCATGTGATATAAACTTCATCATTTTCTAGAATGCTTTGTAGCTCATTTCCAGTGTTTTTCAACTACTTCAATAATTTAATGTTTGCATAGGCCCCAGTGTAACAGTCTTGACACATTATTATACCTTTCAATATACAGTCTTTCTGCCATAATTATGTCACATCCAGCAACAAGGTGTGTGACCATTTCCAATTCTGTTTTACAACACCTACACTTATCTGTTTCTCCCACATGTTCAATGGACTTTGTAAACCATATGTACATAGTCCTCTGTCTTGGGCCGCCAATATTAACCTTGTGTCTTTTGGTTTAAATTCACGTCTTCTTATCCATTCCTGCATTTAATCCTGATCAACATGACGTTGCTCCAAGAGTTTTCTATACCTGCAACTATATTTATGCATTTTTCACATTTCTTGCCTTCTCATCTGATCCATCTTATCTTCTTTCTTTTTTTTTGGCACATTCAGTCGCTGCCTAATTTTTATCAACTTATGCTTTTTCTAAACTAAGCAGGGAAGTCATCTTAGATTTATTCTCCTCATGTTTTAAAACTTTCACTACGTTTGGGTCTTATGAGGTCAGCAGATATGTATGCAGTCCCACCATTGCAGAGCTATACATATAATCAGTTTAGAGGAAGCCCATACCTCCTTCAGAAAGGGGAATATATAGTCTTGGTATACACTGATTTTTATAAACCATTTCATAATCATGGAACATCCTTCTTGTTTTCCTATCCAACAGATGTAGTGCCTTTTGGGGCCAGTCAGTCACTCCAAAACTGTATGTTAGGACAGGAAGAACAAAATGGTTTATAGCTTGGACTTTGTTCCTAGATGGCAGCACTGTTTTCAGTATTAATTTTAGTATTTTAAAATATTCTTTACTAAGTTTTATTCACATTTGTTCATGTTTTATTGTTGATCCTTCATCAGTTCCCAAATATTTATACACTCCGTCTTGTTCAAGTTCTTTTAGGTCACATTCCTCTTCCAGTCTGATGTTTTCTTGATGCTGTAGCTTTCCTGCTTTAAAGGTTGCTTTTGCACATTTATCAAGACCAAATGACATTCTTATATCATCTGAAAAAGTTTTGACCACTTGCAGCTGTGCTTTCAGTTCCTCATCTGATAAACTATAAAATTGTAAATCATCCACAAAAGGAAGGTGAGAAGTCTTTACACTTTGCTATTTTCTGGGAGCCAAATTCTAGCCCTGACTTAATCTAGACAGCTTAATGGGTCAAGGAAAAAAAAAAGGAGAGATAGTCACCCTGGAATATCCTCCTCTGACATATTATCCGTGAAATAATAATTTGTCCTTTATCATGGCTTAACTGCAAAGTGGTCTGCTACTGTTTCATGGTTGCTGTAATGTAATTGATAAGTGTAAGATGTATCTCATACATTTTTAAGCACTCTTTTCTGCATAAATGTGGGATATTGCCAAATGCTTTTTTGTAGTCTATCCATGCCATGCTTAGATTCTTCCCCTTTTTACAGTTCTCCACTATGACTTTGTTTAACAAACGATCCTTTGTTCCATATGACTTTCTTTTGTTACCCTTTTGTTCTATTGCCAGGATTGAGTTTTCTTCTAAATGACTATAAAACTGTTGTCATCAATTCCACTGTTCCTAGTTTATATGTCGTCTTAAGGCAAGTTATTGGCCTATAGTTTTTAGAACAGCTTGCAGGGTCATCCTTAAGTAAGAGTATTGTTTTTCTTGTTGTTCACCAGGCTGGTGTCTTTTCGAAGTGCTCATATAAATTGTTCTTACTCATGGCTAAATCTTCATGTTAAGATGTTAACATTTTTAGCCAGAAGTTAGTTACTTCATCTGGGGCTGGGATTTTTCAGTTAGGAGATTTTCTTAACTTTGTTTCAATCTGTCTGGCCGTTACTTCATCCCATTTCATATCCTGCACATTTTAACTTTTTATTCTTTCTTTTACTTATTTTATCCATTCAGCATTTTTGTTTTCATTCCACAAGATCTTCACAGATATTTCTCTAAAATGCATCTATTTCTTGTTTTTTTTTTTTTTTTTGGTGGCGTTTCATTCCATTTTGCCTTGTTTCGCAATTTCTATAAAACTTTTTTGGGTCATCAATAAATTGCTTATTTTGTACTTTTCCTTTATATTTATCTGCATATTTTCTAAGATTTCTGGCCTGTGCTGATATTTTTAGTTTATTAGTGTGATGGTGAGCAATAGATCCTGATCTGTTCTGATACTATTTATTGCTTTTATCACATCTTTTTGAGCATTTTTGTTGATCTATTCCATCTTCTATACTCTTCTAACTTTTGTCTTAATTGCTTTAATGTTTTCTCTATTCGATACTTCCATGATGGCATTTGACTTCTCTCTGCTTCCTTTCTCGTATTACCCTGTGTTTTTGTGATAAGACTATTATCAATTTAGCTGCTCAGTAATGTAACATATTTACTTCTGTTATATTGCACGAATCCCTATGAACACTCCTAATTACTATGTTCATTTGTTTTATCAAACATATTTACTTCTGTTATATTGCATGAATCCTTATGAGCACTCCTAATTACTGTGTTCATTTGTTTTATCAAACTTCTAACTTTTAGGGTTTTATTGACTTTCTGTAGTCTATTTCTTTCATTGATTTTAATATGTCTGTCCATCTCTAATAAATCAAGCAACTCTTCTCTTAGATTATTTTCTTGTAAACTTGAGGGTACATTCTTTGTTCTCCATTTTGTTCTCCATTTCCTCTGGGCATTCTATAGATAGTTCCAAAGCATCTTCCTGTGACACTCATTGCTCTATCATTCCACAGCATTGACAGTGTCAGAGTTACCACAATATCTTGTTCCTTCCCTTGATGTGCAGCCCCAACTAAACATTTGTACTGGTTTCCTATGGAGAGCTCCAAAGTATCTTCATATGGCAACTAATCAGATGATTCCCACTCCACTGGCATCTCCTTAATTTAGGGATCCATTGCTCTATCCTGCTATGATGTTATCAGAGTTAGATTTTCTACCGTAAATCCTTCACTTCGCAGGTGATCCATAACCTCAGTTTCTATTTCTTTACTAATCCCATCTCCTTTTTTTCTCTTTGTTTTCTTATTTTTTGTATTGTAAAATTTTCCATGTCTTGATGCCTTTGTCTGTATTTCTCTTTGAATATTTTTGGGTCTGCCTTTTTTGTATTGATTAATTTGACTTTCTCCTTTACATAAATATTGCACCACAGGAAATCTCTTTCTTTCCCATGTCCATAATTCTTTTACCTTTCAAAAATCTTCAGATTTTGCTCTTCATATTTTCACACTTCCTTAGTTGCTTCTTTTTCCAAACGGCCCACGGTTTCTTGGTCTATATAATATTTTTATTTGAAGCTTCTGACAGTTTTTTTCTTGTGGAAGAATTTTTTCCTCTAATTTCTCTCAGTCTTTTTGTATATCTTCTGTCTGGAAATTCTGGGCTTCTTGCATAATAGTAACAATGCATAATTTCTTTATTATCCTCAGTAGTCCACTCTAATATCTTTATGGCTCTTTTTTTGATTTTTGTGGACTACTACTTCCTTCTAAAACAGGAGGCCCATACTCCCTCTGGCCTGACCTAGCCCCATTGTAGGACTATTTCCAGGTCTTGAGGATTCTAAGCTTTCATTTTTTCCAGTCCTGGCACGAGTGGGCCTACCATGATTGGATAATGTTTTATCCTGGGTCTTGTGCATCCAACTATCCTTTTTATTTTTTAACCTACTTCTGTCCATGATGTATGCTATATAAAATACAGTCTGTATATCAGTGTCATCTTAGTGAGATTTTGTGAAAAACAGAGTCCACCTTGTGAAGGTACTTACCAAGACTTGAGAAAGAATTCAGTCCCAGCAATACTACTCTCCTTTGCTTGATAACTTATCTGTCCATTTGGATAGTATAGGTGGCTCCATTAACATTGAGATCTGCATACAATTGTGTATTACCTGTGAATTTGTGGACATAGCTAAAGAATGCCTTGCGGTTGTCCTTGGCCTGGGAGGCGAAATTTGGATTTGGTAGACTTTGTCATTTAAGTTGTTTGTTAAGTTTGATGAGAGTGCTTTTATCCTGCCGGGTGTTACACATCCTATTTTTTTCCATGATTTTCTTCCCTCTGTTATACAGCCTATTCATGTTGTGATTCCACCAGTGTGGCTTTTTTGAGTTAGTTCTGTATTTCTTCCTGGTGGGTACAGTTGCCTCTATGCAGCTATTAACATGCTTGCATAGGGTTTCTGTGAACAATTCCACATAGGCAGCAGTGTTCTCAAGGTTTATAGGGGCTTGAAATGCTGCCAGGTTATCACTTAATAGTAGGAATTTAGCCTTAGCATTCCAGGGTTAGTTGGGGTTCTGGATTTTATTTTTAATTCAAAGGAGACCATTTTGTGGTCTGTCCTTACCAGAGAAGTCATTACAATAGGGAATGTGCAGCAGTCTCCCATATTAGTGAGGACCAGATCCAGTATGTATGTGCCCTGGTCAGCATATTGCCAATCTGGTCCAGGGATTTTGTGTTTACAAAATTCAGGAATCTCTGTGCCTGCACATTTGGTGTCATATAGGATTCCCAGCTAATAGTGGGGTAATTAACGTTGCCCATGAATATGGTATTTAAATACATGTTATGGGTTTTCTGGATCATAGAGGGGACCTGTATCTTGCAAGGAAGTGGTATGGGATTTGGGGTATGTTGACTGGAAAACAGAGAAGCTCAAGTGCATTGTCCTGACCTTGAGGTATATTTATTTTTATGTAAAGCAAGACACCTCAACCTTTAGTCTCTGTTTGTATATTAGCTGGTCTAAATGTGTGGAAGGCATTATAGCTTGTGCTGTTGGTGTGCCCTCTGTGGCTTTAGCCTATGTCTCAGTGACCACATAGAAGTCAGCATTCTCTAGGGTGAGAAGAGCTTGTAGGGAGCAAAGTTTCTTGTTTAGACTCTTAGCATTGATCAGTAACATCTTTAGATTTTATTGGTTTTGATTTGCTATATAGGAAGTACTTTCAGTATGGTATTGTCTAAAAAAGGCACTATGGGGAAGATAATGTTTTGCTAACATTCAAAAGCCTAGAGGGGAGAGGAGCAGAACATCTCCAGCAAAGCAGAGTGGTCTGTTGACCATCACCTTTCAGACTGACAAATATTCCAGCCCCTTAGAATGACACCAGAAACTAAGCCAGTTACTAAGACCAGTCATCTTCTGTTTGCATTGTGGCATCATATTTGGAGAAAGTAAAATGCTGCTCAATGCTAGGCTCATACCAGCCTGGGACAGATATTCCAAGAGCTCCATGATGTCTCTCTTCATATAGTATAGAGAGGTACGTCTCTGGTCATTTACACCCACATGGACTATGACTTAGTCATAATGGTACTTTTGGTCCAATGACCTGAATGCAAGCATAATGTGGTGGATCTTGGCGCCTGATAAGTAAGAGACTGTGGCTTTCTCCTAATTCAGCCTGGTTAGAAGGACATCACTGTGTCTAACAATGGAGTCTCCAATGACCAGAATGTTGGAGTGTGTGGTGGTTTGCATTATGGGCTTTGAAGTAGAGGCTCCATGAAATGTGGCTGTATGTGTTGATGCGAATGTTGTTTTAAAATAGTGCATTCATGGCTGCTGAGGGTATATGTTATGTGTCCTCCACCTAGGAGGTCTTTGGTGTTTAAGAAGGTTACATTTAAGTCCCTTCTGCATATGTGGGTCTATGCGTTTTCTTTGAACTTATGTGATAAGTGCAGGATGTGTACTACAGACAACCTCATTGACTTTAGGAGTACTTTTATATGAGAGCTTCGACTCCAGTGGCATTGAGTAAATATATCTATCACATACCTTACTAGTTTGTTTGAAAATTAGCTGGTTGTCAGTAAACATGAGGCACATTCTACATTGCTTCAGGATGCCCATATCTACCAAAATGGTAAAAGAGACAGTGAGAAAGTTCATATCCATGGCAAGAGTCCCTTTTTATTATTAGGTGGTTGCAGTGAGAATATAAAGTAACTTCCAGAGTATCTAGTTTGCAACTCTAGTGGTGGTTCTTGTCACTAAAAAAACTAGTTGCCCTGTGCACAAGTAAGTACTGGTGAAATTTCAAGGGTGCTTTTATGGGAAAAATGTCAACTCCAAGTGCCTGAGTCTATACAGAGCACTGCCAAACATCTGAGGGAAAACTAATAAGTAGACCCTGATGATTTATGAATGACTTATTTAGGGAGATATTCTAAAGTTCAGTTAGACAGCAGCTAACCAAGCAATACTTACTGAAAATAGAGAATTGGCTTTGTCAAGAATGATGAAAAGACAGGATTTGTCTGGCTGGCTACTACATGGCTGCTGTTAATGCTGATCTCACCACAGCTTCATACTGTTGGGATACAATGCCCTTTGCTGACATCTACATTGCATACTTTGGCACAGTTTTCAGTAGGAAAAGTTTTATAGTCTGCTGTTATATAATGGCAGCTAACATGAGTATCGCAAGAGTAGTATCAGATAGTATACAACCCTCTGTCATATACTACAGCAAATACTGTATACTACATTACAATTAACAAGAGGCAACTGTAAAAGATACCAGTATCACATGTAATATGAAATCATCCTTTCAGGTAAATTTTCAGTTGATTAACAGCAAAAACAGCCGGGCATTAAATCAGTTACCAGCAGAATAATTCAGTAAGACTGCTAAACAGTAGCGATGGGCATTTCGTCTGTTTCTCAATACTGTACAATCATGAACTATTTACAGAGCAAGTAAAAAGATGTATAGGTATGGAACGTGAAGTGGGTAGTGGTGTTATTTAATTTGGTGCTCTGGTATTCATTGAATAGTCAACAGATGGTACAGATAAAAATACAGAGATACACACACACACATTTATTGTGAATATATGGATATATCAGCATGTCCTCCTACATTCCAAAGACATGCAGTAGGTGGATTGGACAATTTAAAATAGCCATAGCTGTGTGTATGTGTGTGGTGTGGAAGAAACACTGCATCACAGCTAGCAACCCCTGTGTGTAAACACTGGCTCTAGGCAATGGCCCCTGTTGTAATTTCTTGACCTTTTGTAATACATTACACAAGCTATTTATTTGTGACTATGTATAAAATTACACAAATAAAGAGAGGTAGAGCAGGGAGTAAGGAGTGGACGTCTTGCCCAACAAAATAAGGATGAGGAAGCTCAAAGGAAATGCTCTTCCCTAATGGATGAGAAAGGACAGCACCAGATGGATTGCTTCCCAGGGGCTGTGGATATCTGGCCAATGTACTGGCTAGTTCCCTGAAAGAAGTTTTCAATAACCACTATAGAAGTATCCGAGGACTGGAAGACAAAAAGTATGGTACCATTATACAAGGAGAATCAAGACAAATCCAGAGAACTACATAACTGTTATTCAAACCAATACGGTTATTTGATTCGCAGTTATTTGAGGGGGAGTTATGCTGAAAGTTTCAATTTCAAACTTAATCGTTGTCCTGGTTGATGTTGCAGCAGTCCCTTACATAATAAATATATATCTATATATATATATATCTATACATCTATATACAGAGAGAGAGAGAGAGAGATTCTGGGATCGCAAACCGTGAAGCCAGTACAGAAATAAAAGTAAAATGTCCATTCAAATAAAGAAGACTAAAGTGATTGTGCAATTACATATTTTAACACCAGTGGCAGGAAATGTCATAGAAGAGAATCGCAAGGGAAAACTGTTTGCTTTTCTGGAGGACAGCAATCAACAAGCAAACAAACAACCAGCGTGGACTGCTAAACCTAATTACATGAAATTTTAGTTGGCAAAATCAATGGATGTGGTATGTGACTCCAACACAGCAATTAACTCAGTCCTACACATGCGGCTAATAAGAAAGTGGAGCTCTGGATTAGGATCAAGATTTAAGAACTGGAGGGCTGCTGGTTGAACGGTAGGAGAGAAGTGGTGCTGAGATGAACAATGTTAGCAATTAGGAAATGATCATGTATGTTCTGCAAGTGTCTGCCCTCCCAGCAGTACTCTATGGTGTGCTTATCTCAGACATATCTGATCAAATATAGAACAGGTTCAACCTCTAATGACACAAACAGGTGTGCCAGTGATGTGAAGAGTCCAGCAAAGGATTTGGAAAGGTTGCACTAGTAGTCAGAAAGGTAGCAATTTAGTTTTGGTGCAAATAAATGTAGGTAGAAATGATGCTAGAAGAGCAAAAAAAAGGATCAGTGGTGGTTACTTCCCATCTGGAATGAATATCAGAAGTAGAGTGAGTGTGTTCTGCTATTAGCAGACAGAGCGCTAACGTGAGCCCATAGGTGGGGTTATACTCCAGAAGAAGAGGTAATATTCCCATCCTGTCAGTTGTCAGGCCATACACTTATTACTGTGTGCTGTTTTAGAGAACATATAAGAAGGGTATCGAGCTGCTTGGAGGAGCCTAGAGGAAATTCACCATAAGTGTAAGTGGTTCCAAGAAAAGGACATGAAGAAAACTAGAGGATTTGGAGCTCTTTTTACTAGTGACCAATAACACAAGGAAGAAATATGATACGGATGCACAGAATCCTGCTAATTATATGTGAAGGGGTCTCACTGAAAGAGAACAGAGGAGGAAGGTTAGGTGCAAGCAGCAAACTGCAGAAGCCATCTATTCCAGGGAACTGCAAAAGTACTTCTTCACAGAGAGGGCAGTGAACCTATACAACTGACTAAAGCACTAGGTAGCAATGATGGTATCCTCTTGAATATTTCATGAATGGCTAACAGTTAAAGGGAAGAAAGGATGGAGGTGATATGGAAAGTTATATTTATTTAAAGAGTAAAGCAGATATACTTATTGACTCACAGGTATACATACACACACACACACACACACACACACACACACACCAAAATATAAATTAAATTTTCATTTTAAATTGCATAGAAACTGCTTCCTGCTGTAAACAGTGGAGTATATAAGCTGTTCACTATAACATAAATCCGCTGACATTAGTGATGTTTTCTAACTGTAAGACTAGCTTCACTATGTTGTGGCATTGCTTCTTTTTAGAAGAGATAGATTCAAGGATTTTACACTTTTTAAAAACTGTGCGAGTTACTTCGATTTTTAGAAAGATATTACTTAGATTCTTTGAAAGATACTGTCATTGTAGAACCTTTGAATTTCAACATTAAAGAAATATTAGGAAATGCACTTGTATTCAGTAATCAAAGTGTGTGTGTTTGTATCTAAACCATCTCAGGCCAATGAATGTCATCTGATCTCCAGTCTTCCCAGTCTTGACAGAATATTTAAAAAGCTTATCTCCGTATAATCACTGGTTACCTACAGTTACACTGCAGTTTGGCTTCTGGACAGGTAAAACTAGTGTGACTGCACTGTACACCTTTAGCAATGACAATAGGTCAGCGTACATGCACTCTATTTATTAACCTAATATATTAATAAAAATATTTACTCCAAGTACAATTCAATACACATAAAATTTAAAATATTTTTCACAATGATGAACATAAATACCCCACATATGTGTGTGTCTGTGTGTGCATGTGTGGGTGCACCCACACAGGCAGAAATGTGTATAAAAGATGTAAATGTGTACGCAATACAAATAAATATATAAATGAAACAATGTTATTCTTGGCCTATAATTTAGCTGATCTTAAAGCTAAAACACTATTGATAGAAATGGTACCATTGTATCCATGTTGGTGGAATGCATCTAAAAGGAACTGCCCATTACAGTTCCCTAAAGTCAAGGTGTGCTTCCTTTCCCCTCTAATACATAATAGTACCTTTCAAAAATAAACATTTTTCAAAATGTTTTCAGACCTTTCCGAGTCTGTTTAAGAGTTTGTTATCATCATTCTTCTTTGTAGCATATCATGTTTGTATATTCTTATCTTCAGTGGGCACTCAGTCATACCTACATGGAATGAGGGACATGTCAAAGAACTGGCTATATAAACAACCCCTTTAGCATTACAATCATGTTTGCCATTAGTTGTTATCATTACAGGAAAGGCAAAGCTCATAATATTAAACAGAAGCAAAAATAAAACCACACTGTGTGCATGCTACATATTTCTTCATAACCCTGTTTAATAATCCAGCAATTCCTGAGCTTGTTTCAAAATAGGATCTAAAGTTCTACCTAAAAAAAAAAAAAAGTGGCCTCACCCAGATTTTTAATCACATTCAAAGATTCAAATGCTCTCTTCCAATTTCTGTCAGGTATTTTCTATTTAGGCAAAATAACATCCATCCATATGTATGCACATATGTATACACATATGTATACACATATCTATACACATACGTATGTGAGTGCAAAGCCATGGAAAGAAGTATCATGGAAACGATAAACAGTCACAAAGGAAACCTTCAGACAATGGATCTAACCCAGTCTGATTTTGTCAAATGCAGGTCATGCCTACTGGATTTCTTCAAAAAGGGAGCCAAAGTAATGGACAACGGCAAAATGGTGCATACTGCCTACATTGACCTGGCCTAAGCATTTGACACAATATGCCACTCAGACACTGCAGACAAACTCATGAAATCTATTATGAACCCTAGATAGCCAGCTATTTCACAGATATGATCCTATATGTTAAGATATAGGAATTTTCCTCCACAAAGAGGCCAGTCCCTACCGGAGTCCTTCAGGGATTGATCCTTTTTTTGCAACTACTTCTCTGAAATAAAGGCCAGTGTAAAGGGGACTGGCTGACTAAGCTTGTATATGACTGGAAACAAGGTGCAGTCATAGAATCTCCCAGTGACACAAATCCCCTAAAAGATGGCCTGATACAGACTAGTAACTGGTGCTCAATGCCAAGAAATGCATTATAGTATCCTATGGCAAGATGGCTTCCCTTGGAAACTACCACATTGATAATACATCCTATAAGAGTAAACTCAGTGGTCAGGGATTTGGGAACACATATAGACATCAACCTATCCTTTGACCATTGTGTGTCTACTGTTGTAAGGAAATCATTCTATATTGCACAACTTATAAGCAAGGGTATGGCATCTAGGTCCAAGCATGTCACTGTTTCACTCCACTTAGCCCTTAACAGATTAATCATCGACTATAATGCTGCCTCTGGTATGTACCTGACTAGACATATGCAAAAACTGCAGGGACCACAGAGTTCTTCAGAAAAAGAATATATAGTCTAAACAACATGCCCTGTGCAGACTCAAAGCTCTATCCCTGTATGCCCTGTGCAGACTCAAAGCTCTATCCCTGTGTTAGGTCTCCTACAGATTGCCAATAGATGATCTATGTCTGGCCTATGAAGCATCTTCTGAGCCTACACATATGGACCTGTTGCACATCTGCAAAACAAACAGTATTAGAATGCCCAATTTAGAGACCTAAACCTCATCTTCAACATAAATATGATATGCTGGCAGGAAAGTATGCATCTCAAAGACTAAGTCTTCTCTGGAACAGGCTTCCTATCCATATGAAACAGAGTTCTTCCCTAATGTAATTCAAGCATACCTTGAACCAGTGATTGTGAAATGGAAATTAACTCTGGTCTGGCACCTATACCTCAAGTACACAGGGCCAGCTATAAGTACTTGACTTAACCCAGGGTATTGGTATTGAAACTTGTCAGATATATGGCAGGCCTAAAAGGCACCCGGGGGTTGTTAGTCTCATAATTGCCTACTATATATATATATATATATATATATATATATATATATATATATAGCTATCTATAGATACATAGATGGATATAGATGTGTGTATGTGTGTGTGTGTGTGTATACATATATATATATATATATATATATATATATATATATATATATATATATATATAAATACATTATATATATATATAAAATATATATATATATATTATACATACACATATATTATATATATATATATATATATATATATATATATATATATTATACATACACACACATATATATATATATATATATATATATATATAAATAATATTATACGTACACACATACATATACACATTTCCCCTGCATTTTGAAGAAGCAAAATGTTCAAGGTACAAAATATCAAAAACAATGTTATGAAAGGGGCAAGCCACCCTGTACACTGGGGGAGTTGTGCTGCCCTTACCCCCTACTAATTATATATTCCAACTATGGATTCACACAACAGTGGGAAAAGGGCAAATTCTATTTTCGAAATGTTGTGGTCTTGACATTCTGCATCTTCGAAGAAACATGGTGAAACCATTCATAGATTTGTGTGCGTGCGTGCATGTGTGTTTCTGCAGAATTTTTTTAGAGGCCATTTAAAACAGAAGTCATACAATGGGATTTTTGTAGAGCCAGTATAAAAACTAAATATATATAAGAAGTATGCCCAGCTACAAAAGAAAGTGACAACCTTAGAATAATTGTATGTTAGGGTAGACAGCAAAACCAAAACAAAACTTGAAATAAAGCTGCCTGCTAGCTTCCATATGGAAGAGAAAGAGAAAAATATACATTTTAATTCCATCTCAAACACAAAATGCTGCATAAGTCTAAGGAATTAAATATGTTTATCATGTGGCAAATAATTAGTGGCAAAAGTAATTGTGAGAAGTCAGAATAATTATGCCAATACATGCAGATACTAACAAATAATGATATAAAATTATGTGTCTTACCAATCAGTCAGCTGATGTTTGTATTGGCATATCAGACTGCAGAGGTTTTTCAATGTTGTATATACCGTGCTTTGCTGTACTATTTTAGATCACATGGTTTTTCAATGTTGTATATACCGTGCTTTGCTGTACTATTTTAGATCACATGGTTTTTCAATGTTGTATATACCGTGCTTTGCTGTACTATTTTAGATCACATGGTTTTTCAATGTTGTATATACCGTGCTTTGCTGTACTATTTTAGATCACATGGTTTTTCAATGTTGTATATACCGTGGTTTGCTGCACTATTTTAGACCACATGAATATTTTCTTACCAAGTGAAAGCAATCATTATGGTGTTCAGGAGATGCATAGTTTAGTTTCGGTTACTATATCTTATAGACAGTGCTGGTAAACATAATTTCAAAGGTAAGCAATAATAGCAGTGAATAAATCTGATAGCATGTCTTGATTTCATGTGAATATTATGGAAGGACGTAAATACAAATAAATTAGCACTTTTTTAAAGTCAGTGTCAGTATCTATGTACCATATATACAGAAACAGCTGCAAGAATAGAAAGAAAACTAAGGAAGAATGGATATTTTGAGAAAAATGCAGATGCAGTTTCTTGTTGCCAAATCACGCACAAGATGCTGGCAGCCACAAAGATTCAATTATACACACTGCAAAAAATAATTAAAAAAAATAATGGTACTTGGAAAAATTGCCTCTCTAGAAATTGTGTGGAACAATAAATCTGTTAATTAGCTCATTAATATTCAATTGGGGTCAGTGGGCTTAATAGAACGTTTTTTTTCAGTGACTCAAGAAATTTTTAACTCGCAATGTTAAGTCTGCCCACTTTCATTATCATGTTAGAACAGGCAGCTCTTATCAAACAACCAGCTGTGTAAGAACAATGCACAACTATTATCATGCTATTGCAGGGTGTGTGGCAACTCAGCAGCGCAGGTTAGAAACTGTGAAGTGAAGATGAGGGAGGATTTAGTGCAACTGATCTATGGTTTATGTAGCATTATTTAGGATTATTTGTTTTCACTACTGGCATTCAAGGCATTAGAACATCAGAAGGCTCATTTTAATTGGTTGATGTTCCTGCATGTTACAGATGACTTATTAAAGAAAATTTCTGTTCCTTAGGAGTTATATTTAGAGTTTGTTTTTGTTTTGTTCGAAGTTTTCTCTGCATATAGAAGTAGGTTTTTCAACTGGTCAGGTGTGGCATTAAAATTCAGAAGTAAAATGAATTATCAGAGCAAATACAGTGCCTACAATTTTATTATTCTACTTATGAATATGTCTTTGACTTTGCAGTCTTGCATTGCAGAATGGCATGTAATTTAAATAAAACCTCAAATGATATGCTAAATTACAGAAACTATTTGAAATGTTAATATAATAATACAATTAGAAAGGCCTAAAAAAAGACAGTCATATAAATAGGCCAAGGGTCCATATTAATCCAGACTTAATAAATGAAAGATGGTTTGACATGTGTGTATCTAAGGGTCTATATTATATCATTGAATGCTTAAAAAAGCGAACGCTGATTGATCGACCTAATTTAAGTGAAAGCTTACAATCTCGAACTGTCAGATCAGCGATTTTTTTTCCCAGGGAAAAAATAAATCGCTGATCCAAAACACATACACACAACACAAGCACACCAAACAAACAGAAATCCACATGCATACACCTAAAATCTGATACTTAACCCTACACTAAACTATGCACACACCACTAACTACCCACTTACCTTAACCCAAACCCTAACCCTAAGGTCCGTCACTATCGCACACTCAACTCACTCACTCCCTAACCCTAACTCACTTAAATCCGCCCTAACCCTCAAGTCCACTCAGTCGCACACACACACCTAACCCGAGCCCTAATCCTAAGTCACCTAAATCACCCCAACACTCACATCCAAACAATCGCACACTTACCTGAATCAGACCGGTAACTTTCCACCATAACACTGAAAATACCGAAGCAACAGAAACGGACAACCAAATTCTTTCCCTAGGAAAAAATTTGAGTTTCTGCTGCTTCGATATTTTGCAGTTTCGCGAAAATAAGTTTGATCAATCAGCGTTCGCTTTTTTAAGTGTTTGAGGATATAATATAGACCCTGTATCTAATTACAAGATCTTTTTTCTGCCACAGTGTCATGTTCCTGTGTCTCTGGCTAACCCAAAAAACTGCTTCAAACTTTCTTGTACAAATCTAGTGTCCCTTATAAAAGTACTTCATGTTTTTATCACCCTTTATAAAAATAAATCATGTAACGTGTTTTATAAATACAAATCCTTGTAATAACAGTGCTTATCAGTATTCAAAGCATCTCATGTGTAACTGTTATGAAAATTCAACAAAGTTATTCTCAATGTCACTTTCTGGCTCCTGTCTTATTAACTTTGCTGTTTGACAGAAATTAAAAGGTGAGCCAGTTTTTTTTTTCTTTTCTTTTTTTCATGCAGGGTAACATGAGTTTAAACAGCACATGCAGTGACACAAGAATGTATGTGTGTGTGTCTGTGTGTGTGTGTGTCTGTGTGTCTGTGTGTGTGTGTGTGTGTGTGTCTGTGTGTGTGTGTCTGTGTGTGTCTGTGTGTGTGTGTGTGTGTCTGTGTGTGTGTGTGTGTGTCTCTGTGTGTCTGTCTGTGTGTCTGTGTATATATATGAGTGACTACTACACACTAGGCTTAATTCTCCTGTGCCAAGCTGCTCCATTTCATATTGCCTTTTACCATGCATCTAGCATTATGTAGTTCAGCATCTAGCAATATTATTGTTGGTTTGCTTTAAGCTAGATGGTACATTCTAACATTTATTAGAAATATCTAATTTTGTGGCTGAACAGGAGGCTTGGCTAATAGAGACACACTATTATCACTTATTCCAAACTAGTAACATATCTGGAAGCCTAAGACAAGATAAGTACTTGTTTCTTGTTCAGACCTCTCACAGACTGATTACCGCATTTCTTCTGGTAGCCCATAATGTGATTAAAGACATAACATACTCCTTTAACAAAAATCAAATCCCTGCAGCTGTCCAAAACCAGCTCTGACACTTTGCGGATTAAATCCGGTAATCAGTACCGATGGTGTCTCCCTTTCTGTCTCATGGATTCTTCCCATCTTGATGCCTGCTGGACAACAATTATGATATGAGATATTTCCATATCTTCCTCATAGACATAAAATACACCAAAATTGCCATTGTGGCCAATGTATTAATAATGTAAAATGGTAAATAAGTTAACCATGAAATATGTAACAGAAAGAACATACATAATTTAACATTTTAATAGGCAGTGGTGGAACCACTCACCATCCTTTGTCCTCATATACAAGGAGCATTAAATCCCACTGCTCACTCTCAACAAAACACCAAGCTTATGAAGCAGCATGCCACTAGTCAGCTCAGAAAAGCCAAAACCACATTAAGTGAAGGGGGGGGAGGGCAGAAGATGGGTTCAAACCGAATCCCTTTTACTCCATCCACCAGCTTAGCATGACAGGCTATTCCCCCATTTATTTCAAACCCTTAACCAGACCCTACGTAAACAGGGAAATCTGCACATTAAACAAATCTAAGCCAAGCTAACTAAGGTGAACTCCATCCTTCCTATAGCAGCT
This sequence comes from Protopterus annectens, assembly GCF_019279795.1. Lineage (NCBI taxonomy): Eukaryota > Metazoa > Chordata > Ceratodontiformes > Protopteridae > Protopterus > Protopterus annectens. Next base: position 232,925,394 of record NC_056743.1, on the reverse strand, counting down.
CGAACCGCTGTCATAAAAATACCTGTGATGAATCACATACAGACCTAATCCACATAATGCCCTAGAAACATTATGATTCAAAAAGCAGCTAGCTCTTTCAAGACCCACAAACTTATCAGCCTGTCTTCACACCAACCGTATAATCTCTGACCACAGTATCATCATCATTGGTAGGTTTAAGGCAAAGATGTCCAAGTCACCAACCATCTATGCTAATGGCTTCTTTTTAGGGATCCAGCCCAGATCATTGCCCCTAAATGCATTATTAAAATGCGAGGAATCCCCAACACTGCCTGTCTCACTTCAAATGTAACCATGAGTTGCCACCTTAAACCTGTAAGTGTATGCCACTACATGTTCCACCTGCCTTTCTGTAGACTCAACATGCCCCCTGCAGGTCTTATTGCTGCTCTCTTCACTGCAAAGAAGAGAGATGAATGACCAGTTATGACAATATTTTCACCAGCAAAACAAAAATAAAATCATCATACTAACCAATTATCTTATACAAGATAAAAAAGCTCTAGATAACCAACACCACATTCTTCTAATCAGCTCCACTGATTTACCCTTCTCTGCTAAATCGGACAATCTCCCAATATGAAACAAGTGTGCCAAAAATCTGTTCCCCACAATACCTTCATTTTCCAGAGCCCTCCATACCTCCGTAACAAATTGTCCTGCCAAAATAACCTTAAAATCCCCAGACTGAAATACAAGTTCACCTGCAGCTCCACCACACAGACTCGGTAACTGTTTACTCCATGCCACTGGACATAACAATCTTTTAATACTTTTATGCAAAACAACTGTTGCCCTTTCCCTACTGGATTCATCTCTAAATGCCTCAACCATATCACCACAGCCGAATCCTTCCCCAATAAGGTAACTGACAATTCTCCCACTCTAAACACCTCCATATAAATAAACAAAGCCAATGCTGCCTAAACCATGTACTCCAACAGAGTTCATGCCAACTGATTTATACCTTTTAAAAGTGCTCTATAAAACTGCTTATTCAAAGGAAAATGACCAGTATCCTTCAAAGCAGTGATCCTGTCCCAGAGTTTTAGCATCCTACCCACCAACCAAGATTTTGTCACATCCCTCAAGCCAGACAACCAGGCTGCCACAATGAGAACAGCTTTGTGAACCCTGATCGACCTAACTGCCTCACCCTTAGACCACTTGTGTATCAAATATCTCATCAATAAAACAACTGACCACTTTGTCTCCACATCTGGCAAATGACTGACAAAAGATGAAAACAAATATAATACAGAACTTTACACTTTCCATGTGGAGCCCACCCAAGATTTTTGGATTAACCAACTGGCTACACACCTCCAGTGCTCCACACCTCTTCTGGCAAGGCTGGTGGGTTCCTATTCTGCTTATGGTACAAGGGATTGAAACCTGCAAAGCTAAAATCAAGAAAGATCATCAGCTGTGTAGTTTGCATGACCAACCACATACCCAGCTGAAAAAGTGAAATTAATTATACTCTGTAACACCATTTATCACAAAACCAACAAAACTAAAGGAGACCTAGCAGATTTCCTAGCAAAAACATGCACCACTGCCTTGTTGTCAGGAAAAAAACATCACCTTTCTGTTCTGCAAGCCTTCCTTTCAAACAACCAAAGCTGCCCATGTGCATATGAGCTTTAAAAAGGCAGCATCTTTCCTCCATTCATCTGGTAGCCTACAACCAGGACTCAAAAATTACCTGGTCACATTGGCAGTGGACAAGTACTTCTTAGTAGAAAGCCCTCACCAGAAAGACTGGGTCACTCCCCAACCAATACTTAAAAACTTACCCCTACCTACCTCACTTCCTCTCAGTCCCTCTTAACTTACTAAAAACACTTAACCCTGACACTCGCACCTTGACCTAGCCATTCCAGACAAATTCACAATAACAAGCTTCCACCCCCCCCCCCCCCACACACACACACACACACACATTTTTACACCCAGGCTGTGTCTCCAGATAAATATTTTTTATTTTATTTATTTCACATTTGTTTACAAGGATAGTTCGACTGGGCTAATTGAACATTTTCAGGTGAGACCCGGGGAGGGGAGAAAAGTTCCACATAAAAGTATAGTACAATACAAGACACAAATAATAACTTTGGTATAGCAAGCAGCAGTGTACAAATGGAAAAAAGAATAGCAAATTTTGAAATATCTACCTCTTTTATTTAACTAATGGTTGATATCTATTGCAAATGCTGTCCATTTCCTTTAAATGAACTTCAGTCACCTGGTCATTGTTTACCTTTCTAGAGAAATAACAAAATCATTAATACTGGGTGATTTTAACTACCCTGCAATTAATTGGGAAAACTACTCATGTACCAACACCTTTGCCCAACGGTTCTTGGAATTCATAAATTCCAATGCCCTGGATCAACTAATCCATAGTCCCACCAGGGGCTCCAATATCCTAGACCTGGTCAGTACCAACATGGGAAATCGATGCTCCACACCTATGGTCACCCCTCGTTAGTCAGGTCTGACCATAAGCTAACCACCCTTAACATCCACATCCCACCCCCACCTCTGGTCACCCCTCGTTAGTCAGGTCTGACCATAAGCTAATCACCCTTAACATCCACATCCCACCCCCACTCCCACCCCCCAGTAAGGAAACCTCCATAAAAAAACTTCTCCAAAGCCAACTTCATGCTACTCAAGTCAGAAGTGACAAACTTCATGACACCCATTCAGACGGGCACTGAAAGTTCAACTGCTGAATCCTACACTAAGGCAATGTATGAGCACATCCACTCATGCATGAATCGTGCCATCCCAAATAGAACCAAGATGCTCTCATCCAAAAAAAGGAAGCCAATCTGGTGATCCTCTGCCATAAACAAACTTTACAACAAAAGGAAGAAACTGTTGCAGAAAAGAGGAAAATCCCAGGATGCAAAAAGCTCCCTTACCAGCCTCAGTAAGAAACTGAGATCCCTCATAAAATCCTCCAAAGCTAGTTACGAAAAAAAAGATTCCAGAGACAGCCACAAGGCATTCTAGAACTATGTCAAGAATCTAAATGGCAATGCTCAGATCTGCTCTGAGCTAAAACAGAATGGCATTAAATATACTGATCCCAAGGAGATTGCCAATATCCTGATCGAATCAGTGCCAACTTCACCCCCCCTCTCACCCCCTAAATGGCCCATCTCAATACTGAAAGATGGCCAAATTCTGGTAATAACAGCCACACAGGTAAAAAACGCACTCTCCAAAGCTATGAATACAGCATCCATGGGACCAGATGACATCCCAGGCTGTGTACTACTTGAACTACAATATGAACTGGCACCTCACCTACGTGTCATGTTTAATCACAGCCTTACCTCAGGTTTCTTGCCCACTGAGTGGCGCACAGCTACAGTTATCCCACTCCACAAGGGGGGATCCACCTTGGATCCTGGAAACTACCGTCCCATCAGTCTGATGAGCCTTATCTGCAAGGCCATGGAGCGTATTATCATGGAACTTATAAACAAAGACATTGGCAATCTGGACCCCACCCAGTTTGGGCTCGTGAAGGGCCGATTTTGTCTCCTGAACCTGATTGACTTCTTTGAATCAGTCTCCAGAGCCATGGACAAGGGTAAGGTGGTCCACACAGCCTATCTAGACCTTGCCAAGGCCTTTGACACCATCCCCCCACCTCTGGAATCATAGATAAACTTACTAAGCTGGGCATTAATCCCTACATCACCCAATGGGTTGCTAACTGGCTTACTAATAGAACCCACACTGTAAAAGTAGCCGACTCCAAATCCGGCTCCAGACAGGTGACAAGTGGAGTACCTCAGGGTTCAGTCCTGGGACCGCTCTTGTTTGGCATCTACTTCTCTGAAGTACAGGCCAACACTAAGGGACTCTGGCTAACAAAGTTCGGAGATGACTGCAAACTGGGAGCCATTATTGAATCCCCAAATGATGCGGATACTCTACAAAAGGGCCTTACAGAAACAGATGCTTGGTGCCAGAGCCATGGGCTGAATCTCAATGCCAAGAAATGTATAGTTATCCCCTTTGGGAAAAAAACATGCACCCGTGAATTACCATATAGGTGGCAGTACACTAAACACCGAAAGTGTGATAAGAGACTTAGGGACACAGGTGGACAGTGGTCTCACCTTCGATAACCACAGGTTCAGGAGTCAAGATCGGCCCTTCACAAACTCAAACTGGGTGGGGTCCAGTGTTTGAGGGTTGCTAATGTCTTTGTTTATAAGTTCCATAATAATACCTTCCATGCCCTTGCAGATCAGGCTCGTCAGACTGATGGGACTGTAGTTCCCAGGATCCAAGGAGGATCCTCTCTTGTGGAATGGGATAACTGTAGCTGTGCGCCACTCAGTGGGCACGAAGCCTGAGGTAAGGCTATGATTAAACATGACACTTAGGTGAGGTGGCAGTTCATTTTAAAGTTCATGTAGTACACAGCCCAGGATGTCATCTGGTCCCATGGATGCTGTATTCTTTGCTTTGGACAGTGCAGTTTCTACCTGTGTGGCCGTGATTACCACAATTTGGCAATATTTTGGTATTGAGATGGGCCCTTTAGGGGGTGAGAGGGGGGTGAAGTTGGCACTAAATCGAACTGCCAGGATATTGGCAATATCCTTGGGATCAGTATATTTAATGCCTTTCTGTTGTAACTCGGAGCATATCTGAGCATAGCCATTTAGATTCTTGACATAACTATAGAATGCCTTGTGGTTGTCTTTGGAATCTTTGGCAATTTTATTTTCGTAACTAGCTTTGGAGGATTTTCTGAGGGATCTCAGCTTCTTACTGAGACTGGTAAGGGAGTTTTTTGCATCCTGGGATTTTCCTCTTTTCTTCAACAGTTTCTTTATCTTATCTTGCCTCATTTAGCTATCTCAGTTTTAATCGGGTCTATGTTTAGTGATCGAATGAAAGGAGGCCAACGGCCATTCATCATAAATAGATCAGTGAAACTTCCTCCCCACAAAAGGCCACATTATCATAAGTAAGTTCAATGAACAATCATAGTTGGCCAACATCAAGGGAACAAAACAAGTGAGTACTTATGTGTAAGGGACGGATAAGGAAACCTGCCCTTTCCCCACTGTAGTGCGATCTCAGACTTGGTATATATAATTAGAGGGGGGTTGGGGGCACAACCCTCCACATAAGGAGGGTCCGGTGTGTGATGCCCCTGCACTGGCCCAGTAATCAAGGAGCCTCAATCCTCACTACTGGCAACAGTTTGGAGATGTACCCACAATAAAGAGCAATTTCCCTTAAGAGCACACAGAGATCACAGTCAGTCTGGGGCTGGTTTCTCCCTTTCTCCAGATCAGCAATAAGACTCCCCACTGGCACAGCTATAGGGCTAAGATCTCAGCTGAGGGGCCAAGTCAAGACCTCCAGCACCCTCTCTGTCCAACCAGTGATTTATGTCCCTGCCTAAGTAGTTGACACACACACACACACACACTGAGATTTGGTTTATTTAAAAACACACACACACACACCTGGGGAAGGCCAGCCCAGGTTTACTAGCTATGCCTCCTTCTACCAAGACTATAAAGTAGTTTCCACTGCCACCAACCCCTACTTATCAACTAATATAAGGCCTTTACAAAGGGTGTCCAATCCTACTGTGTAATGTTATTATCCAAATGGTAGTCTGACCAAGACTTGTAAGGCTGTTTAGGAGTGGCCTGTACAGTGTCACCAAATACATATGCAAATACTCTAAGAGCTTAAATATATCTCACCAATATCAGCCACAATGATAGGTTTAAACATATTTAATAATAAATAATAAAAGAACAAGACAATAGTCAGTAAAATCAACAGAGTCACTTTAGAGTTCAAAATCACAGGACATTTTCAAATAAATACAGAAAACATCTAAGCTAACCTTTACTCTATTCCTATCTATATCTAAAAGAGATACTATGCCATAAATCTTACTTACAAGTAAGGCAAGTGCAGATGATGATGATGATGATGATGAGTGGATGTTGTCAGATCTAAAGACAAATACAAAATGCACAGTCTCTCTCTCTCAGAGTATTCTTAAATTAATAGCACATTTTACTGCTGGGTTAGCTTGGACGACACCACTTAGGTTCATAGGTTAGTACTGAGCTAACTGCCCTTGTGAGCCATTGTAAGCCTAGCCAATTATCCCTTGTGAGACTCAAACCCTGCACCTTGTATTTGTAAGGCAAACACTTTAACCATTATGCCACCCTCCCAACCCTAAATGTTCTTCCTCCACCCACAAATTTTCAAATCTTATAGGTTCTTTTTGTCACCTGACTTCAGTTCCCAGGCTAAAACAGAAACTAACAAAATTTTAACATCTCTGTGTTAAAAATACACATCTCTCAGATGTTTGCAGAGCTTGGGAGTTGTAAAACAATAAAACACTTTTACATTTGAAACCTAATAATTATTTCTGTTTCAAGACAATACAAAAACTTCTAGCTCTAGACATTGTATCTGCTACTGAACTGAAACTGAAAGAGAACATCTTTTGTTTATAGACCAGCTATAAAGTAACGTAACCTCAGCTATTCTTAGGTTTTGCAAATAATCTTCTATGTTCCAACAATGTACACTGTGGATAGATTTTAGCTCAGTATATAACATACAGTTCTGTATATATCATATTAATATTCACAAATGACATAGAATTATTTACAAAATTCCAGATAGCCGGGCTGGAAATATTTCCTTATATCACACAGTGTTCGCCAAATCCTCCTGCTGTTAGAGGCTCTGCCCCCACACTCCCACTAATTTTATATATATATATATATATATATATATATACACACACATATATATATATATATATATATATATATATATATATATATACATACATACACACACACACACACACACACACACACACACACACACACACACACACACACACACCAACTATGAGATCAAACTACAGTGGGGAAAGTGTAGGTTTCTTTATCCCCTCTGTTACTGGAAAGTACATACTAGTTCCATTCCCTTGATGTTGAACAAATATGATCATTCAATGAACTTGTATTTGATCATTTGGCCTTTCAAGGGTAGGAAATTTCAATGGTCTATGTGTGACGAATGTCCAGATTTGATCACTAAACCTAGACCTGCTTTAAATCATTACACCCTACCTTCGATTTTCATATTGTTTGTTCTTTCCAAAATGATGAAGGATCTGAGAACAATTTCCATGTTATTTAAAAAAAAGGGGAACTTTGTATGTGAAGGTCTTTATTTTTAGGTGCAACTTCAAAAATTAAAGTAAAAGAAGGAGATTGTTTAGAATTCTCAGTCAATTTTCATACAAGATACTTTCAGTTTAATCCTCCCTTTACATGTACTGTTTTCACAATATAAAGTGAGGGTTGAACCTATATGAATTGAAAATGTGTCAAGTTATGGTATGGAAAACCTCTTAAGTAACATGCATTCAGCAATTAATCCCCAGTTTTATGACTGTTAGAAAAATATATATTTACATATATGCTGCCTAGGAAAATATATATTCACATATATGCTGCCTAGAAAAATATATATTTACATATATGCTGCTTAGGAAAATATGTATTCAAACATTCAGACATATATAAGTTGTGTGGTCAGATATATAGAGAAATGTGTGCCTTAGACAGAAATAAATATGCTCAAATCTATATGGAGAGCAAAGGTTGAAAAATAGAATAATATGTAATGCATTTAATTCTGTTTTACTAGAATAATAGTAGAAATAAACTCGCATATTATTGCTTGAAGCATAAGCTGCAGTGTAACTAGAAACTTGGCCTTGGCAGAGATCAGCTCGGCCTGGCTCATGTCTGTCAGTGAAAGATTATTTTGCAAAGTTAGAAAATAATGAATCTGTGTGCATGTGTATCTTTTCCTGCTTCCACCAGAAGAATAGCCTTGTGCGCACTATCAAAGATAATGTCCAGCTGGTAAACAAGAAAGAGACAAAGAGAAGCATTAAAGAAGACATGCACCCATTGTATTCGAACTAATCTAAGAGCCTTGAATTGGCTACATCCTCGGAAGGACATTGTGACTGACCAGGTGCTTGCAAGGCTGTAATATTCTCATGGGAAAAAGATTTTTGAAAAACACCATCTCAGCACTTTTTCATAAGTTACTATGATGTAAAGACCCTGTCACTGACCACGTCAGTGAGGTGGGCAAAAGCTGATAGTAAAACATATAAAATGTCATGTGTTTCACCAATAAAACTAGACAAAATTCTGTACAAGTTTGTGTATGGTTTTTTGTCTCCTAATGTACATTAGAGTATTTGTAAATTAGATACTTGAGTTTCCTGCATTACTGTTTGTTATTGACTGTCATTGTTTTTAAATGCCAGATGATTTTTACAGTCTGACTTTAACAAATTTATTTAACAATGACCATATGTCATGTTATAGTTAACGAGGAGTTTTTTCCAGACATCTAAATGTGGATGTATATGTATACCACACCACAAATTACATACACATACTGTTTTATGCGAGTCAGTTAGGTGTAATTTACTTTTGCAAAAATGTTCAAGTTAAAACTTTGTTAAAACTTTATATATGTATTTAATACTAGAAAAGAAGTCTAGATTAGTGCGAGGTAGTCTTTAAATTTTGTCCATTTTGTGAATTAATCCTTAATCCCATTTATATTTCCTTTTCTAAATACAGCTGGTTTTACCTGTCCTTATAACAGTTATGCCTGTTTTATAATAACAAAATGAAATATATCTTTCTCTACCATTGTAAAAAATGATCAAGATTTCTTCTGAATTACCGTTAAAAGGGAAGAAATTGTGGGAGCAATTTGATCTGAAATACAGATTAATTTCTAGGAATAACAATCACCAAATTTCGCCACAAGATCTGCTATACAAGACTGAATATTTAACAAACTGGACTATGTAGTTTCATTGTAAATCCATGGAGATAAACTTGTGCAACATTTCTCAAGGTACAGCAAATGGAGCAGAACTGTATAATATATTTATTAAGGTATCCTTTTGTTTCCTGTTAATCCAAATTAATCCCATGCTAGCCAGGAATTTGCTGATTCATCGTAGCCAAACGTACTAATTATAAAACTCAACAATATATGATACAAGCACGTTTACTGTCTGGCACCTTTCTTCCATTAGTAGGGACTATATGGCAGCCCTTTCACAAACACTCAAAGTGTTATGTAGGCAAAAAAGCTTAAGCAGAGCAGAACACTAGACTTTAAAGATGGTTTTACAGCTGTGCAGTGATAACTATACACATTCTGTACCTTACATCTGTTATTAGTGGCTAGTCCTTCCATAATCTGAACCCTACACTCAAACTAAATTAGTTGAATTTTTAGAATGTTTTATCCAGGTTCTACATTACATCTCATGTGAAAACATGTCCCTAAACCATATTGGGACCAGGCATATTATCATTTTTCCATACCCACAAAACTGTCTCCAGTACAAACAGCCTGTTGTCTTCATTCTCATGAACAAACATAAGTACACTTAAATCATAAAAGCATTCTTCTCCTTCACTTCTGCTAAAATGAACCACCTCCCTCCATATTGAATGCTTCTTTTCTCCTTATCTTAAGCCCCTGTAACAGAAAAATATCCACTCCTTCCTTTCAAAGCTTAAAGATAACCCTGTCCCTCTTAATGGTATTGTACTTATTTTACTGCCTGCACTTTAACAAAGCCATTTTTGTATTTAAATTACCTGTTTAACTGTTGTAGGCTACAGACTCAAGTGTGATAGCCATTTCTGTGCATTTAAAGTGTTTTTTTGATTGTATCTGCAACAAAAACAAATACTTGTTTTCCTGCCTTTCTAAGATAGTTTAGTCCAGTTTTCAGGTTAGTGCTGAATTCAGGGCTGTGTTACAAGTTTCTGTGTTTGTCCATACCTTACTTGGATAGAAGGAAGTTTCTCTGTTCACTGTGAGAGAGGGAGCTTTGAGCAGCCTATCTGCCCCTGGAGGAGTAGTTTCAGCCCCAAAATTTGTAGTTTATTGGCCATTTTGGGCTAATTTCTATCTCTTTCATTTCCTTGCTATAAAACCCGCATTTGCAAGGTTTTGCACGCCGGGCAGCGCCATTTAGCTAGGGTATAACTATTCTCGGCTCCACAAAGTCTACTCTTCAATTTTTTCTTTGGAACTAGACAAACTTTCAACTTAAGCACTCAAATCATTCGCTTCTCATCCCAGCACTTGCTCAAAACTCATAGTAAGCACTAATAAACCTTAGCACTAGACCCCCCTATATTGTACAGAAGGACAAAGCTCTCTATTCGACCTTACCAGCCAATCAGTAAAACAATTCACTGTACCTCTCCAGGCATGTCCAAAGGGCAGTTTCAGGTATACTCTCCAGTCCAAATGGTGAATCTGGGCATTTTGAGGCAATGTTACAATTGCCTCATGTACACAAACAACCCTCTCCTCCCTCCCACCAAACACTAATACATGCAAGAGATGCAATTATTCAGCCAAACTGGAGGCTAAGCTCTCTCAACCCAAGACTGGACCAAGCAGTAAAGAGGAGAAGGGAATTAGTTGCATCAAACCACCAATCTCACATAGACCTATGAAACCAGCACTGGCAAAAAACACACAAATACAGAAAAACATACTCGGAGGTTCTAAATAAAAATCTGCAAAAGCAACAGAGACCTCCAAAGCAGACATACAAGAAACCTCCACCCCCCAACACAAACCATGAAACACATACTCCACAAAACCAGTATGCCACACAAACACAGCCCTTAAGGCAAAATAACATACCCAACACGCTAGTAATAGGTGACTCTATAGTCAGGCACACTGACATCCCACTCACTAGGCTGAACAAGGAGAAGGTTGCTGTAAGTTGCCTGTCGGGTGCCAGGATCCGCCACATAACACAAGCACTCAGGTCACTCCAGAACAAGTACAAATATGACTCTGTCATTGTCCATGTTGGTGTGAATGACCTGAGCCATACCTCCCTGGACTACATGAAGAGACATGGAGGAGCTGTCTGATCATGTAGTCCAGGCCGGTATGACCCTGAGTAGCATTCTGCCCTCACCAAGAATGATACCACGGCATAGAGAAAAAAATTATCAATTTCAACAATTGGCTAACCTTCTGGTGCCATTTAAAGGGGATCCAGTGCCTGTCAGCCTGGGATGACATACTCGACAAGCCACACTGCTTCGCTAGAGATAGCTTTCACCTGTCACCCTTAGGCTTTCGAATACTGGCCAAAGCTCTTGCCATCCCCATAGTGCCTTTTTTAGACAAGGCTTAAAAGACAAACCCACCACCGTAAATAGCACAAGTAACAAAAAACTGAGGGTAATGTTGCTCAATGCCAGAAGTCCAAACCTCAAAATGCATGCACTCGAGGCACTCCTCAGTATGGAGAAAATCGATATATGTGCCGTAACAGAAACCTGGTTTAAGGCTCCAGAGAGCACCCCAGCACTTCCAGGCTACAACTCATACTATACATTTCGGCCACAAAACCTGGACCGAAATACAAAAGGCAGGGGAGTATCTATATTCATCAAGGATACCCACACCTCCAGGTTAGTGGCACAGCACAATGCTTCAGAGATCATCCACGTGCAACTAACGGGCAAAACTGCTATTCAAATTATAGCTTGCTACAGATCACCCACCATGTCCCAGGACCCACACTCCGCATTCCTGGAAACATAAAGGTCCTACCAAACACCCTGATATTAGGTGATTTAAATTACCCAAACATTAACTGGGAGAACTACTCAAGTACGAACTCCCTTGCCCAACATTTCTTAGAATTTATCAACTGGTCAACACCCCCACCAGAGGTGACAACATATTGGACCTGGTCATCACCAACATGGGCGACTGGTGTTCCACACCAGAGGTCAACCCCTCGCTGGTTAGATTTGACCATAAACTAATCACTGTGGATATCCACATTTCGCCACCACCCCCGTTCAAAGAAACCACCGTGAAAAACTTTTTAAAAGCGAACTTCACGTTACTTAAGACCAAGGTGGGAAGTTTCAAAGCCCCCATGCTAAAGGATAATGCTGTCCAAGCTGCAAAATCCTTTACTAATGCACTCTATGGGCAACTACAAGAATGCATGGATCATGCTATCCCAAACAAAACCAAGACTCACTCCTCCAAGAAAAGGAAACCAGTCTGGTGGACCCCTGCCATAAACAAGCTATACAATAGGAGGAGGAAACTAGTACAGAAAAGAGTAAAATCCCATGAAGGGAAGACATCCCTGATCAGTATCAGCAAGAAACTACATTCCCTCATAAAATCATCCAAGGCTAGCTTCGAAAGAAAAATTGCCATGGACTCCAAAGATAACCACAAGGCATTCTTTAGATATGTTAAGAATCTAAGTGGCAATTCTCAGATCTGCTCAGAGTTAGTGCAGAATGGCACAAAATACACTGAACCGACCAATACAGCTAACATCCTGGCAGACAGGTTCAGTGCAAACTTCACCCCCCTCTCACCCCCAAAAGGGCCCATAACTATACCAGAAGAATGTAGTGCTCCTGAAATCACACTCAGGTTAAAACTGCCCTCTCCAAAGCCAAAAACACAGCATCACTGGGACCGGATGGCATCACAGGCTGCGTCCTACATGAGCTCAAAGATGAACTAACCCCTTACCTAAACACACTGTTTAAACTCAGCCTCTCAACAGGCTATGTGCCCACAGAGTGGCTCACAGCAACAGTTATTAAGCTCCACAAAGGTGGACCCACAATGGACCCCAGGAACTATCACCCTATAAAGCCTGACTAGCTTGGTCTGCAAACCTATAGAGCATATCATCATGGATCTCATTAACAGAGACATTGGAAACCTCCAAACACTGGACCCTACCCAGTTCAGCTTTGTTAAGGGCAGATCATGCCTCCTAAACCTGGTGGACTTCTTTGAGACAGTTACCAAGGCTATACATGAGGGAAAGGTGGTCCACACAGCCTACCTAGACCTTGCAAAGGCCTTCGATACCATTCCCCACTCAGGTATTATAGACAAGCTCACCAGCCTGAACATAAATCCCTGCGTCACAAGATAGGTTGCCGACTGGCTCATGGACAGAACCCACATGGTAAGAGTTGCGGGAACTAGGTCTGACTCTAAACCAGTTACAAGTGGCATTCCCCAGGGCTCAGTCCTAGGACCCCCTCCTGTTCCTCATATACTTCTCAGAGGTTCAGGCAAGCAAAGATGGACTATGGCTGACAAAGTTCACAGAAGACTGCAAATAAGGGGCTATAACTGACTCTTTGGCTGACACAGACATCCTCCAAAAGGGTCTCATGGAGACAGATACCTGGTGTCCAAACCATGGCTTCAAGCTAAATGCCAAAAAGTGCATAGTCATCCCTTTTGGAAAAAACAAAGTACCCATAAACTACCACATAGGTGGTAGCTCCCTAAATACAGAAGATGTAATAAGGGATCTGGGGACCCAAGTAAATAGTAAACTCTCCTTTGATAATCACATTGCCAAAGTGGTTAGAAAATCCTTCTATATGGCCAACCTAATCATAAAAGGGTTTGCATCCAGATCGAAAGAGGTCATTGGGCCCCTCTACGCATCACTCATCAGACCCATCATGTACAATGCCCCATTTGGGATGTACCTTACAAGACACCTGCAACAACTGGAAAGACCACAGAATTTCCTCACCAAGAGGATCATTGGCCTCAAGCAGATGCCCTATGCAGCTCAACTGAAGAAACTCCAGCTGTACTCAGTTGCATACCGCCTACTTAGAGGTGATCTCTGCCTGACATACAAGGCCAGGTCCAACCCAGAATTGATGGACATGCTCCACCTAAAGAAAACCATATCCCCTCGAGCCACACACTCCAGGGATCTAAACCTCACCACAACAATAAATAGGATGTGTAGGAGGGATAGATTCCTGTCCCAGAGACTTCCCATGCTCTGGAACAAGATTCCAATCTACATTAGGCAGAGCTCCTCACTAACCATCTTCAAGAGAAACCTTGACGAGTGGATATGAAACAGAAGTTTACCCCAGGGATCACTTCAATGGCTCTGCTGGACAGAGGCACAGGGAACTAATCTAAGGGGGTGGCAAAAGCCAACACATTCCGGCTAGGCTTATAAATGCCTTTGGGCAGATAGCCTAGTGCCTACCTATGAATCTATAAAATGTTACCCTACATTCCATAACATCAGCTTGCAAGTAGGAATGAATAATGTTAAAAAGACACACAGATACAGATGTGTGCACAGGCACACACACTTACTCCCTGTAAAGCTGGCTTCACCTTCCACTCTTCCGCCCCTGGACATGAAAAAACAGTAAATATCATGGCTAAAAATGTTTAATAAACACAAGTTTTCATATTAAACAATGATTCATCAGGTATATCAAGAACATCCCAACCACAAAGCATTAAAATACTACAAAGTTACTAAATAGATTAATTATTCTATTAAACGAGTGATTTAAGCAATGTTGGCTTAAAACAGGTCTTATAGAACATGATTCATTCAAACCTGATGCATTCAAAGCATTTAAATGTACAGTTAATTTATACTCATAATAATATAATAGGATGATTTTAGTGGCCTCTCCAGAAGTGAAAAAATTAGTTAGTTTGCCATCTAAGATTGTTTTTAAAAATAAAGTGAACCTAAAAAGGCATTTATGCTATAGATTGGTCTGTAATAGAATAGTTCCTCCTAATAGAGGTTTATACAATAGAATTGGAACCTTCCCCTATATGAAATGTAATTTTTGTAAATTTATTAATGCTACATCTTATTTCAGTATCCTGTAACAAGTAAGGTTTTCATACAGATTTTGTTGCGGATTGTGATTCATCAGACTTAGTTTATTTTCTCATCTGTACTCTATGTACATCCTTTTATGCTGGAAAAAATAATAGATGTTTGAAAGAGAGTGTTGCAATGTATTTAAGATATTAGAAAGGGGGTTCTAACTAATGCTTTGGCAAAGCATGTGGCTGAAAAATGTGATACACAGCTTTAAATTTAGTGTTCAAAAGATTATTAATCTAACAAGTTCACAGACGGGATATTGTGAATTTTACTCAATATTATGAGGATAAATGGATTGTACTTTCAAATGCTTTGAATGCACCAGATTTAAATGAATCATGTTCTATACGATTTGTTTTAAGACAATGTTACTTACATCAATAATTGTTTAATTGAATATTATCAATGCTTTGTGGTTGGAATGTTCTTGATCTACCCGATGAAGTGTTTTTTAATGTGAAAGCTTGTTGTATTTATTAAACATTTTAGCAGTGCTATTTACTGTTTTTTTATGCCCTCCATATTGCTTAAACAGTTATTTCTCTAGAATTACTTTGTTTTTTGTATTACTCTATCTCATTCTCCTTCCTAAATTGTGTACCCCCATACCCTTGGATACAGCGTCTATGTCTGGCATTATGCATGAAAAGACAATCGGGTTTACCTTGCATAGTGCATACTAAGATGATCTGGTATATCCCCAATCCATGCTCCCATGGTTGGCATCATGCTTTTTTTTGCCACCCCTACTCTGCATCATGCACCATGATACAATTACCCCCAGCCCTGCACACCTCACAGTCCTACCAGCTTCCTGTTCCTTAATATTCACCAATTTGTTTTTGTCACTTTTCTTTTTGAGCACCCAAGCTCCTCCAGATGTGTGACCGTGCAAATAATTTTAAGCTCATAACTGTGCTCTTCTTGCCTTTAACAAAATAAATGGCAGGAAATTACTAAAAATGCTAACAGATGAGAATCCACTCATTTTCAAATAAATAAATAGATATATAAATAATAATGTGCAATGAAAATACTAGCTACATTCCATAAAACACTGGAAACCTGATGGCTCAGTGGTTAAGACCTCTGCTTCACAGGTCAAAAGATTAATATCGACCTCCAGCCATTTTATGTGTAGCGTTTGTGTTGTTATCCATAATTGCACTGGTTTTCTCTGGGTACTCTGTTTTCCTCTCATTTCACAAAAACATTCTGGTTGATTAGCTGCTCTAAAATTCTGCTCATGTATTGCATTTATCCTTGCCCTTTGTGCTCAGGTTATGGTTAAAATCAGTTTGTGATCACCAGTTCATTTACCCAGTTAGCATATAAATACATTAAAAATACCTAAATGACTATAGACACGAGGGATGTTTCAGTGTGTGATGCATGACTGCAGAAGAATTAACCTATCGGGTGTATTGCTGTAGAACACACCCTGTAGTATTGTGCATTCCACACCTCTCTGCTGCCATTGCCATTATTCTGATGTCTCACTGTCTGACCCTTGTGTTCCAACACTCCTAAATGTCTTCATGGGTCTTTAACATCCATTCTCCTGTCTCCACCAGCTTAATGATAAGGTAGTATTCATAACCTCAGCCTATGTCCTGAAGCAGGGTTGTGATAGTGAAGACAGGAGTACATTCAGACAGCAGTGGCAGGAGCTACTAAATAAAGCAAGACAGCATGAATTGGTGCTGATAATGAGTGACTTGAATGTATATGTCGGAATAGACAGAACAGGATATGAAGACTACCTGGGTCCACATGGGTGGGGCAACAGGAATAAACGAGGAGAGACCATTCCAGACTTCTGTTTGGGAAATGGCTTGACAAATAGCTAATAGATGGTTCAGAAAGAGAGACAGTCATAAGATCACATACAAGAGTGGCTAAAATGCAACTCAGGTAGACTTCCTCCTAGTAAGGTAAGGCCACTGGTGTAGAATCAATCATAGCAAAGTTATCCCCAGTGAAATAGTTGGCCTGCAGCATAAAGCACTGGTTGCAGTGGTCAGAAAAGGCTCTAGGATCAACAGAGACCAGGCTGAAGACTTGGAAGTCAGCTAATGAGAAACTATAACAGTTCAAGGAATTGTTCAGGGCTCTAGCACTCCAAGAGGAGGAGGAAATAGGTGGAGCTGAAGAACAATAGTAGTGCCTCAAAACAACATGTGCAAGGACTATGTCCAAGCCAGGTATGGAAATAAGGTCCATAAGGAAAGCTTCTGGTGGAATACAGAAGTCCAGAAAAATCATCAAAAGAAAGGAGTGCAGGAAGAAGTGGAAGATAGAAAAGATGGATCGAGCTAGGAAGCAATAGTGGTTGGCTAACAAAGAGGCTAAGAAAGAAGTTGCAATAGCAAAGAACAGGGCATCAGAGGCACTGTACCAACTTCTGCAAAGTGACTCAGTAAGGGGCACAAAAAACTATATCATGTTCCAAGTCAAACACAAAGATAAAGAAGATAGTCAGACACCCTTCATAAGGGATGCCAGCAATAACCTGCTCACCAGCCCACAGGGCATTAAAGGCAGATGCTAGGAGTACTTCCAGCAGATTCTTAATTAAGAAAACCCAAAAGAAGCTGTACTGCCACAGACACAGCCTACAATTCCAGAAGTAAGAACTAAGAACAGCACTAAGGAAAATGAAGTTAAGGAAAGCAGCATGCTCAGATAAGGTCACAGCAGATGTGATAAAGATGCTGAGTTTAGTAGGGGAGAAATGGCCCCTGAGAGTACTTACAGCAGTGTGGAGAGAAAGGTATATCCCAGATGACTGGTATACTCCTTCCACTGTACAACAGCAAATGGGACATCCACAACTATGGAGAATACAGAGTTATCAAAGTCCTGTCACATTGCATGAAAGTTCTGGAGATGATGATTGATAAATGGATACACAAAGCAGTAGAAAGTAAGATGGGAGATCAAGAGTTCAGATTCAGATCAGGAAGCAACACAACTGACCCGATGTTTGCAGTGAGACAGATAGCGGAGTCAGATTCAGATCAGGAAGCAACACAACTGACCCGATATTTGCAGTGAGAAAGATAGCGGAGTCAGATTCAGATCAGGAAGCAACACAACTGACCCAATGTTTGCAGTGAGACAGATAGAGTCAGATTCAGATCAGGAAGCAACACAACTGACCCGATGTTTGCAGTGAGACAGATAGCGGAGTCAGATTCAGATCAGGAAGCAACACAACTGACCCGATGTTTGCAGTGAGACAGATAGCGGAGTCAGATTCAGATCAGGAAGCAACACAACTGACCCGATGTTTGCAGTGAGACAGATAGCGGAGTCAGATTCAGATCAGGAAGCAACACAACTGACCCAATGTTTGCAGTGAGACAGATAGCGGAGTCAGATTCAGATCAGGAAGCAACACAACTGACCCAATGTTTGCAGTGAGACAGATAGTGGAGAAGAAGCTAGAGATGAGGAAAAAATCCAGTTGGGCATTCCTTGAGTTGGAGAAAGCATATGACAAGGTCACAGGAAAGCTGATTTGGGCAGTCTTGTGTTGGTTCAAAGTCTGATAAACATTAGTAGAATTAGCGCAGCCCATGTACAAAGTTCCAATGACTTAAGTATGAACATTGTTCATTCTCACAGAGATGCTCCCAGTGAGTGGGTGTGCATCAGTATTCAGTTACGACTCCACTGATGTTCATACTGGTGATGGCTTACATTAGCAAACAGGTTGGAGGGAACAGATCAACAAAGTTGCTTTATGCAAACAATATGGCACTACAGGCAGACTCTGAGCAAGAATGCCAGCAAAGGACAAGGGATTGGAATGCAAAACCGAAGCCAAATGGGATTAAACTAAGTACAGATAAGACAGTGGTGATTGCAGCAAACTGGGGAATTTAGAAAAATTTGAGAATTGAGATAGAATAGATGATAGTGGAATGTGTTAACAGCTTCAAGCATCTGGGAAGGGTGGTTGAGGAAAAAGGAAGTCTGAATGGAGAGGTTAAAGTCAGAGTCAGAGGGGCTGCAGCCATCTGGCATTAAGTGTCAGGTGTAGCGTGTCACAGAATAATGACAAAAACTGAAAAGTAAGGTGTACAAAACAGTGGTGTGACCAGCACTACTGTATGATATAGAAACCTGGGCAGTAAAGCCAGAGCAGTTGAGGAAGATAGAGGTGATGGGAATAAAGTGGCGGAGATGGGTGGTAGAATGCACACTCTGGGACAGGCGAAGAAATGAGGACATAAGAGCAGAAGCCCAAGTAGGTCCAAGTGCAGCAAAGATCAAAGAGAACAGATTATGGCCATTTGGGCCCATATGCAGAAAAGCAGAAGACAATCTGGTGAAGATGATTTAGGACAGACAGGAAGAAGGTAAGAGGAAATGAGGGTGCCCAGCAAAGAGGTGGATGCATTGTGTGAGAGAAGATCTGCGACAGTCAGGCATAAGTGTCGAAGAATGCAGGAGTGTGGCACTGAATAGAGAGATGGCAATATGACACCTCAACACCATGTAGAAAATTAGAAAAAAGGGGGTTAATTATGATGATGATCCTGTCTCTCCCAGTTCTTTCATTTCGGCCTGACACATCATAGCAAAAGCACTACCAAGAAGGAAATGACACCTGCCGATGAAAGACCCTACAGTAAAAATTATCATAGTGACTTCACTCTAACCTGGGCATACATGCCTTCTCATCTTCACATCATACTAAGAGATTTACCCTTTTCTTACCTTCTGTCTTAAAGATGTAACTAGAGCATCAGTGACCAATGAAGTCTTGTGTCTGCCCTCTAAGCTAACCTACTCACCCTATTGCAGTGTCCCATTGTAATCCACTCATACTGAGGTTATAGCTCTGTTAAAATCAGTGTCATTAACCGTAATACTAATATTCAAATAAATATATACACAGGGTTGAAACCACAAATACCACGTACAAAAAATCTTTACTTTTTTCCCCAGTACCCCCTCTACATAGCACCCTTGCACTTTATTATGTGATATTTTACTAGTCTTTTTGTGAGTTCAGTGTCTGTATTAACTCAGATTAGATTACCTTACTGTGAAATATGAGTGTGTCTGTCCACATAATGTGACCTGCTCAGATCCCCCTTCTGTAGAGACTAAAGTGAATCCAGCACTCTCCCGAAATGTTATCAAAAGTAGCTATGTTTTCCAAGGACTTAAACAGTTACTGTGCACCTCCACAAAACAGCAATACGCACATATTACAATGTATGCCTATATCCTAGTTGGCCATGAGTAATCTAACTGTCCCAGAGACAGGAAATAAGTTAACTGAATACATCTCTTGTGTAGTAACAATATTAGCTACAACAACTACAAGCCCACTCCTCCTCCTATTGTCAGGTTGAGAAGCAGTGTCACTTTAACTGGATTATTTCAGTAACTCTTCCTAGGTTATCCACCTACAAATGATCCTCAGTTACCAGCATTTAGAAGGTAAACAATCACATCCAAGTAGCCATGTGAACATGTAGGCACTTCCTTAGATGATCTTTAAGGCAATTTTCCTCACATAGTAGTACTTTTGAACTTATTCACCATGCAGTCAAACTGGGCAGGACAGTAGCAGGATTTACAAGAGAATATGTGGGACGGGAGAAACTTCTCTTCTCAACATTAGACAATTTTATATTTTGACGCAATGCATTTAAAGAAGACAATGTAATCATTAGTATCAAGGGAGATAGGGAAACAAACTTTCTCTGTAGCGGCACCTTCCTTAAATTAGTAATATTACCTAACATTAGTGGAAATATCTTATATGTTTAACAATGCCGTATCAGATAAAGAGTGAATGAGTATGATCATTTATTAAAAAGCAAAACATCATTTGGGTTTACTGCAGCCTTTACAGGGTCAGATATAAAATGGGAAAACAGAACTGGTTTTGTATTTTAATAAATTGCTGTCCTGATTTACTTATTGTCTTACTGCTGTGCTTTAAACACATTTTGTGCAGTTTGACTTTACTGCAAGTCTGATATGACACTGTTCAAATAATAGCCAGAAGGAAATGGCACTAATGTCTATTGGTTGTTTACATAAAGCATTGTTTCCTGAAGTGGTCTGCATGCCCTCTTCCTTAGCTACAGCCCTTGGGATCCAGTTTAATGATGGGGTTACACCATTCTTATCTAAAGGGGCATCCAAGAATGTCTTTGTGGCAACTACCTATTTTAATCTCCTGGATATCCATATTCTGTCCATGTTTGTCTAACTCTTTGTGCCTGCCTCTCCCAGAAGAGCATCTGTCTAGTTAATTGATTTATGTTATGAGGACCTGCCTATCTCTGTTGTGGTAATTGTTTTGCACTAATGGCATCCCCCCCCCTTTGGTTTGGTTCCAGCTGTAACCCTATTTCATAATCCTCATCATTCCTAGTGACCTTTGTACCTGCGATATCATCTTCTTTCACCATCTTACTCTGTAGATTCACATGCAGACTAATGTCTTCTTCTAGGGGTCAAAACCTTTATTCAGCAGAGTCAATTACCATTTCCTTTACTTTTCAATTAGGACCTTACTGGCAAAAGCATCTACTCTGGATTGTGAAGTTTTTAACGATCTCAACATCTTCCAACCAGTTATGCAATTAGTGGTGAACAATTTAATTATTTTGAGGAATTCTGCTTTAAGAGCTACTGTTATGCTAAAAATTTGCAGTTTATAAATCTCCTGTTTGCTGCCCAAATGGGTTAATGTTTTTTTTTTTTCTTTTTTTTCCTTTAGAAAAGCTCATAGTTTCTATTTATTTATGTGTGTGTGTGTGTGTGTGTGTGTGTGTGTGTGTGTGTGTGTGTGTGTGTGTGTGTGTGTGTGTGTGTGTGTGTGTGTGTATATATATGTATGTATGTATGTATGCATGCATATATGTAAATACACATATATAGATAAATACACACACAGGTACAAAGATACAGTATTCACAGTTTACCTATTCATTTTGTAAGAATTGTTTGATGTATGAATGATTAAACTTTTCATAAGAGAATCCCATGTCTGAATTGGTATAATTCTTGGTCATAAAATCTCTCAACATTTCTATACCGGTTATGCATTTTGTTATAAGTGGGTGGTTTTATACTCCTCTCTCACTGGTTGTCTCTCTAATTCATATAATTTTATTTACTTTTAATGTACTAAGTGGGGTAGAGCACTGATCACAAATCTGTAAAATAATAGCAGCCAACAAAAATGTAAACAGTACTTACCATTATTATTTATATATATAAAAATTATATATATATATATATATATATATATATATATATATATATATGTCTACTTGATAATATCAAAATACATGATCGAAGACGAAAACATCGAGACAAACAGCAAATTTTCAGTTCATCGACTATACAAAACACCGAGAATTTACCAAGGGAAAGTAACGGGTCAACCGACAAGCACAACAAGCCAGAGGAAATCAATTCAAATCCACAGAAGTAGGGGACTGCAGTCCCCCTCCTCTCAACTAATTATACCAACTCCGAAATCAGACCATAGTGGAGAAAAGGGAAACTCCCATATATTGGCTGAATGGTTACTTTTCCTGGGTAAATTCTTGCTATTATGAAGAGTCGAACTGGAGATTTGCTCTTTTCGTCTCAATGTTGTCATCTTCAATCATGGGATTTCAATATCTGGTAGACCTATATATATATATATATATATATATATATATATATATATATATATATATTTACAAAATGTGCATATGTGATAATTACAGTTGTGTTATCTAACAGGGAATGATACGATAGTTGAGAGGAGTGAAGGGTGTTAGACAAAGGTTGAAGGAGAAGATATATTAAGAAAATAATTATGTGAGTGAGAAGTGAAGACTAGTGCAACAGAACCTGTATTATGAGTACAGTAAGGATGTTACTAGTAAAAGAGATAGAGGGATGCTGTTCAGGTTCAGTGATATGGCTAAATGAGAGACAATTACATTTGTCTGAAGAGAAGAGGTTAACCTTTAGCTGAGCCCTAAATTTTGGATAAAATAAGGTGTGTTTTATTTGTGAATAATACTTTCCCAGAGTTTTGGAACTATTATAAGAAAGCAGTGATCTTTACAATGAAGTTTAGTTTGGAGAGTTGCAGTCTAGGGGCTGAGTGGTTGTGGTTTCTGAGGCTGTAAGAGGAAAGCTAACTGGAATAGTTGGTAAGGCAGAGAATGTCTGGTTTACT
Source organism: Protopterus annectens (assembly GCF_019279795.1). Lineage (NCBI taxonomy): Eukaryota > Metazoa > Chordata > Ceratodontiformes > Protopteridae > Protopterus > Protopterus annectens. Next base: position 232,902,295 of record NC_056743.1, on the reverse strand, counting down.
AGAAATGTTTAATATTTTGGATCTGAGGAGAAGGTCAACCCTTTGCTGAACAGGGAGCCATTTTGCTTTGAGTGTTTTACAGTGGTGCTCATTTTTAGGGATTAGGTAACAACTGAATTTCTCTTGTATTTATTTTTGATGCTGATGCTACGAGTGGGAGGATGCATTCAAGTTGTAGAAGTAGAATGCCTTTGCCCATGGCTGTTCTGGCAGTGATTAGTAAGAAAGGTCCCAAGACAGGAGAGAGTTAAACCTTCCTCCTTTTGTAGTCAAAGTGGAGGGAGAAATGAAAAGAATTTGCAAGCCAAATACGAAGTTATTTATAAGCAGTAGTGTTTTCTGTGAGGGTGCTGATATGATCATAGATATGCAATCAGTTTTTATTTTTTAAGTTTACGTTTCATGACAAAAATCATTATTATTTCTTCTTCCTTCGTTTCTACTCACAAATGCATGGACTAAACTTAACTTCCTTACTGAGTATACTTTTAAATACATAAGTGATAATTTCACTGACATTATCTGTACCCTCCTTAATATCCCAGTTTACTGAAAGGCACATAAACATATATGTTGTCAGTATTTAAGGATGTTTATCAACCTAGACTATCAATTATCTTGGGAGGAAGATTACTTATATGACCCTGTCAGCCATTATCCCACTTCTTTCTATATCCTGCTATGTGTATAAATAAATATGCTTTCAGAGAAAGGACTAAAGAGCTTCATAGACCACCCAGTTTTTATAGCTGGTACTCCACATGCGTTTCCACAGAATATTATCACCTTTACTCTACATACCTCTCTCCCTGCAGATTGCCTTCCTTAATTTGCTCGTCCCCATTTATTTTTATTTATTTTTATTTTATTTTACATTTGTTGACCGGGCTAGTCTAGCTGGATATATGTCCATTTTCAGTAGAGGCCCGGGGAGAAAAGCTCCACACCACACAAGCTCCACACATTTATTTCATGACCCAGTCTATTTTTCCACCCATATATATGTGAAGTAACATTTCATTATGTCTAATTAATTTTTCTCTCTATGTTTAGACATTACCCACTATGACATCATTCACTTTCTTCTCTTTTAGGCTTATACATTTAAAGATCAAACACTAGGCAACCAGTCTGCAGAACATTACAAGTCAAAAAAACTCTATACACAAGTTCAAAGGTTCCTGCCAGTCTAAAGGAGGGGAAGACAAAATAGACAAGAGGACAATCTGTGGATGCCCATCCGATTATCTAAGCTTACCTTCACGCTTGCAAGAGTGCTACTTTTTTGTCTTTTTTTTATGGAAGGTGAGATGCATTGGGATATGAATCTATCAAGCCAATATGTCTGATTTATTTGTTGATGAAGGTTTAGTCCCTTTATACTGGTGTTTGTTCTGTTAAGGTTAATGTATAGAAGGTTAGAGATGGTAAGATTTTTGAGTAATATGTTTGGATAAATACACAACAAAAGGTGACTATATTCGATAAGATACGAGTAATAGGGATTAAGGCTTCTTTGATCCAGTGGAAATACCTTTGGGAATTAGATGAGATGAATAGAAGACTCTCCAAAGTAGTGTGTACATGATGGTCAAATGATAAGGAATTATCATCCATAGTACCTAGATCCTTTATGACAGTGTCAGACTGGAGGAGTATGCCATCACAGTGTCTGATTGGAGGAGTGTGTCACCTATGCGGTATTTGAAAATATGTTGATTACCAAAATGTACTAAGCTACATTTTTTCAAATTTAATTTGAGACCATTGTACTTACCAGTTTTTGACATGGTCTAACACATGTTGTAGCAATTGGGAGTCATTGGAAGATCAAATAACATCACACAATTTAAAGTAATTTGCAAGGACTGAGAACAGATGCCAAATAGGAGAGGGCCAAATCCCGACTTCCATAGTATGCCTTAGATAACTGTTTTAGTATCAGGTGTGGCATCTGCAACTCTAACCACATGGACCATTCCCCATTCTAGTATTATAGACAAGCTCACCACCCTGAACATAAACCCTTATATCACAAGATGGGTTGCCAACTGGCTCACGGACAGAACCCACATGGTGAGCATAGCGGGAGCTAGGTCTGACTCTAAACCAGTTACAAGAGTCATTCCCCAGGGCTCAGTCCTAGAACCCCTCCTGTTTGGCATATACTTCTCAGAGGTACAGGCAAGCATAGGAGGACTATGGCTGACCAAGTTCGCAGACGACTGCAAACAAGGGCCTATAATTGACTCTCCGGCTGACACAGACATCCTCCAAAAGGGTCTCACTGAGATGGATACCTGGTGTCAAAATCATGGCTTCAAGCTAAATGCCAAAAAGTGCATAGTCATCCCCTTAGGAAAAAACAAAGTGCCCACAAACTACCACATAAGCGGTAGTCCCCTAAATACGGAAGATGTAATAAGGGGTCTGAGACCCAAGTAGATAGTAATCTCTCTTTTGATAATCACATTGCCAAAGTTGTTAGAAAATCCTTCTACGTGGCCCACCTAATCACAAAAGGGTTCACATCCAGATCAAAAGAGATCATTGTGCCCCTCTACTCAGCACTCATCATACCCATCATAGAGTACAATGCCCCATTTGGGATGTACCTTACAAGACACCTGCAACAGAAAGACCACAGAAGTACCTCACAAAGAGGATCACTGGCCTCAAACAGATGCCCTATGTAGCTCGACTGAAATATCTCCAGATGTACTGGGTTGCACACCACCTACTCAGAGGTGATCTCTGCCTGACATACAAGGCCATGTCCAACCCAGAATTGATGGCCATGCTCCACCTAAAGAAAACGTATCCCCTCGAGCCACATGCTCTAGGGATCTAAACCTCACCACAACAATAAATAGGATGTGCTAGAGGGATAGATTCCTGTCCCAGAGACTTCCCATGCTTTGGAACAAGATTCCAATCTACATTAAGCAGAGATCCTCGCTAACACTCTTCAAAAGAAACCTTGACAAGTGGATGGGAAACCAAGTTTACCCTGGGGATCACTTCAGTGGCTCTGCTGGACAGAGGGCACAGGGAACTAATCTAAGGGGGCGGCAAAAACTCAACACATTCTGGCTAGGCTTATAAATGCCTTCAGGCAGATAGCCTAGTACCTACCTATGAATCTATGATTCTGTCAGATAACCAGATACATATCCACAACCCAACATAAGGATTTATGTTCAGATTTACAAGCCTGTCAATAATATATTTTTAGGGAATAGTGCAAAGGCATTGACAGGTTCAGATATACCATACATAGTGCATAACTGCTATCTTTTGCTTCACTTATTTTTTAAAAGATATTAATAAACTTAGAGTTAATACTTTCCTTTACAAAGCTGAATTGAAGACAGTCCAACTTTAAGAGATTTTCAGTGTCAAAATTAATTAGGTCAGAGTTAATACACTCCATAGCTTTACATATGAGGCTAGTGAGACTAATAGGTCTATAGTTACCAGGGACCATGGTTGTGTCACCCATGTGGAACAGAATCTCAATGGCTACTTTCCAGGCTTCAGGAATGTAACCAGTGGAGAGGCTTAGATTGAAGAAGTTAAGTAAAGTTCCAGATGGGCTATATTTGACATTGATAATCAGGCAAAATTGTATATTTTAGAGCTTGTGGATTAGGGGTTCTTAGTTTCTGAGAGGGCTGAAAGAAGGTGTTCCATAGTAATTTTAGTGGTGGCTGAAATTGCAAAATCTGCACAAAACAAAGCTATAATTGTGGGTGGAGTAAAATTTCCATTAAATTCGTCAGTTGGGATTTAAGCCATTTCTTTTGGTCAATTATTGTGGACAAGCTACAAACATTGCTTGTTTATGGTTTTAGTTGCTATGTTAATTTCATACACAGCAATGAGTTTTCTAATGGTTCCCTTGAGCTCTTTATTAGTTTGCTTAATTGTCCTCATAAGGTAGGTAGAATTAAGCTTCTTATAAGCATTAAACAATAACGTAGGTAGAATTAAACTTCTTACAAGCATTAAACATTTTTTCTCGTTATATAATTTACTTCCATAGTGGCTTGTTTTTTAAAATTCTCATTATATTTGGTGCAGTTAGAGACTGTGTTATCAATACAAACTACTGAATAGGTATGCATAATAACAGAAAATCTGTTTCAGGAGAGCGCAGAAGGATAGAGCTAATTCTGCTCAAAGTACAGTCTTTTGGCTTTTGCTGCACTAGTCAAGACCAAATTCCAGTGGCCAACATTTGATACTGAAGTGAGTTCTGTAATGAAAACAATTTCAGACAGACACTGACTACACACAGTATTTCTCATAGTCAGCATATTTGGTAACTTTAGGAGTTCAATGGGAAATAAGTAATAAGAGGTGAGGCCCAAGAACAATGTTTTCAGGAACTTTCAGTGGAACATCGAGATGATGCAACAAGGAGCCTTTCAGTTTCACAGTCTGAATTCTACATTCTGAATATACAGGCAGTCAGCCTACAAAGTGAGAAAATTCACCATATGCAGAAACGTAACACAGGACAAGGTTGTGCTTAAACATATCAAAGGTGCTTGATGGATGAATTGGCCAGCACCTGCCAAGCTGCCCAGGTTGACGTATATTTTAAATTACTCAGTAAAATCACCTTGTGTTTGTCTCCATACCATGTCCATGCCTGAATCCATGATGTGGTGGGGGGGGGGGGGTTAAGGATAATATGCTTATTTAGAAATTACAAAAGTTATCCTTAAAAACATTTTCCAGCATTTTAGACAATAACAGGAGAGCAACTGGCCAGAATTTGCTGTCAAAGCAGGCAGGACCATAATTTTGGAGGATGATGACGATGCATTATTTTCTGTAGCTGTGGAAGATTGAATGAGTAAATGGAATGATTAAAGCAGATACTAGATATAGTTTGTTTGTGTCGGAATGCTAGTTAGAGTATAAAGGATAATCAGGAGAGTGTAAGCTTCTGAAGTAATTTCCAAACATACTGTACTTATTACTTAAGAGAAGTGAATCAGACCATCACCGTTTTCTTTTTATTTATTTGTTTATTTAATTATTTAGAAGCCGCGGTGGTGCAGCGGTAGCGTTGTCGCCTCACAGCAAGAGGTTCTCCCGTGCGATTCTCAGCTGGAGCGCCTTCTGTGTGGAGTCTGCATGTCCTCCCCACGGTTGAGTGGCATTCGAAAGACATGCGTAAATGGGCGTGCCTTCATTGAAATTTGGGTGTCGAGCTGGCACCTCGGCACCGTAAAAATCTACTGCAAATCATTAGCGGACCGGAGTTCTGCTATGGCGACCCTTAACCGGGAAAAGCCGAAAGAAGAAGAAGACGAAGATTTGTTTAATTATTTATTAAATAACTGATTAATCAATCTTGTGTTTCTATATATTTCATTGGGTTGGCCTTACAGGGCAAGTCTCGTTTGTTGGGGTGACCTGAGAAGAAAAAAAATCCCATAATTTCACTCAATGAAATTCCAGTTGTATAAACTAATTTCAAATGAATACAATACAGAAGATTATGAGTGGGCCAGCGATTGTAACTGATTTATGTGTTCGAGACATGGATGCCAAGAAATTTAAACTAGAGGTCATTTTTTGCATCTCTGTCAAGAACACATGATACAGCATTATGATCCACTGACACACACAATTCTTTGTAGTGCATGGAGATTTATATTCTCTATGTACTACAAATTAATCAAAAGTAAGGTTAAAAAAAATTAGTTGTGTTGTTCTCGCTTTGCAAAATGGTAAAGCATTGGGAGAGCTTGATGTCTTGCATGTTCCCTGTGTAAGGGAAGCAATTTAATTACAAAGCAAACTAATTACCCCTGCCCAACATGGTTTTTGCCCATCACACAGCACCACCACTGCCCTAATCTCCTTCATGGACAACGTGTCCAATCCATTGACTCTGGTAATATCACTTCTGTCTTACTACTAGACCTATCAAAGGCATTTGACACAGTGCCCCACAACAAACTTCAGCTATCCATTATAGGCTGCACCCCCACCATCCCTCCAATGGTTTGCGAGCTACCTATCCAACCACCAACAGTGCATCAAATGGCAAAATAAATTATCCCAATATCAAACCAACATAACTGGCATACCACAAGGGTCCATACTTGAACCCTTACTCTTCAATATTTTCACCAACAATCTTCACACCTCAACACCCCTTAGCTCCATTATCCAATACACAGATGACACTACCATATTTTCCTCCTTCACTAACATACAACCCCAGCAACTCACCCAAGCCACCTTCACCTCAATAGAGACATGGCTTAGAAAAGCCCAGCTACTTTTAAATCCTAAAAAGGAAAATGCTTGCTTTTCTCGACAAAACCAGTCTCACCTGACTTTAAAATATTCTCTCAGGATAACACAGAAATTGAAACAGTTCCCATAGCTAAGCATCCTAGGTGTAGCTATAGATAAACTAACTTGTGAGAACTACATCAATAATATTATAAAAACACATCAGACAAGGAACACTCTACAGACAAAAATACTTTCTTGGATAGCTCCACCAGAAAAACCCTCGCCAACACCTATTTGATTCCCTCACTCTTATATGCAGCCCTCTTATACATCAATTTACAGTATTTTCTTAAAGACAAGCTCCAGTCCTGCTACCACAAAACTGCCAAATTCGCGACAGGTTACCCCTATTGTTCCCACCACTGCCTAGCTCAGAAATAATTAAGTTGGTTCAAACTCACACAACACCTAAGCCTAGTACAGCTGTCTTCTGCACATAAAATGATGTATACACCTGATAGCTGCCCAGCCCTCAAATCTATCCTAAAACCCTACATACCTACAATGCCCTCCACTCTGAAAACAAAACTCCTGTCTACATTCCAAACAAAAGAGCTGGACAGTGCCTATACTCTCATGCCACCTCCAAGCTCTGGAACTCTTTGCCAACAGACATTGCTACCACTGAGACCTTTAACAAGTTCAAACACACCCTAAAAAAAATTTATGTCATCAGACCTGCCCTGCTCTTTCCCTAACAGGTGAACTCCATTCACTCTCTAGGGCTTTCCTTTCTATCCCTAAAACAGGAATTTCATCTACTAACCACTAGCATACTGCACTAACAGACTTTCCATATTTCTACACCCTTAACTTTCATTTAATGTTCTGATCCTCCTTCTTTACCTTACTCCTACATAAAAAAGGTTTGCAATCTACAACTTTAATTTAGTACGTTTCATTATGGTTATCCATCTCTCTCTACTTATTTACTATTCAGTTATTATTAAGGTGTGCTTTAATAACTCTTATCTTCTTCATGTAAATCATCTTAACTTTCATGTATCATTTTAAGCTCTTCTCCTCAGGCCACCGCTGAAAATGGGTTCCTGACAAGTGAGGTCTTGCACTATAGCAGCTGTGAACCAGGAAATAATTTCAAAGTTTTATTAAATATAATCAGGGCACTCCATACATTAGATAGAGGAATAGGTTATGACCAAATACTGTATCATAATGCTTTGTAGTGCAAGGAGCTTTACCTGTCCCATTTACTACTAGTTACAGTAAAAAAAATAAAAAAATAAAAAATACCACTAAGTGTTTTACCAGCTTTCAAACCCATAAAGCACCTAAAAGATTGCTTTCAGGAAGACAGTGCAACAGTCCTTTCCGTTTACATTTACCTTTCCATGACTCTCAACTGTCAGATTATTGCAGAATGTCTTAATTTTGCCTCATATGTTTGGTCTATTCCTCATGAAATCTTGTTTTTGGACAAATCACTGAGGACTGAAGTCATTAAATATTGACATACATTTGAATTTCAGACTTTGTATCCTTTAGAAAATGCAGGTGAACACACAATATTATTCTAGCTACTTTTTAAGTTTATAAGAGAAAGTCATGCAGGGTTATGTTACCAGTATGAACAGCAAGGAGAAACATTTTTTTTGTTCTGTAGCTGTCTTTGTTGATCAGCACTGAGAGATTTGATTGCCTAACATGACACCAGACATTAACAACTTAAGCAGGGGGTGATTAACATTTGCCAAGATCAGTTCTCACCCTACAATAGTGCTTAAATGATTTGTCTTTTTCAAATATCAGAGCTGCATACACTACAAACTTATTAAACTCAAATCAAAGACACATCCTATTATAATGCACCACTCAGTACAACAGTAAAAAAATGCAACACCCCATGCATGTCATACACAAAAGGGTACCAGCAATGTGTGGCAAACACATAATTGGTAGTCCCAGTACCACATAGCATATGAAGCCATTCAGTCTAGAGATGTTAGTGGTCTGTTATATAATGAGTTCTGCAGGGTACTTTAAATTGCCAGGGGTGAGATGATTAACCCACTTTCAAAGTGGTATCCAGCTAGATGTAACATTAATGTTAATATCCATATCAACAATTTTAGAATTAGATTTTGGGGCAGTTGTTCATGGAACTGAATGAAATTACTAGACCAGAGCAGGAAATTCATAATGTGTGTTGTATGTAAAAGATACTTGAACATGTTGTATTTTAGATGGCAAGGTCGTCATCAGTCCTAAGCCCTTTTGTACCAAACAGCCATGGAAAAACAAGGTAGAGCTGCTATAAAGTTAGTAGTTCCATGGTTTGTAGGTGTTAAGTCTTCAAGTTATGATGGTTTGGCAATTTTTCGCATGATAACTTGATCCACATGACAGCCCTGGTGAGAGAAGAATTTTTGCTGATGATTGCCTGTCAGCAGGCCTTAAACAGTGTTATACTCTGTGTCAAGATCAATCAGATATATCATTAACTTCTCTAACTGATAGATTCATAGGTTCATAGGTAGGTACTAGGCTATCTGCCTGAGGGCATTTATAAGCCTAGCCAGAGTGTGTCGGCTTTCGCCGCCCCATTGATTAATTAACTGTTTCTCTGTCAAGCAGAGCCAATGAAGTGATCCCAGGGGTGTAGAGTTATATGTTCATTAAAATTGATTCTGCTATCTACTGTAGTAAATAAATATTTCCAGGACTGTAGAATAACAACTGGGAATGATGATCCTAAAATACTGTAATGATTTTTTTCATTTAATAGAAATTAGTTCTAGTTCTATCAGACTTAAGTAAAATGAAGCCTTCTGTTAACCTAGATTAAGGTTTTGATATTGTCTGAGCTATAAAGTATTATTACATTATATGTGTACTGAAGTCAAGTAAACATTATTTATTTGTCGTTGCATGTTATTTATACAAACTGAAAATAATGAAAAGGCCTGGGGTAGATACTTGAACTACTCCAAGGTTGGTGTTGTAAAGTGCCGATAGTGAATTTTGCCAAGCAAATACCTGCTTCTGCCTAACAGCAGTATGATTATTAGATACTATTAATTATATTTGCTACAAATATAAATGTATCAACAGCTGTTTAGTCTTTACAGTTCTTTCGACAGATAGTGTATCTTATTTTATTTTATATTTAGTAAATATGTGCAGTAGACAACTGTGGCCTGTTTTGAGTGAAAACTTCATAGTAGTAATGTAAAAATAATATAACAAAGATACAATCAGAAGGAAAACGTACAATATTCAAGTACATAAAACATGATAAAATGAACCATGCAATGCAATCGCTCATAATACAAAAAGCAAATCATTATTCAAAACCGCACTTCTTTTAGAGAACATACAATAAAATTAGTAAAATGAATTAACTAAAAGTAACATGCAATTCAATAAATATGCATTTATTTCTTTCTTTAGACTAATGCTGCTGCTCATTGAACATCCTGGACACTTTTGTTATCAAATTAGGACTGCGTAACAGGAGTAGGTAGTATTTGCTCTCATTATATACCTTCAATGTGCTTAAGGCTCTATTAACTCAAAAAATAGGTGATGTAAGTGACGCTACCCATGCTAGGGACTCTGGTATTTTACTATACATTAACACTGCATTATTTGAATGATTTTATGTCCCTTATGTTTGAAGAAGCTGCTTTGTGTCGTGATGTCATGTGACAATATCACCAGACCAAAGAAGTTTAAGACTGATAAACTCAAAATTCATGTCAAAAGAAAGATGTCAATAAAAACCAAGCCATCCAAATAACTATAAAAAACATTACTCCTTACAGGAACTATAAAAACATTACTCCTTAGAGGTATGGAAGCATAAAAATCAGTTCAGCACTTTCAGGTGGACAAGTTTTCCTGTCTAGTGTACATTTCTTTAGTTCAGGCATGCAAGAAACAGAGTGATTAAAAGAGGCATCTATACACAACATACAAAATGAAACAGTAATCGCAAAAACAAACCAAACAAAAACAAACAAAAAAATAGCACATTCTAATATGGTTTAGTTTTGCATGCAGCTTTATGTTTGGACAAGCTTCTGGAAAAAAAGTTAAGTCTCGTGTATGACCCCATCTCTGTTTGCCATCACAATTCTCTTCATAACGGATTATTTTTTGCAGACATCACACAAAGGTGATCTTTTGCCACATTTAAAAATGTGGAACTTAAAACTAAAATCATGTTAAGCAGTTTAGGAAGTTTGAAAAAGGTTGTGATAAACAACCATCTATCTTGATATAGTTTTACATTGCAGAGTTTTATACAGATATCTAACAAACACAGGTTTACAGGGGTAAGATGACTGATAATACATTTAAGAAATGTGCAGCAAAAAGGAGAAGGAAAAATAGATTGTTTGTCCTTCCTCAGGCTGGCTGACTGATGTTTTACTCCTACAGCTGTTTAGAGTACTGTTTTAAAGGTTTAAATTTGGGAAATGTAGCAACCTATGCAGTGACTGATTGAAGGTGGAAATGTAGGTTATATAAAGTTCAACATTTTTTTTCTCTCCTTCGCTAGCAGACAAACAAAAGGTAGAGATGGCCGACTGTTATGTTGTACTACTACTGCAAAAGACATACCTGTTGGAAATGAGAATAACACGACAGTAAATCCTAATTAGGACAGTCACTAAATTAGAATATTAGCAGGAGAGCGCCTGTGATAGGCTAGTTAGCAGAACTCACATATTTATAATCCCTGCAGCAGATATTGATGTCATACAATTAGTGAGGCAGTTTACTCTTGCACAGAATTAGGTAATTTTTAAACTAGGAGAGCTTAAATAGTAACTGATTACCGGAGGGATCATATTAGAAACTGCCTGGTGGAGGGATAAGCTTTAAGGATGAATATAACAAGAATTTGGCCAGATATCAATGGAATCTTGGGAATCGTAAAAAGCGGACACTTATTACAGGTTCAGTGTACTCCTGATGGCTCTGAAAGACATATGTATGCTATCATGTAGTCTAGTCGTGGATGGATTCCTGCAAGAACTGCTACAATTATAAGTGATATATACTTCCTAAAACATGTGAGATGACAGATTTCATGCAACAACACCAGTACTAATGAACGTAACAGATTATTGGATAGTAATAGAACAAGAGGGACTAGGATCTAGTAAAGGGGGGTGAGAAGTGAAATACAACAGATTGCTAAATGTGGAACATATTTGTACCACAATAGCTGAATTCTATAGAAACAATGTACAGTCTTGTTAAGGTCCGAGTCATATTATTAAAGTATCTCTATGTATATATTAAAATACTATGTTGGAGGGAAACAGAAATAGATATACATTTTGGAGAGGAGTTGGGTAATTGTTTGCCCTTATATGAGAGCAGGAGTATCTTATCGTCTACAAAGTATGGATTGCATTATATGTGAGAACAGGAGTTAACATCTAAACTCCAGATGTGCTAGTTAACATAGTAGCATAAGGAGGATTTGACAGCCTATTTCAATACAGTGGCCCAAGATCAAACTATTTTTAATATGTTTGTGAAAGCAATGATCTTTTCTCCTTACATGTATTGTATTTCCCAAGAGGCATTTTGTTAAAATAAATTATATTTTAAATAACATATCTGTGTAACCATAAACTGGGAGAACAGAAAAATAAGGAGAGAGAGAGAGAGAAAAAGAGAGAAAATAGACAGGGAACACTCAAAAAGAAAACACTGTTCCTTTAGTACGTACCATGATGCGTCGTAAATCTTTTAAGTCTTTCCTGGAATATGAAAGGATGCTTTTTGTTGGAAAAAAATGCATAAATAATATGCACAGATAAAGAAAGAAGACTAGTTTAAATATTTATGTTACCCTTTAATCAAACTTAACCACTCCTACAGCATGGAAAGAGGCCTCTAACACGAAGAAATAAAAATATTTCCATGATCTATATCCTTAGTTGCAATGGCAGCAACACAGGTGCTGCTGTGTGCCATTCAAGAAAATGGGTCTGGGACTGTGCACCCTTGTAGACTGCTGTCCATGAATTGCGGTAGTCCCTTATGGTGCACGGAAGGTGCTACACATGATGACTGCTCACATCTATGCACCATGATTATCAGTTCTTGGGCCTGTTTATAGCAGGTTCTCATGATACCCAGGGCTTTCTTGTAAGAGGTTGTCCCGATACTCAGATGACAAATCTGGCCCTATTTTTAGTTAAAAAAAAAAAAAAAAAAAAAAAAAAAAAGTTACAGATTGTCAAGCGTTTAGTAAATAAATGAGTAACATGTATGGCCAAAATAGAATGCCCACAAAAGGTTCATAAAATTATATGTTCCCTGCTGTGCTGTTCCCAGGTATGTCTGTTACGAGCACCTCATTTAGTGGTAATTGTCAATCAGTCTGATGTTGAAGTAGTAGAGGCTGCCACCAGACCTAAGAATGCTTCAAACGGGGATTATGGATGATACTTATAAATGTACTACACCATGAAGTTGAATTTGTGTACCACAGAATGGCACCCTAAAGCCCTGCTAGAGTCATAATACCTCTAACATAGTGAAGCAAGGTTTGGAGTATACTCCTGCTCCATGGTGTACTTCTAATATCCCAAGAATAAAACCAATTTTCACACGAGACCCGTCTCCACCTCACCCTTTGTATGCAATTCACAAAGCCTGCACCACTGGAGTATTAGCTTGACCTGAAGTGGTAACTAGTAGGACAGCAAAGTTGGACTGCACAATCGTACTATATCTGGGGACAAAGCAATGCTCTTCCTTGCAAATATGCTGACAAGCATATAGTGCTTAGTAGCATACCAGTTCCAACCTCCTTTCTATAGAAGGAAATTCATTACTGAGTATATCAGGAAAGCCTGGTAACACACACTAACTTGACCTGCCCTCAAACAGTGATGCTAGTGAGGCCCTGGCAATTGGGGCTGGCACAGAACAAAGAGCCCTTGTTACCATAATAAATTAATTAATAAGCCCAACCAGTCTATTGCTGTATCTAATGACTGTGATTCTTTCTTAAATCACAGTAATTGGGGTTGGAAGACCACAGTGCTGCAGTGGATGGTGACAGGAAAGGGGAATATAGCTGCAGGTACACAGTCATTCCCATCAACGTGCTGCCTTTATACAGTGGTGCTGCACAGTGCAGTAAATCTACAGAGTGGTATTATTTACTGACAAGCACTAGAGCTCCTGATACACTAATGTATAACCAGCACTCCTGTGTACCATTAAAACAGTGCTGTGGTACTACACCCCTGCAGACTACTGTCCAGGATTCATACCCATGAGCTGTGCAGTCCCTGAAGGTATATGGAATGTGATGCACGTGATGAAAGTTCACATCTGTGTACTAGGTTTAAGAATTCGGGGGTCTGTTTGAAAAAAAAAAAAAACTGTCATGATACTCAGGCCCTACTTGTAACAGGCTAAGATACTGATGGTAAAACCAACCTTATTTCAGTTGAAATAAAATGAGTTATAGTCAGTCAGGTAGGACCACACTGCTATATTTATCCCAACCCACATTCAGAAAATTTTAGCTGAACGCATCTTTTTCCTGAAGGTGGTAAACAGAAGATAGCAGTTTTTAGTGAAGGAAGCTGAGTTATAGCAATAAAAAAATCAATATATATGCCGTACTGCTTTTAAACTAGGAAACCCACCAATCTATGCAGTAAGTTTACTTATTTATGTATCTGATAACTGGGATGAGGGACTGGTACAAGGCTCTTCTGAGATGCTGCCCGGGCCATGAGATGTGCAAACTTTCATGAGTGAGCTATACAACACCAAGTATTTAGCCAATAGCAAAAACATAAGAAAGAAGCTAGATATAAGCAAACAAAAATGAGTAATGATAGCCTCATGCATAGCACAGATGGTTTTAAACACGATCAGCCTGAGGATAATGAATTTATACAAAATGCAATTCAGACTGAGGGCTATGACGAGTTGAATGCAGTGCTGTGCCCTGTGAATCATGTGCAAAGTAAAAACAAAACTGAGCTGAAATTATCTAAGATCACTTATTTGAATCTGAAATGTGTAGGAAACAATAAAAGGGCAGATAGTAACAGAGGAAAGATATTTAGGCTATATACAATGTGTAGAAGAGAAGCTTAATAAACAGCATAAGACAATGGCAACAGAAATATTAAACTACAAAGTGGAATTACTTAATTTGACTAATTTAACCTAAATTCAATGTATTATGCCTACTTCACCCTTACAGAAGCCTTCACACTCACTGGGCTGCAAGGAGCAGCTTCCAGGGAAAAAAAAAAGTTATTCTTGCCATCTGAGAAGATGTACCAAATACATGCATGCATGATAAAACAACAAACTCCACAGTTAGTACTTCTACTCATAAGTTCCTACTAAAATAAAAGTCTTAACCCTATTCATTACTTCTATGTGGTTCCTACTAAAATAAAAGTCTTAACCCTATTCATAACTTCTACGTGGTTCCTACTAAAATAAAAGTATTAACCCTATTCATTACTTCTATGTGGTTCCTACTAAAATAAAAGTCTTAACCCTATTCATTACTTCTATGTGGTTCCTACTAAAATAAAAGTCTTAACCCTATTTATAACTTCTAAGTGGTTCCTACTACAATAAATGTCTTAACTCTAATCATAACTTGTATGAGGAATGACTGAAAGGAACCAATAACATGCTGCAGTATCTTAGTCCAAGCTACATCAGGCATAGCACCATCTGGTGTTTACTGTATAAAATTGCATCTACTGATTCCCTTCATGATTTCTGAAAATAAAGTTCTTTACTCACAGTGCAATGCAAAACACATTCAATAGATGCACCTTAGGTCTGAAAGAATAATTATTTTACTTCATAAGGTGACATTTCCATTTTTGCTTCTCTATCTACAGAAATGTTTTGATGGGATTACCCATAAGTAATCATTTTACTGTCCATGTTATTCTTAACCACAAACCCTTGAAATGTATGAACCAACTGTAAAAGTATTTAGACTTCTCCATATCCATCAGTCTTAATATATTTTTCTATTTTTCCATAGCAATAGGAATGATGCAATTTATCTCTGATGCACTTGGCAAATTGTTCCCTCCTTCTGGACATAATGTGACATGTGGGACACCACTGAGGTGTACCACATGACAGCATTAATCTAGCCTGGGATGACTTCCTTACAATAATTAAATTTTCCAGTGTAAGTTATCCATCCATCCATCCTCATCCCCTTTTTCCCCATTTTTGCACATGGGGTTGAGGTGTCAAGTTATGACCATTCAGAAATAACACTGAGCAACAGCAAACAAGAATTACAAAAAACAGCCTTCTTGCATTGTTTCACAATAAAACAAAATATGACCACTCCAATGACCTGTTCCAGCATGTCAGTGGTTTAACATTAATATCCACCAAACTTGAATGGACAGCCAAGCTAGACAAGAATATTTACTGCATACTCTTGATTTAGTATTCACATCTACTAGTTTTCTCTGAACTAATACTTCAGTCCAGGGCCTAGAATTGTATTATATTCCCTTATTTTTTTTCTTAGCCCATCTAGCAGCCTTGGTCTGAAGTGGAAATTCTGCCAGCTAGTCTACCCGTTGTTGTCAAGCTCATATCACTTGCTATACTCAGACAATATAAGAATTGTCTGATATTTGTAAGAGATGCCACACTCTCATGAACTAATGCATCCTGAGAGCATCACTCACACCATATAACAGACATACCCCATCCTAAATTATCATATGCTGAGACACTTAAAAAATAATCCTTACCCAAACTGCAATAATCAGGGAGGTGCAGGAACCACCATAACCAGCACTGGTTAGTAACACAGCGGGAAGTCACCAAGAAATAACACATCCTACACTCATTGCGCTAAAGTAATCTCTAAGCACAAAGAGAAATGAGCTACTTATTGGCGACTCCACAGGCACACTAATTCCACACTCAGGAGTCAGGACAAAAGCAGGGTGACAGTGATCTGTCTCGCAGGGCTAAGACTGGCAATGTTACAAGGACCCTAAGGACTCAAGCCACATAAAACCGAGTAGCGTATATGGAGAGATAGATATGACAGAGCTCTCCATGCATGTTAAAAATACAGGAGAGACCTTATCATTAAGTGAAATCCTTCAATATTCAAAAATGATGCTGAGGTAGAAAGAAAAGATGACTGGCTTAAACAATTGGCTAAACATCTTGTGTCATCCTATGGGGATTCAATATTTGCCAGCATAGGATGAGATGTTTGACAACTGTACTTGCTTTACCAATGATGGTCTGTACCTCTCATTCCAAGCCTTAAGAATACTGAAAAAAAGCTTTTTCTGCCCCCTTTTTAGCAGGATCCAGTTGACAGACCTCCCAACCTAACTTACAAAACAAACCAACCAACCACCAGACCAAATCAATGTGTCTTTGCTTAATACTAGAAGCCTAAACAAATTAATGGCCAGAACTTGAGACCTTCCTGCATTAGGAGAACATCCATGTATGTGCTGTTAGAGAAACTTGGTTTAAGTGCCCTGAGACTACTCCTTCAATACCAGAATTTTGTGCTAATCAGTCATTTAGACATGCTAGGAACTGTGGTGGTGTATCATTATTTGTTACTAGCCATATTCCCTTGAGACAAATACTTAGAGACCCACAAGTATAACTTATAGAGATTCAAATCACAATAAATATGTTCAGCTATTAGATCATAGTGTGCACCTCTGGACTCCCCACACCTCATATCTCCAGAAAATTACACAACATTAATAAATATATTTGATGAAATCTTTGTAAGTCAGAACACTGCTATCCTAGGTGATTTTAACTATCCAATGATAATCTTGAGGACCTATACCACCACCATAGGATAAGCACAAAAGCTTTTAGATTTTATAAACAAGAACTTCCTAGAGTGCATCATTAATGATCCAATTAGAGAACAGAATATACTAGACCAGGTCCTAACACATCTTTATGTCCCAGCCCCAAGGTATTCCCTTCAGTGATTAAGTCCCACTACAGACTAGTAACTTTCTCCATTAAAATCTCTGAACTATCTAAAGCTATTATCACAAAACTGAAGAATTTAAGTGTACAAAATCTCCTGCAATTCTATCATGAAACCCCCACGTTTTAGTATAGCAATTTTATCCATAATATTAAAACCGTAATGAGTTGTGCAGACAAGTTCTACTCACAACTGGACAACTTTATTAATTTGGCAGTTCAAACAAAATCCAAGTGAATGGGGAGGTTTAAAAGCAAATCAGCTTAGTGGTCCTTGAACATTATTAAACTATATAATAAAAGAAAGAAATTCCTTACCTTATAAAGCAAAGACCCATAAATTAAAGAGCACATAAAATAGCAAGATAAAAAAACTAAGAAAAGGTATCAGGGAAAACAAAGGTATCCATTGAACTCAAACTAGCTACTAAAGCCAAAGACAACCACAAATCCTTCTTCAGTTACATCGGCAAAATAAAAAATAACATTCAGTATTGCACAGATCTTATTCATAGTGTACTCCCTATTCAAATCCATTGGATATTGCCAATAAACTGGCAAATAAATTTAGTGCCAGCTTCACCCCCAACATCATCTATTCCAAACCCACTTATCCCTTGTGGAATCAAGCCATCAACAATCACAAAAGAAAATGTACTGAAGGCACTGTCTAAAGCAAGGAATACCAAACTCACGGGCCTTACAACATACCTAGTTGCCTAGTTAATGTTAAACGAGCACTGCCAGACCCACTCCTCAGCCTCTGTAACATAAGCCTAACAACTGACTTTGTCGGATGGGTGTGGAACACAGATGTTATGATGTCACTCACCAAGGGTGATCCTTACACTTACACCTGCAATTACAGACCTATTGGCCTAACAAGACTTGTATGCAAAGCCATAGAATGTACCATACCAGACAATTAATGATATCAAAATCTTATCAGACTTAACCCACAGCATTTTGTTTTTTTCAAGGGTAGATCCAGTCTAGTTCATAGGTTCATATAGGTTCATAGGTTCGTACTAGGCTATCTGCCCTAGGGCATTTATAAGCCTAGCCAGAGTGTGTGTGGCTTTCACCACCCCTTAGGATGAGAATACTACGCCCATTTAGGGTTTAGTTTACTGTGCCTCTGTCTAGTAGTGACACAGAGATGACCCCCGGGGTAAACCTACGATCTCCCATCCACTCGTCAAGACTTCTCTTGAATAGAGTTAGTGAGGGGCTCTGCCTAACATGGATTGGGATTCTGTTCCAGTGTGTAGGGAGCCTCTGGGTTATGAATCTGTCCCTCCAGCATGTCCTATTTATTTCTGTGTTGAGGTTTAAGTCTCTTGCTCTCGTGGCTCTGATGGATTTGGATTTTTTGAGGTGGAGCATGTCCATTAATTCCAGATTGGACATGGCCTTGTACGTTAGGCACAGGTCACCTCTGAGTAGGCGGTATGCGACTGAATAGAGCTGGAGTTTTTTCAGTCGGGCAGCATATGACATATGTTTAAGACCCTTTATCCTCTTGGTGAGAAACTTTTGGGGTCTTTCCAACTGCTGCAGGTGTCGGGTAAGATACATCCCAAATGGGGAATTATACTCAATCATTGGCCTAATAAGAGATGAGTACAGGGGCACAATGACCTCTCTTGATCTAGATGTGAAACCCGTCATGATAAGGTGGGCAATATAGAAGGTCTTCCTAACCACTTTGGCAATGTGATTGTCAAATGAGAGGTTACTGTCAACCTGGGTCCCAAGGTCCCTGATTACCTCTTCCATACTTAATGGATTACCACCTATGTGGTAATTTGTGGGTACCTTGTTTTTCCCAAAGGGTATGACTATACATTTTTTGGCATTAAGCTTAAGGCCATGGCTCTGGCACCAATTATCCGTTTCTATGAGTCCTCTCTGGAGGATGTTTGTGTCCACTGGAGTATCAATTATGGCGCCCAGTTTGCAGTCATCTGCGAACTTTGTCAGCCACAATCCTCCTATGTTTGCCTGTACCTCGGAAAAATAAATGCCAAACAAGAGGGGTCCCAGGACTGAGCCCTGTGGGACACCGCTTGTGACTGGCTTAGAGTCTGACATAGCTCCAGCAACTCTGACCCTGTGGGTTCTGTCCTTGAGCCAGTTTGCAACCCATCTCGTGACATATGGGTTTACATTTAAGCTGGTGAGTTTGTCTATGATGCCCGAGTGTGGTATTGTGTCAAAGGCTTTTGCAAGGTCAAGGTAGGCTGTGTGAACTGCCTTACCTTCATCAATGGCCTTAGTGACGGTTTCAAAAAAGTCGACCAAGTTCAAAAGGCAGGATCTGCCCTTGACAAAGCCAAATTGGGTAGGATCCAATGTCTGTAGGTCCCCAATGTCTTTGTTTATGAGTTCCATAATGATCCTCTCCATAGCTTTGCAGACCAGGCTCATCAAGCTTATGGGGCGGTAATTTCCAGGGTCCGTAGAAGCACCGCCTTTGTGAAGTGGGACCACTGTTGCCGTACGCCACTCTTTGGGTACGTATCCTGTAGTAAGGCTAAGATTAAACAGCAGCCTTATGTTTGGGTTTAGTTCCTCTTGGAGTTCATGTAGCACACAGCCCGGGACACCATCTGGTCCCATTGATGCTGTGTTTTTAGCTTTAGAGAGGGCGTCTCTCACCTGGGCATCTGAGATGTTAGGGAGGCTACACTCTGCTGGGATAGTTATTTCTCCTTTTGGAGGGGAGGGGGGAGGAGAAATTTGCACTGAACCTATCTGCCAGAATGTTGGCAATGTCAGTGGGTTCAGTGTATTTATTGTCATTTTGGACTAACTCTGAGCATATCTGGGAGTTTCCACCCAGGTTTGTAACATAGCTAAAGAAGGCCTTGTGATAGTCTTTAGTGCATCTTGAGAACTTCTTTGAAAGTGTTTATCAGGCTGTCGACTGCAAGCAAGCTGCTCATGCAGTGTACCTTGACCTTGGCCAAAGTATTTAATACTATACCACGTGCAAATATAATAAACAAGCAGAAGGGGCTCCAAATTGGCCTGTATATGGTCAGATTGATAGCTATCTAGCTTAGGGATAGGACTCGTACAGGAAGACTAGAAAGTGCATCCACCAAGAACATGAAGATGACTATCGGAGCTCCTCAGGGATCAGTGCCGGGACCTCTGTTATTTAGTATCCACTACTCACATTTCTCTTTTCAAATGAGGATCTCTGGTTAAAGTTTGTTGATAAACTACAAACTCAGGTAAAGCAGCTGCCAAAATCACTGAACCTTTAATAATCCACAAATACAGTTAAGTGCTTTCGTCTACACCTGTAGACATCATCGGAACACGGTGTAAATGAAAGCGCTTAACCATTTTTGTGAATTATTAAAGCTTCAGTGATTTTGGCAGCTGGTTTACCAAAGTTTGTAGTTAATTTTGTCTCTGGCTTCAGGAAGTCTTTGCTTGTGACTTTTGAAAGTTCATTAATGATTGAAAGTGGAGAGTAACTGTCAAGTCTCCCACTGATATATAGGCATTGCAAGAGGAGCTTACACTTGTCAATAGCTGGTGTACAAAATAGTGGCCTCAGAGTCGACACCCAAAGTGCAACACTGCAGTATTTTGTAAGCACTACCTAGCTGCACTTTACAGAATAGGTGACACTCAAGGTAGTCAGAGACTGTGGTACTTAGGTAGATAGTTCCCTCACATTTGACCATCATGTTACAAGTGGTACTTAGGAAATGTCTCTTACCTTGCACAGCTCATAGCAAAAGGTATTTCTACCAGATCAAAAGAAGTCCTCACCTATTTGTACTCTGCACTGATTAGATCTATCAATGGGTACAACTCCCCTTTTGGAAACCATCTTAATAAGCATATCAAGCAAATGGAAATACCACAGAGATAAATAACGAAAAATGTCATGAGCTTAACAGATATGAACTATCAAGAAAGATTAGAGGCTTTATTTCTATACTCAGTTTCATACAGAGCCCCAAGGATTACTGGTGCCTTGCTTATAAAGGGATCAAGTAGTCCATGAACTCCTCTACTTCCATAAATAGGATCATAGGAGATTACTAGGCCATCAACCTGAGGTCATTTTAAGCCTAGCCATTTCAACCTAATGTAATACCTAGAGGTACTAGTCAATACCCAAGATTCCATTTAGGGATGACTGCCCGTGTCCAAGAGAGTTGTGGGCACCATCCCTGTTAAGAATTTACGGTGCCCCATCCATTCATCCAGGTTCCTCTTGAACAGTGTCATAGAGGTGCTCTGTTTCACAAGAATTGGTGGCCTGTTCCAAAGATGTGGCAGTCACTGGGAGAAAAATCTGTCCCTCCAGCATATGCTATTTAAGTCACAGACCACATTTAAGTCCCTGGAACAGGTGGCCCTAGATCCATCTGATTTCAGGATATGCAGGAAGTTCATTAGGTTTGGGTCTTGGGTTGCTCTGTAGACCAGGCATAAGTCTCCCCTAAGTAGTCTATATGATACAGTGTATAGTGACAGGGATTTTAGTCAGTCCATGTAAGGCACATACTGAAAGCCCTTGATCTTCTTTGTTAGAAACCTCTGAGTTCTCTCCAATTGCTGTAGGTGCTTAGTATGGTACATACAGAATGGGACATTATACTCAATTATGGGCTGGATAAGTGCTGTGTATGGGGGGATATAATTTCTTTTGCTCTTAAGGAGATACTTTTATTAATCAAGTGGGCTACATGGAAAGCTTTCCTTACAATGGTAGACGTGGCGGTCATAGTTAAGGTCACATTCAACCTGTGATCCATATCGCTTACCACTTCAAGGGTACTTAGGGTATTTATTATTGATTTGATAGTGTGAAGGGACATTGTTTGTGCTGAAGGAAATGATTGATGCATTTCTTTGCAGTCAGTTTGAGACTGTGACTAATACACCAGTTGGTCTGTGTGAGACCATCCTGGAGTATAATGACATAATTTGGGGATTCAATGATTGCACCTAGTTTGCAGTCATCTACAAACATGGTCAGCCACAACCCTTTAGTTTTGACCTGAACTTCAGAGAAGTATTTATCAAACAATAGGGGGCCCAGGACTGACCCCTCTTGTAATAGGTCTGCTGGTTGATGCGGAGTCACCCACTGACAGTGTGTGTTCGGTTTGTGAGCCAGTTGGCAACCCATCTTACAACGAAGGGGTTTGCATTTAGTTTGCTAAGTTTACTGGTAATGCCTGAATGTGGGATTGTGTCGAAAGCCTTTGCCAAATCAAAGTATGCTGTGTGCATAGATTTGCCCTCATCAATGGCCTTGGTCATGCTTTCAAAGAAATCCACCAGATTTAACAGGCAGGATCTGCCCTTCACAAAGCCAAATTGGGTAGGATCCAGGGTTTGGAGGTCGCCTATGTCTTTACTTATGAGGTCCATAATGATGCATTCCATGGCCTTACAGATGAGGCTGGTCAGGCTTATGGGTCTATAATTCCCTGGGTCTGTTTCTAGGCCACATTTGTGGACGGGAATAACTGTAGTTGTTCTCGATTCTGTGGGAACAAAGCCTGTGGTTAGGCTATGATTGAAAAGGGTACTTAGTGGTGATGCTAGTTCATGTTTTAGCCTGTCTAGAAGACAGCCTGGGATGCCATCTGGTCCCACAGAGGCCATATTCTTTGCCTTGGACAGGGCTTTGAGGACCTGCTCTTCAGATATGTAAAGTGGGGGGGGGGGTTGTTGTAAGTTAGGAGGGGATAAGGGAGTGAAATATTTGCCAAACCTATCCTCTAGCAGGTTCGCTGTCTCTGTGGGGTCACAGTGTGTGCGATACCGTTGGCCACCAGTTATGCACATGCTTGGGTCCTACTCTTAAGGTTATGTACACAGCTGTAAAAGGCCTCATGGTTAACCTTGGCAGTACTTACTAGTTTTCTCTCAAAGGAGCTCTTGCAAGATTTGACAAGTTGTCTTATTTGCCCATTAAGGCTAAGAAGGGTGCTTTTCCATTGTTGTGTCCTTGTCTCGGTTTTCTTGGACAGCAACTTTTTGCTTTAGAGTGGAGTTTATTGCTGCTGGAAGTCCACCATGGTGGCTTGATTTTACTTTGGGTTATGGCTTTCAGTCTATCGGGTACAGCAGTGTTTACACATTATACATTTATGCAAGTGATTGTAAAGGGCTTTAATGTATGCTTTGACATAGTTGCCACTTCCAGCTTGGGGTGGGGCTTGGAATGCATCTATAACTTCACCAAGGACTGTATAGTTTGCCTTGAAGTTTTTTAGTCTGATTTCACCCTTTGTGAATTCTGGTGTTAGTGTCAGTTTGAAGGTGACTGATTTGTGGTCAGTTTTAACTAATGCTGTATCATCTAGACTACTTAGGGGAGACTTATGCATGGTCTACAGAGCAACCCAAGACCCAAACCTATTGAACTTCCTGCAACGAACACTAGGTAAGACTGCAATCCAAATTGTAGCTTGCTACAGATCCCCACCATACCCCAAGATTCTCACTACACCTTTCTAAACATACTGGAAAATATTAAGATAGAACCAAACACCCTAATACTGGGTGATTTTAACTACCCTGCCATTAACTGGGAAAACTACTCATGTCCCAACACCTTTGCGCAACGGTTCTTGGAATTCATAAATTCCAACACCCTGGATCAACTAATCCATAGTCCCACCAGGGGCTCCAATATCCTAGACTTGGTCATTACCAACATGGGAAATCAATGCTCCATACCTATGGTCACCCCCTCGTTAGTCAGGTCTGACCATAAGCTAATCACCCTTAACATCCACATCCCACCCCCCCAGTAAAGAAACCACCATAAAAACTTCTCCAAAGCCAACTTCATGCTACTCAAGTCAGAAGTGACAAACTTCATGACACCCATGCAGACGGGAACTGAAAGTTCAACTGCTGAATCCTACACTAAGGCACTGTACGAGCACATCCACTCATGCATGAATCGTGCCATCCCAAATAGAACCAAAATGCTCTCATCCAAAAAAAGGAAGCCAATCTGGTGGTCCCCTGCCATAAACAAACTTTACAACAAAAGAAAGAAACTTTTGCAGAAAAGAAGAAAATCCCAGGATGCAAAAAACTCCCTTACTAGCCTCAGTAAGAAACTGAGATGCCTCATAAAATCCTCCAAAGCTAGTTACGAAAATAAAATTGCCAAAGATTCCAAAGACAACCACAAAGCATTCTATAACTATGTCAAGAATCTGAATAGCAATGCTCAGATCTGCTCTGAGCTAAAACATAATGGCATTAAATATACTGATCCGAAGGATATTGCCAATATCCTGGCAGATCAATTCAGTGCCAACTTCACCCCCCTCTCACCCCCTAAATGGCCCATCTCAATACCGGAAGATTGCCAAATTCCAGTAATAACGGCCACACAGGTACAAAACGCATTCTCTAAAGCCAAGAATACAGCATCCATGGGACCAGATGTCATCCCAGGCTGTGTACTACATGAACTACAATATGAACTGGCACCTCACCTAAGTGCCACGTTTAATCATAGCCTCACCTCAGGTTTCGTGCCCACTGAGTGGCGCAGAGCTACAGTTATCCCAATCCACAAGGGGGGATCCACCTTGGATCCCGGAAACTACCGTCCCATCAGTCTGACAAGCCTCATCTGCAAAGCCATGGAGCGTATTATCATGGAACTTATAAACAAAGACATTGGCAACCTTCAAACACTGGACCCCACCCAGTTTGGGTTTGTGAAGGGCTGATCTTGTCTCCTGAACCTGATTGACTTCTTTGAATCAGTCTCCAGAGCCATGGACAAGGGTAAGGTGGTCCACACAGCCTATCTAGACCTTGCCAAGGCCTTTGACACCATCCCCCACTCTGGAATCATAGATAAACTTACTAAGTTGGGCATTAATCCCTATGTCACCCAATGGGTTGCTAAATGGCTTACTGATAGAACCCACACTGTAAAAGTAGCCGACTCCAAATCCAGCTCCAGACAAGTGACAAGTGGAGTACCTCAGGGTTCAGTCCTGGGGCGCTCTTGTTTGGCATCTACTTCTCTGAAGTACAGGTCAACACTAAGGGACTCTGGCTAACAAAGTTTGCAGATGACTGCAAACTGGGAGCCATTATTGAATCCCCAAATGATGTGGATACTCTACAAAAGGGCCTTACAGAAACAGATGCTTGGTGCCAGAGCCATGGGCTCAAGCTCAATGCCAAGAAATGTATTATTATCCCTTTGGGAAAAACATGTATCCATGAATTACCATATAGGTGGCAGTACACTAAACACAGAAAGTGTGATAAGAGACTTAGGGACACAGGTGGACAGTGGTCTCACCTTCGATAACCACATCGCCACAACAGTCAGGAAATCCTTCTATGTGGCACACCTCATCATGAAGGGCTTTTCATCCAGAAAAAGGAGGTCATTGTCCCACTGTACTCATCCCTCATTAGACCCATTATAGAATACAATGCCCCATTTGGTATGTACCTCTCAAGACATCTGCAACAACTGGAAAGGCCTCAGAAATACCTCACTAAAAGAATCACAGGCCTAAAGCAGATGCCCTACGCTGACTGCCTTAAAAACTCCAGCTATACTCTGTCGCATATCGTCTACTCAGAGGCGATCTCTGCTTAACATACAAGGCCATGTCAAACCCAGAGCTGTTGGACATGCTACACTTAAAGAAATCCCAATCCCTCAGAGCTACACGCTCCAGGGATCTAAACCTTGTCATCACAATAAACAAAACATGCTGGAGGGATAGGTTCCTGACCCAGAGACTCCCCAGACTCTGGAATAGATTGCCCATACATGTCAAGCAGAGTGCCTCTTTGGACCTCTTCAAGAGGAACCTTGACGATTGGATGGGAGAAAGGAAATTCACCCCAGGGATCACGTCAGTCGCCCTGCTAGACAGGGGTCCAGGAAAGTAAATAATGTGGGAAGAAATAGCCAGGGAATTGTTATGGCTAGGCTTGTATAGGCCCTAGGGCTGATAGCCTAGTACCAACCTATGAACCTATGAACCTATGAGGGTCTGACAGTTGCAGCAGTGCACCTGTTTGAAATGTTGGTGAGGACCAGATCCAGAATGTTTGTTCCTATTGTCAGGGTATGGAAATTTTTCACCAAGGCATTTGAATTCACAAAGTCAAGGAACTTTTATGCTAGTGAATTTGGGCTAGAGTAGGTTTCCCAGTTGATGGAGGGATAATTGAAATCCCCCATAAGTGTGTTCGGTAAAATTTGGATTGTTTTCAGTTTGGTTAACTAGGCTCTATGGATACTGTGACCCATGGAAGAGGATCTATAACTGGCTAGGCTAGGACTTGAATGTGGGTCTTACCTACCGTAATCTGGACCTGGAGTAATTCCATGGAATTGTCCAGTCAAGCTAGATACAAGGTGAATTCATCTCTAATATAGATTACAACACCACCTCCTTCGGTTTTCCCATGTTCATTTTGTGGTCTAAAGGTGTGGAAGGCAGGTTTCTGTGACTGCACAGACATCTACATCTTCTAGTGATAGAAGTGTTCCCAGGGAGTGCAGTTTTTGATTTAAATTCCTAGCATTTAGCAGCATGACCCTTATTTTGTTCTGATTGGTTAATTTCACATTGGTAATGTTGTTTTCAAGACCTTGCCTAAAAAGGCACTATGGGGAAATTGAGAACTTTTGCCAGCAGCCAAAAACTTGGGGTGCTAGGTGCAAACAGTCTGGCACAGCAGTGAGGTTTGTCGACCATGGCTTGGAATGATACCAAAAACTAGAATAATTATTGAGATCAATCATTTTTGTTTATACTGCGGCATCATTCTAGGTGAGGATAGTATGCTGCTGAAGGCTAGGGACGTACATGCCTGGGCCACATACTCAGAGAGCTCAACCATGTTGTCGCTCTTCATATGTGCATTAAAATGAAGTTGAGGCTTGGGTGTTAAAGTGGTTTGTTGTATACAAATACATCAAGATGGATGGAGGAACATTAAACTTAAATAAGCTTTTTAACTGGACTGTCTGACTACATAACTGCATGTTCACACTCTGACTGCTCACTCAAAATGGCACTGTTGTTTGCATGTGCTCAGTACTTATATGCATGTGCTGACTCACTGGAAACCTTCTTAAAGGTGTAAAACACACACTGATCTGCATCCTCTCCCTCTACTGAGCTATTTCATATAAACAACAATATTTGAATAGGCATGCAATTATACAAACACTCAAAAAAATGTCATATCAGATATACCACATATCTGGAAGTAGGTTTCGAGATGCAACCTGATCTCATGACATAATAGTTAGGACTGGGTTTAGCAACAGGAATAGTCACTGGGAGGAATAGTCACTGGGGAATGTTCTACTTGAGGAGTTTCAGGGATTTTCTCAGTAAGGGGGATTGCTGACAGAATGTTCTCTGGAACAGGAACATTGGACAAATCAATTTGATAACTCAAGTCTTTGTTACAGGCAAGATGCTGTAACAATGGTTTGGACACTGGTAACAAAATGCTTCCAATTTCATCTGAATCCCACTCCTTGTGATTCCACAATGTACGATTTCAGCTCTTGACACAAACTTTTCACAAATCCGATGTGATCAAAACCTTTAGATGTCTGCATCCTCACTACCTTCCCTTTTTTCAATGAACTGAGTGGTTTGCTGATTTTATCATAGTGAGACTTCCGGGACAAATTCTTTCAACAATTGGGCTTTTACTGCTTTGTTGTTTTTAGCACATGGAACCAATAAATTACTGCTGATTGGTAATGGGGTTCTGGTTTGTCTCGACATAAGTCTCTGGGCAGGTGAACAAAGATGTTTATCACAAGGAATGTTTCTGAGATTTAACAAGTTGAGAAAAACTTTAGTATTGTCACATTTGGATTTCTCTAACAGCTGTTTTGTACTTTGAACTGCATGTTCAGCCAAGCCGTTTGACTGAGGGTATTCAGGACTACTCATAATATGAACAATGTCCCACTCTTCTGCAAATCTCTTGAACTGCTGATTTGGAAACTGTGCACCATTGTCAGAAATAATTCTGTGGACTACCATGGACAGAAAAATGTCGCTTCAACTTTGTAATGACAGTACTGGAATTAGGTTGCGAAGTAGTTTAATCTTGAACCAATTTGAATAAGAGTCTGCTAACACCAAATAATGCTGACCATTCCACTCAGATATCTCCGGCTACTGTCGGACACTATAGGTTCAGGAATCTGGCTTAACTGAAGTGGTTCTTTTTTGTTGATGCAGCTTTGCACTATTACATACTGAACAAGATGAAAGTACTTTCTCAATATCTCTTGACATAGAAGGCCAAAATACTAGACCTCTCACCCTTCTTTTTGTAGAATCAGTTCCTGGGTGGCTATGATGCAAGATCTTAATATACTTTTGTTGCAAGGATTTTGGAACAATCACTTTAGGACCTTTCAAGATGATACCATTGTCTGACAAACTCTCATCACTGTATGAAAAATAAGGTTGCACTTCTACTGGTAAACAAGATTGCTTGAAAGTGGTTGTGCTTCTGGAGAATTGGATCTGAAGCTGTGCGAGTTCTAAGCTCATCAAGACATGTGGAAGAAAAATTTCTCACTTCCATGACTTCATAATCAAGTTGCTTATTGTTATGCTGTTCTGTGTTTTTCCTGGGTGATCTGGATAAGGTATCAGCAAGACAAAGAAGTTTGCCTTTTGTATAAACAAGATTGAAATTGTACTTCTGCAATCTGAGTATCATGCACTGCAGACTAGCTGGAGCTGTATGCATAGGCTTTCTCAAAACAGTAACTAAAGGTTGGTGGTCAGTTTCAATCTGGATAGGTCGACCATAAATATAATCATGAAACTTTGGACATGCAAACAATTGCCAAAAGCTCTTACTCAATCTGGGCGTACTGCATCTCGGTCTGGGTAACAGTTCTCGATACATAGGCTACTGGTTTACCCTCTTGAAGAATGACTGCACCTAGACCAAATTTAGAAGCATTACAGGAAATGCTAACTGGTTTGTGAACATCATAGTAGCTGAGAGTTGGTCGGTTGGCAATTTTCTGTTTCAGGACAACAAATACTCTTTGGTGCTGTTTTGACCATGACTGAATTACATCTTTGTGTGTCAATTCTCATAATGATGCTGAAAGTTGGCTTAAATCTGGAATGAAGTTGTATAGTTGACCATGCCAAGAAAATGTTGTAGGACTTGGACATTGTCTGGAGCTGCCCTCTTGAAATTTGCTTGGAAGGAGCTGTTCATAAGCCCGAACTGGTAAACAAGTGACAAACATAAGTAATTTCTTGTAGCCTGAATTTGCACTTCTGAGGATTCAGTTTAAGATTCACTTGATGTGCTCTTTCCAAAACTTTCTTGAGGCTTCTGTCATGTTCAACTCCACCATTGCCTCCTACTAGAATATCATCTACTATAATAGCACATGGATAGCCAAAACAAATTTGCTCCATTGTACACTGAAAGACTTCACTGGCAAAATTTATTCCAAATAGCATTCTTAGAAATCCGTATCTTCCAAATGGCATACTGAATGTAGTTAACAATGAAGATTTTTGATCAAGCAAAATTTGCCAAAATGAACTCTTTGCATCTAAGACAGAAAAAACTGTGGCATTTGGCACGAGGGCAGCAACCTCTGACTGTGCACATTGGATGATGAGGTCTTTTGAATGTTTTGTTTGGATCTCTTGCATCAATACATATTCTGATATCATCTGAGCTTTTCTTATGAGCTACTACCATGGAGGATAACCATTCAGTAGGTTCTTCTGCTGGACAAATTACTCCTAGCTGCACCATTCTGTCAGGTTTAGTTTTGGCTGCATTCTGCATAGCAAATGGAATTTTTTGTGTTGGTCTGACCTGTGGGTCTAACTTCATGGAGTACACAACTAATTTTTCTGCAAAAATATTAGCATGCTCAGAAAAATAGTTTGGGCAAAATTTAAGCTGTTGCCATGCAGGCTTACATAGTGAACTTCTTTATTAAGTGAAAGTAGTCCCATTTCAAAATGTCTCTGAGACCTAATAATGACTGTCTCGACTACAAAAAATTGCAAGTCATGGCTGTTCTCAGCAGAGTAACATAAAAGCACTACTGAGCCCTTGGTTTGAATCTTTTCACCACCATAAGCAACAAGCTTCACACACTTTGACAAATCAAGTTGTTCTGGAGCTTGTACTCTAGCAAATGCTTCTGCTGACATAACCATTGCACTTTTAGCCAGTATCTACTTTGAGGTCTGTGGGACTCCCATTAATCCAAACAGTACAAAAGATTTCATCCTTTGCCCATAAATCTACTGCACTAACTCCTTCATCAATCACAGACACACCATCAACATAAAAAGTAGGGTTGCAGCTTTTTAGTTGATAAACTTGCCTCTTAGAATGCCCTTTTTTAATAAAAGAATGTGCCTTTTTTGATTTACAAAACCTTTTGAAATGATTCCACTTATTGCAATAATAACACAGCTGATCAAAAGCTAAGCACTTTTCTCTTTTGGACTCATGATTTCCACTACAATTACAACAGCTGGCAATAAAATTTGCTACTGCAGCTAACTTCATTGGTTTATAGTTGGTATTAGAAGTGGAGGTAACCATGAACCCTTCGATTTTGCTGACTCACATTTATGTTTCATGCAGCATGCTCTGGAATTTGCTGGAAAGATTCGGGAGTTTCCCCAGGGACTGTTACAGGACCTGCAGTAGCAGCCACGTGCTTGGGCCGGTTTCTTTTAACCATGTGCTGAATACTATCAACATGAGCTGCATCACTGTGCCTTCCACAGCTATTTTCATTTGTAAGAATATTTGTATGTCTTTCTGCAAGCTTGTATATCTGACAAATCTGAATGGCTTTATATAACATCAAATCACTGTTTCTAAGCAAAATCTTTCTCACTGTGTCATCATTAACACCACACACAAGCTTGTCCTCTTATCAACTCATCTCTCAAATCATCAGCTGATACACTGACAAAGTTATACTTGGAAGCTTTCATCATCATCTTCTTTTGGCTGTTCCCATTAGGGATCGCCACAGCAGATCATCTGTTTCCATTTCTTCCTGTCCTCTGCATCTTGCTCTGTCAAACCAACCACCTGCATGTCCTCTCTCACCGCAACCCTAAACCTTATCTTAGGCCTTCCTCTTTTCCTGTTACCCGGTAGCTTCATCCTTAGCATCTTTTTCCCAATATACTCAGCATCCCTCCTCAGCACATGTCCAAACCAACGTAATCTTGCCTCTGTCTTTGTCTCCAAACCTTCCAACCTGGGCTGACCCTCTAATATACTTATTCCTAATCCTGTCCACCCTAGTCATACCCAGTGCAAATCTTAACATCTTTAACTCTGCCACATCCAGCTCTAACTCCTGCCTTTTTGTCAATGCCACTGTCTCCAACCCATATAACATAGCTGGTCTCACTACTCTCTTGTAGACCTTCCCTTTCACTCTTACTGGTACTCGTCTGTCACAAATCACTCCTGACACTCTTCTCCACCCAATCCATCCTGCCTGTACTCTCTTCCTCACCTCTCCTCTCCTCCATGTCATCATTAAACTATTGTGTGTTGGACTTCTTGGTTTTTGTTTTTATTTTTAAATCACCAAATCTGCAAATTTTAGCCTCGTTTCTCAAGTCAGTTATATATGCTGCAAAGGTTTCACCAGGCTTTTGACCCCTTGTGTAAAATAAGTGCCTTTATATTGTAATATTTATTTGGGGGTTACACATTTCTCTAAATTTATGTTTTAAGCACTTTGAGTCTTCCCCTTGTTTCAACAGGTACCACTATATGGTGGTCTTTCCCTTTCCCGTGCAAACATAGCAGGTGCTTACACAAATGAATGCTCTCTTTCAATGGCCTCTGAACCAGCTAAATTAAGCAGAATCAATCCCTTTGTATGTGCGTCTTTGTCAGAAAAAGTAGCCAGTATAAAAATATCATATTCCTGGTCACCAATTTTCTGCAATATTGTTATCAAACACAAGCAGTGCGGGTCTGTGAAATCCTTCTGCCATGCCCACAGATTATAGTAAAACACAATGCAAAATTGGCTCTTGTAATTATGTATTAACATTCACACACACCAGGTACTTGTAATAATATTCAAATGCACAAACTCCTCAAAATACTGTACTATACAAAATATGCTTTGAAATAATTGTATTTTGTGCATTATTCTTTGAAACAACTTTACTTTGTGAATTAACTATACTGTAATACTGCACACACTTGCAAACACTTCTACACTTTGGATATTTTGAATAGCTTTAATCAAAAATAGCACATAGTGAAAAAATAGTAATTTTCCTTTTTTGTACATTTTGTGTGATTTGGATATTGTTTCAAATATTTTTGTAATTGTTTCAAATTTTTTTAATCAACATGTCATAGTTTCAGATGTTTCGTTTAATAAGAAATTTGTTTTCAGCGTTCTGAGTGCTTCATTTTACATTTATACCAAAATAAATCATGTAAGGGAGTTTTAGTACCTGGAGTTTGTTTCTGACCTGTTTTGCGAGTCATTTGACCAGTAGGGATGATCCACTCCTGTACATTCCTCCAACTTTAACCAGTTGCCTCATGGGTGTCTCTCTGAATCCCATTCTGACACCATATCACTCTTCTTATGTGCATTAAGAAGATGATGTTGAGGCTTGGGTGTTCAAGTGGTTTATTGTATACAAATAGATCAGGATGGATGGCAGGAGCATTAAACAAGCAAACTGACTACATACTTGCATGCTCACACTCTTGACTGTTCACTCAAAATGGCACTGTTGCTTGCACATGCTCAGCACTTATATGCATGCATTGACTCACTTGAAAGCTTCTTAAAGATATATCACACACTGATCTACACATGTCTCTCTTCATATAGTCCAGTGAGGTACATCTCGGGTCATTCACACCAACATAAACTATGACAGAGTTATAACTGTTACTTGTTGCTATAAGACCTGAGTGGATGTGTGATCTTTCAAATCATGGCACCAGACAGGCAGCCGAATGTGACTTTTTCCTTCTTCAGCTTGGTGAGTGGGAAATCCATGTGTCTTACTATTAAGTCTCCAATGACAAGAAAACTTGATTTTTTTGTGTTACACCTTATGGGCTTGGTGGGTGAGATACTGGTGTTCCTATGTGTCATGGGTGCTGTGGAGACTGCGTTAGCTGTAGCAGACTTGTGTTTTGGTAAGTTTTTTAAGAGAAACTCCATGTATTTGGATTTACGTGTCTGATGCATACTATGTGTATGAGTAGTGGTATGTGTATGAGCAGTGGCATGTGTATGCGAAGTGGTACTATGTGAATATGTGGGGGTGGGTGAGTTGACAACTCTCTCCATGTTACTGTTTTGAGTGAGAGAGAGAGAGACAGCATGGATTCTAGATTCTTGGTGTAAATACATCTCTCGCACTCTGTAGTAGACTGTTATTAATAGTGGGTTGTCTGTGTACATGAGGCACTAGGGCCAGAAATCTAATTCTACTCCAACAAATAATAAATAAGAGAAGGTGTATGATTAATTTGTCATGCAGTGCCTTACCCTTCTCTGATAGCAAATGTCCTCTCCGTATTTAGTGTGACACACTGTCTGATTTTCAAAAGGAGATGTACAACTGGATGGGTATTCATAAATTCACTCTTGGTATGACTGATCTGGAGACAAGGCCTAAAGGTGTGTTCTGGAAAAACAGAAATGGCTCCATAGCTCAGTTACCCTGTAACTCCTATGAAGACATCTGAAAACATTATACCCAACACTTGAATCTCATCTCCATGTTTGAAAAGACCTTTTAGGCCAGTCACCATAAAATACCTTTCTTCTACCGTGTTCAACAATATAGTACCTGGTAAATATTCACCATTTTACTCTTAACATGCAGTTTATGCTTCATCCTTCAATGAACTCTGACAAATCCCATGTAATCCACAAGTGTCTCTGGTTTAATAAAGAGAGAATACTTGTGCTGCAATCAGAACCTAATGGTGTACAAAACAACACCTTCACTGACAAACTATATGTAAACCATTTTTAAATAAAAGCCTGGAGAGAGATAGAAAATAAAAACTGGGCAAAGAAGCCACATCCTTCAGATTCTGAGATCTATCGCAACAAATTTCAAGTACTACAGACTTTCTAAAACTCGTGTCAGAAAAAAATATTTTCTGCAATGGAAGCAAGCATATAAGCATACAAAGGGAACGGTAGAATGCGGTCCATTTTATTGATGCCAAACTCTTCTAGCATTTTGTTCTTGCGAACTTCTTCTCAGTGAATTCAAAACATGGGAATACAGTAACTGCCACAGAAGAATCATCATATTCCCTAAAAACACAGTCTTTTAGTTTTTTGCAGCAGGCGTAACCAACACCTTCACTTTAAACATATACCATGTCCAAGGCCACACTGTGGTCTGTGACGGTCTCAATGAACAAAGCCACACATTTTATGTTAGCACTACAAAATCCATATCCCACCATGACACTTGAATTCCATCATGGCAGTATGTTGAAGACAACAAAATATTCTCCCATGAACATCAGAAATTATTTTTATCAGAACACAGAATTAACAGCACAAAAATATATTTTCACATCTAATAAGCCCACAACAATCTTAGTAATGCATATAAATCTATACCCTTTAGCTCCAATGCACCTCATGACTTCTAATAATACAAGGCTGAAAGCACTAGCAAATTTAATTAAAAAAATTCCTAGGCCTGACCTTTTCCACAGCTCTTTCCCTTATAATCTGATCTTGTTTATCAAGTAAAGCAGAACAATTACTTCAGTATTATTATTAGCAATCATCATCATACAACAAAAGCAAACCCCATACACCCGAATGTCAACACTTTTACTGAAACATTGTTTATGTACAGGTTTTAAACCTTCAAAACAAGCTACTATCCCTGATATTACTTATTACTGCAGTCCCCTTTGAAATGGTTCCCTACAATTTCACGTGATCATGTCTGCACTTGCATTCCTACATTTGCAGTATGCTATGAAAACACATGCCTTATGCATCCCAAAAGTAGCATTTTTCAAACGACAGTTTCTTCTGTTTCACATTCAATGTCTCATTCAACCTCCATTTCTTTCCCATACTCCAAACTCTTTATTATAAAGATTTAAAACTTTTATTTCAAATTTTATAGCAAAAACCGATACCAATTTGATAAACAAAACAACAGTCTTACAATAAAAACAGACAGTGTGAGCAACAGTTAACACCTCTGCCCTTAAAACTCAGATTCAGTGAAACTGTACTAAAACTCATATTCATAGAAAATGCATTTGGTCAGTGGTGGATTAACTGTCCCATCAGAGGTGTTATATTTTTACCAGAAAAAATAAGAACCGATGAACCAAATCCAAACAATGTAGGTGGGAAAAACAGAAGGCACACAGTTCTTAGCTGAATATGTTTAATCAAATTGGATGCTTTCATCTGTATACAACAAGACTTCTGCAGAATATAAAAAGTAAAAAAAATTAAGTGTCTCTTCTCATCACATGACCATAATTAACCAATAATCAAGCAAACATATAAAAAAAAAACGGTGACAAGTCATTGCTTAAATAAATAAAACCAGCACTCAGGAATGTAGGTAACAGGCTGCAGTCACTAAAAAAATGTTGTTTAATAAACTTGATCAAGCGCTTTCGTCAGAACAAACTTGATTTCATCAGAATCTAGTTACAACATACAAAAGCAGGCTTTTACCACCCCCAATTAATCCCATGGCATTGACCCAATTAAACACCACCCATTTTTAAAGGAAAACAACATAATCTTTTAAAAATTTAAAACATATTGTGTTTTATATGTGATAAGATAGAAGACTCAAAGTACTAGCTATTGATATACATTCATTTAGCCCAGGGAATGCATTAGCCCACAGTAGGGCCACGGTGGTGCAGCGGTTAGCATTGTCACCTCACAGCACGAGATTCTCCCATTTGATTCTTAGCTGGAGCGCCTTCTGTGTGGAGTCTGCATGTCCTCCCCATAGAGCACCTTCTGTGTGGAGTCTGCATGTCCTCTCCATGGTAGAGTGACGTTAAAGACATGCAGGTAGGTGCGTGAGTGAATGAGCATGCCTTCTTTGAGGGTTGGGTGTCAGGCTGGCACCTCGGCACCATAAAAATCCACTGCCAATCATTAGCAGACCGGAGTTTTGCTGTGGCAACCCCTAACCGGGAAAAGCCGAAAGACATTACTTTTTACAACACATTAGCCCATAGTCAGAGTTGCCATAATGTCTCCCTCTCCTCAATTAAATCCTCCCATGGTCCATCTCCAGGATTCCTCACCAGTGTCCAACTCATAAAAGATAAACCTATGCTCAGGGTATTTTTCTATATGTATATACAGAGAGCTATTTGTGTCTATCTTTCTAATACTTGCCATGTGCTCGTATATTCTTTCTTTAAATTTTTGCTGGGTCTTCCCCACATAAAAGCATTTACAGTGTTGGCACTTAGCCGAGTAGATCACCCCCCTGGTATTGCAATTACAATGAAAAGAAGCAAAAATGTTAGTTCCATTAACCTGAACCTTGTCACCCTCCAGAATATACTTGCATTGTTCACAACTGCATTTGAACGTACCCTTCTTCCTACTAGCAGAAACCTGTCAGTCTCCCTTCCCCCAAGCAAATTCTAGGGATCTACCTCGCCTATACATAACTAGTCTTGCTCCAATAACCCGATCAGTCCCTTCAAAGCAAGAAAAAACCTCCCAATATTTTCTCAATGTACCAGTAACCACCTCATGTTTCCGAGTAAAAGTAGTAAAAAAAGAACAAGAATATTCATTAGTTCCTAGTATAACCTGCTCCTTAACCACTTGAGTTCAAACAGTACCTAAAAGTGGAAACAACTCACCACCCTCTCTCATGTGTAACACTTCCTGATGTACCTCACAAATTAGAGACTTAGGGTATTCCCTAGCCATAAACATAGCCTTCAGTTTATTAAATTCTTCCACCAGCAAGAAGTCATTGGATACCTTACAGGCCAACCTAATATACTGTCCCTTAGCAATACCCCTCTTATGCTTGTCAGGATGGTTACTGTCATAGTGCAAGAGGCTGTTAGAATAGGTAGGTTTTCTATAAATATTGCTAACCAGTCTACACTTACAGTAATCCTTAGTTAGACAAACATCCAAATAGTTGGTAGCATTCCTGTTATAGTGATAGGTAAACTCCAAAAAAATCCGTAGTGTTGTTCAAGCAATCAAAGTCATGGGCTTTGTTTTCATTACAGTCCCATGCTATAAAGATGTTAACCAAAAATCACAAGTATAATTTCCAGGGAACAGGTACAAATTTTTCAAACACGTATTTCTTCTCCCACTGTAAAAGTACTACATTGGCAGATAACGGGGCACAACAGGCCCCCATTGCCACACCCTTGGTTTGATGAAAATACTGCCCATCGATGTACACAAAATTGTTCATTAGCACAATTTCTATAAGGGTGGACAAAACATTGACTTCATTGTTGCTAATCAATCCTGTTTTATGCAGAAATTTACTGAACTATTCTAGTCCCACATCATGGCAAATAACATTAAACAGGTCCCAATGTCAATTGTTAAAAAACTTAAGTTGTCAGGAAATTCTACTCCACTCACTTTAAGAAGAAAATCCCAAGAATCTCAACACAAATGCTTATATTTCTCTAAAATGCCTTTTACCTTAATATCAATGTACTTAGCCAAGGAATGGGTTTTTAAAAGTACCCAAGTTAACAATCGTCCTCATAGGTGGATCAATAGTTGATTTGTGAACCTTTGGGATACCAAAAATGGAGGGAATACAGGGAAACTTGGTATACAATAGGTGTGCAAAGCGACAACAATTTGCTCCTGGTCTAACATATCGTTGCTTAAATAACAAACACAATTTCCATGAATAAATTATCAAGGTTACACTAAATAGGAACGCAATTTTAATACACTGATAATAGACATATTGTCATTAAGACCAGGGGGTGTAAAAGAATTCAAGTGAATTTAGCATTTTAAATCACTGAATTCAATCAAATCTTCCCACAGGCCACCATGAATATCTCTATGAACAATGTCTGAGCCAAAAAACAAAAACTTGTTTGTAGGATGTTTAGAGATATGCTTAAACAGAGCATCATTTATGTTCCTCTTTCTAATATCCAAAGTGTGTTCATATATCTGGTCCCTGAACCTCCACTGCATTCTACCCACACAGAAGGAACAACATTCAGTGCATAAATGCCCTGAAAAGGTCATACATATTGTCTCTGCAGTCTCGTGGTCTAGTTGGGCCCCGCTCTATTCACCTCGCTTTACTCAGTTCACGCTGCTCCCCTACTCTGCTGCCATTTCCCACCCACCCCCACTATAGCTACATTTATTCTAACCCCTCATCACCTGACCACACCCTACACCAATCACCTACCCACATAATAATCTGCAATCACACCCCCTATCTGACTCCATCCCCTTAATTTGCATACAATAGCTACTAGCCACACCCTATCACCCACCTCTATAACTCAATCACCTTACTGCCAGTACCCAAGCATCATTCATATACAGCATGCATATCACACTAGCATCTCTCTCACTAGCTCTCACAACACTAGCCTACATCACGTCCATACATACTAAAATACCATTAGATAACACTACATTCCATACAACACATATCTTAACATCTACAAAAACACACAAACTTCTCTATCAGCTCTACAGTATTTAATACCACCACAATACTATATAAACCCACATACCAAGATATAACACTAGAAAAACAACATTTAGATCCAGCATAGAAGTAACTCATACAATCAAACAATACTATCTATCACAAAGACGCTACTTATCTCAGGAGACATACACCCAAACCCAGGTCCACTCAAAGTCATACTCACAACCAAACAAATATCTGACCTATTGATTCTTAACAGCAACACAAGAAGTATATCCAACAAACTACCTGACCTGCATGCATTTATAACCCACTAAACTCCTAACATACTGACCATAACAGAACCATGGCTAAAATCCAGTACCCAAAATTAAGAAATCCTCTCTCCAGGTTATAATATCTTAAGACTAGATAGAGAAGCTAGAAAAGGAGGTAGGGTCACAATTCTCTTTAAAAGCACACTAAACCTCCAACCTCTTCAAACCCCTATGCCTAAATTTAATAATGCCGAAACCCTTGGTTCAGTCCTATACATAAACAAAACAAAAAAATTAACATTCTCTGCTGCTACATTCCTCCAGGAAATAACTCTCCCATAACTGAGGAAATCTTACAGTGTACTAGAGATAATCTTCCACAAGAAACTATCCTACTAGGCGACCTAAATACAGACTGGTTGGTCTGTAATTCCAACAGCCCACTAACTATATTAATCTATTTGGGTTCTCTCAACTTATTCAAGAACCCACTAGAGTAGATAAAAAATCCCAAAAACAATCCATTCTTGATTGGACACTAGTCAATTCCCCCAAACAAAACTACAAGACAGGCTGTCTACTAGATAGTCTTAGTGACCACCTCCCTACATTCTTTTTATGCAAACGCACCAACATAACAAAGCCCATAATTTATAGACAAACCCGAAATTACCACAACCTAAACCCCCAGGATCTTAACGCTATTCTAAAACAATGTAACTGGGAACCATTACAAACCCTTGGATTATACCAAGCAGTTGACTAATCAGTACTTTCACCAATATCCTTAATAGAGTCGACCCATTAGGTAAATTAAAGTTAGGGCTAACTATGTTCCATGGCTAAGTAGGAACATAATAGCCCTACTAAAGTCTAGAGACCAGGCTTGGAAAATCTGGAAGAGGGAAAACACCACCCCAGCCAAGCAAAACTACCAATAATTTA
The DNA here is from genome assembly GCF_019279795.1 of Protopterus annectens. Taxonomy (NCBI): domain Eukaryota; kingdom Metazoa; phylum Chordata; order Ceratodontiformes; family Protopteridae; genus Protopterus; species Protopterus annectens. The sequence continues at coordinate 232,862,022 of NC_056743.1, read as the reverse complement.
GGAATCAGGCCAAGAAATGCACCACACTTGATAAACAGAACTACTTTCTTGGTGTCCAAAGCAAACACTCAAAAAACCCTCAAAGGTTTTGGCAAGCTATCAACTCCCTACTAAAACCAGGCAAAACTACCACTCCAGCTCCCAACTCCACCAATAACAATATGCACATAGCCTCTTCAATTTAACTACCATTTCACAGAATCCATACTGATGTTATCCAGCCAATTATCCAAAAGCAGCCCTACACATATTCCAAACAAATGTCTAGACAACATTCCCCCCTTTACTCTGCCACCCGTTCCCACCTCCACAATTAAAAAACTCCTTCTGAAATTAAAACCTACCACCCTTGCAGCTGATAGTGTACCTGCTAACATCCTAAAACTAGCTACTGAATCCTTATCTTACCCTCTTTCCATCCTCATCAACCGTTCCATACAAGAATCCTACATCTCTCAACTGTGGAAAGTGTCATATATCATTCCTCCTCAAAGACGGCAACTCTTGCATCTTCTCAAATTACCATCCTATTGCCATTCTGTCTCCCTTTTCCAAGCTGCTAGAGAAATGTATTCACTCTCAAGTCATGCAATTCCTGAACACACAAACTCCTTTCTGGCACACAACATGGTTCCGGCCACTCCACAGCATGACTACCGCTCTTCTCTCTTTTACTATTCTAGTTAACAAACACAGAAAAGACAATAACTATGCATATCTTGGATCTCTCCAAAGAATTTGATATGGTCTCACACTCCATACTACTAGATACTAGATATGAATCTGGGAATCTTGAGGCAATGTTACAACTGCCTCATGTACACAGACAATCCTCTCCTCCTCCCAACAAATTCCAACACATGTGAGAGATGCAACCATATAGCCAAACTGGAGGCTAAGCTCTCTCAACTCAGTACTGGCGTAACCAGTCAGGAGGAGAAGGAAACCACACTCACTACAATTCCAGTCTCACATAGACCTACCATGACAGCAAACCAAACACATAAACACACAAAAACATACTCAGAGGCTATAAATAAAAATCTGCCTAAGCAGCAGAGACCTCCAAAGCAGACACCCAAGCAACCGCTACCCCAAAACAAAACACGTGCAACACATAGCTCACAAAGCCAGTGTGCTGAACAGTCACAGCCCTTAAGGCCAAACAACACACCTGATACACTTGTAATAGATGACTATCGTCAGGCACACTGACGTCCCGCTCACCAGGCTGAACAAGGAGAAGGTCACGGTGAGCTGCCTGTCAGGTGCTAGGATCCGCCACATAACACAAGCTCTCAGGTCACTCCAAGGCAAGTACAAATATGACTCAGTCATTGTCCATGCTGGTGTGAATGACCTGAGACGTACCTCCCTGGACTACATGAAAAGAGACATAGAGGAGCTCTCTGAGCATGTAGCCCAGGCCGGTATGACCCTGACCTTGAGTAGCATCTTACTCTCACCACGAATGATGCCAAAATATGAAGACAAGATGATCAATTTCAACAAGTGGCTTAAGTATTGGTGTCATTCAAAGGGGATCCAATGCCTGTCAGCCTGGGATGACATGCTCAACAAGCCCTGATGCTTCGCTAGGGACGGCTTGCACCTGTCACCCCTGGGCTTTCGGATATTGGCAAAGGCTCTTGCTACCCCCATAGTCCCTTTTTTAGGCAAGGCTCAAAAGACAAACCCACCTCCATAGGTATCACAAGGGATAAGAAACTAAGAGTAATGCTACTCAACGCCAGAAGTCTAAACCTCAAAATGCATGCACTCAAAACTCTCCTTAGCATGGAGAACATCGATATCTATGCAGTAACAGAAACCTGGTTCAAGGCTCCCAAGAGCACCCCAGCACTACCAGGTTATACCTCATACCATGCTTTTCAGCCCCAAAACTTGGACCGAACCACAAAAGGAGGGGGAGTATCAATATTCGTCAAAGATACCCACACCTCCAGGTTGGTGGCATAGCACGAAGCATCAGAGACTATCCATGTGCAACTAACAGTGGGTAAAACTGCCTTCCAGTTTACAGCCTGCTACAGACCACCCTCCCAAACCCAGGAACCACACTCGGCCTTACTGAGAACACTGGAAAATATGAAGGTCTCTCCAAACACCATTATATTGGGCGACTTCAACTACCCAAACATAGACTGGGAGCATTACTCTAGCTCCAACACCCTAGCCCAAGGTTCCTAGAATTTATAAACTCAAATGCTATGGAACAACTTGTTACCACTCCCACAAGAGGGGAAAACATACTGGACCTGATCATCACCAACATGGGGGCTTTATGCTCCAGACCAGAAGTGTATCCCTCACTGGTAAGATCAGACCATAAACTAATCTCACTGGATATTCACATCCTGACCCCACCCCCTGCCCAGAAAACCACAGTGAAAAACTTCTCTTAAGCAAATTTCACACTCCTCAAAACAGAGGTAGAATCCTTCAAAGCCCCCGGGCCTGTGGAAAATACGGCCCAGACCGCAGAATCCTTTATAAACACATTCTATGAACACCTTCAGGAATTCATGGATCATGCAATCCCAAATAAAACCAAGACCCAATCCTCCAAAGACAGACGTCCTGTCTGGTGGACCCCAGCCATAAACAAACTATACAACAGAAGGAGGAAGTTACTACATGATAGAGCAAAATCCCAAAAAGGGAAGGCATCTCTGATCAGTATTAGCAAAAAACTACGGGCACTCAAAATTGTCTAAGGCCAGCTTCGAGAGAAAAATTGCACAGGACACTAAAGATAATCACAAAGCTTTCTTTAGTTATGTTAGTAACCTGGGTGGGAATTCCCAGATATGCTCAGAATTAGTCCAAAATGACAAAAAATACACCGAACCCACAGACATTGCCAACATGCTAGCTGACAGGTTCAGCACAAACCCCCCCCCCTCCCCACCAAAAGGGCAAATATCTATCCCAGCAGAGTGCTGCCCCCCTGACATCTCAGATGCTCAGTTAAGAGCCGCCCTCTCCAAAGCAAAATACACAGCATCAATGGGACCAGACGGTGTCCCGGGCTGCATTCTACATGAACTCCAAGAAGAGCTAAACCCAAACATAAAACTACTGTTCAATCTCAGCCTTACTACAGGATATGTACCCAAAGAGTGGCGTACAGCAACAGTGGTCCCTCTCCACAAAGGTGGTGCCTCAACGGATCCTGGAAACTATCACCCCATAAGCCTGACTAGCTTGGTCTGCAAAGCTATGGAAAGGATCATCATGGATCTCATAAATAAAGATATTGGGGACCTACAGACACTGGATCCTACCCAGTTCGGCTTTGTTAAGGGCAGATCCTGCCTCTTAAACCTGTTTGATTTCTTTGAAACAGTCACAAAGGCCATTGACGAGGGGAAGGAGGTCCACACAGCCTACCTGGACCTCGCAAAAGCCTTCGATACAATACCCCACTCGGGCATTATAGATAAGCTCACCAGCTTAAATATAAACCCCTATGTCACTAGATGGGTTGCAAACTGGCTCAAGGACAGAACCCACATGGTTAGAATTGCTGGAGCCATGTCAGACTCCAAACCAGTTACAAGTGGCATCCCGCAAGGCTCAGTCCTGGGACCTCTCTTGTTCGGTATATATTTCTCGGAGGTACAGGCCAACACGGAAGGACTGTGGCTGACCAAGTTCGCAGATGACTGCAAACTGGGCACCATAATCGACTCTCCAGCTGACACAAGCACCCTCCAAAAGGGCCTCATAGAAACAGACAACTGGTGCCAGAGCCATGGCCTCAAGCTAAACGCCAAAAAGTGTATAGTCATCCCCTTTGGCAAAAACAAAGTGCCCACAAATTACCACATAGGTGGTAATCCATTAAGTACAGAAGAAGTAATTAGGGACCTGGGGACCCAAGTTGAGTGCAATCTCTCATTTGACAACCACGTGGCCAAAGTAGTTAGAAAAACATTTTATATAGCCCACCTATTCATGAAGGGATTCACATCTAGATCAGGGGAGGTCATCGTGCCTCTTTACTCATCCCTCATCAGGCCCATAATTGAGTACAATGCCCCTTTTGGGATGTACCTTACCAGACACCTGCAGCAACTGGAAAGACCCCAAAAGTACCTCACCAAGAGGATCAAAGGGCTCACATAGATGCCATATGCTGCCCGGTTAAAGAAACTCCAGCTCTACTCAGTGGCATACTGCCTGCTCAGAGGCGATCTGTGCCTGACGTATAAAGCCATGTCCAACCCGGAATTAATGGACATGCTGCACCTCAGAAAATCCAAATCCCATCGAGCCACGCGCTCGAGAGACTTGAACCTCAGCACTGAAATCAATAGGACATGCTGGAGGGACAGATTCATAACCCAGAGGCTCCCTTCACTCTGGAATAAAATCCCAGTCCAGGTTAGGCAGAGTCCCTCATTGACTCTCTTCAAGAGGAATCTTGATGAGTGGATGGGAGATCGTAGGTTTACCCTGGGTATCACTTCTGTGTCACTGTTAGACAGAGGCACAGTATACTAACCTCGAAAAAGGGCATAGCAAAATTAATTTAAAATGGGTGGCGAAAGCCAAACACACTCTGGCTAGGCTTATAAATGCCCTAGGGCAGATAGCCTAGTATGAACCTATGAACCTAATACATTCCCTATCCTTTGCCCCTTCTACTATTGCCTGGTTCAAGAACTATCTGACAGGCAGCAATCTGTCCAATGGCAAGGGGTACTATCTCCTCTACTTCCAACTTCCATAGGCGTACCACAAGGCTCAATAATGGGCCCACTTCTCTTTTCTGTTTTCATTAACAATCTACATACCTCCACCCAGCATGTCACATTTCTACAGTATGCAGAGGATTCGAATTTAATCTGCTCAGCCCCATCTATTTCCACTCTCCAATGACTCACTCAGGAATCTTTCAGCTCTGTAGAAAGATGGATTACTGATATCCAACTCATCTTAAACCCCAATAAAATTAAATTGCTCCTATTTAACCCCAACACATCAAAATCTACTCTTCTTTCTTTACTATCACTTCCAAAAATGGCACTACCATTTCTCCTTCTGCCCATACCAAACTCCTCGGCATTGAGATTGACAAAAACTTCCTCTTTGATGTCCATATCTCTCAAACCATTAAAAAGGTTCACAAAAAATGGGTACACTATATAGACACAAAAACTTCCTCTCAGATCAAGCACGAATCACCCTAGCCCAAACCCACCTATTCGCCACATGTATGCAGCACCAATTCTTACCCAGATCAGAGAACTAGACCTTGACAAACTTGAGTCATGCTATAATAATATTGCCAAGATTGCTAACAACTCCACCTTCAGAACCCATCAATATCTAGCTCTAAGGGACCTACAATGGTTAGAACTTCAACTACTCAATTACCACCAGCTGGTCATTACCTATAACATTCTGAAATATCCTGATAAAACCCCAGCATTAAGTCAACTACACACTCATTACATAGCAAATCACCCACTCTGCTCTAATGACAAATCACTCCTCTGTATCAGTAGGGCTAACAATACTGCTGGAAAAGCACTATTTTCCTACACTGTTACTAGAAATTGGAATAGCCTCCCCCCTTCGTTGACCTCAGTCTCCACTACCTCACACTTCAGAAACTCTCTTAAATCACATCTTACGAATACCTGCCTATGTCCATGTATTCCATAAAATTACTGTTTTTGTACCTCTCACACCTATCTGCATAGGAAGCCTTCCTATTTACTTACTGTAACATGCTACAGTATTATAACTCTTAAACAGTTAATCTCCAGCTTGAAGTAACTTCATTTAAACATGTTGTGTTTAACCTCACTTATTGTTGAGATGCATCATGTCTGTTTCATATTTCAGTCTTGTTTGCTTTTTTTGTGTGTTGTATCTGTTTAACACTTAAGTATTTATATTTAGACTTCTGTTAATAAATGTGGAGCTTTACTCCCCGGGCCTCCGCTGTAAATGGACCTAATCCAGTCGGACTACCCCAGTAAACAAATGTAAAATAAATAAAAAATAAAAACATATATAACACCCCTTGTGTAACTAATAGAAAGGTTGTTGTTGGCAAACGACTTTGCATTTTAGTGATCAATCTACAAATTCAGTGTCTGCTACACTTGAAGAATAAATCGCCTGTGTTACAGTAAACAAAATTGCTGCATGTTAACAATCAATCTACCTAGTGTGGGAAGAAAACCCACAGGCTTCTGCACCAAAAGCAAATATTCTACCTGTTGTACTGCTGATACAGCATGTTAGCTGGGGGGGCCCATAAAACAACTCAAGAGCACAACCATAAAACTCTATGACTGAAATTGGCAGACTGTGATCCTGATTTAAAAAAAATAAATAAAAAAAAAAAAAAAAAAAAGAAATACAATTAAAGGAGACCTGGCAGTTGTCATAGAGGTTTAAGGCACTTGCTTGCCAGAAATTAAGATCAGGACTTGACTATGAACAAACTAGACAGTGTCCCTAATTGGGGCATTTTATATGTATACACACACACACACACCTTTCTACTAAGGGGAACTCACAGCTCCAATCAGGGCTCTGCTGCTGCTCTGTTATCTGTGTACTTTTGGCTCAAAATCCATTACCATGTGGGTGTAATACTTACATTTCCTGTGGTTTTCTGGGGGCTTGCATTATAGAACTGGGTTTGCCTTGCTGTGCTGTCTCCTACAAGATTCTAATGCTGGTGTTGTGTGGTGACTGAAGTCAGGGTTTTATAGTTTTATTCTTTCAGGGAAGACGGGGCCTGCTAACTAACATGCATCTTCCTTTCCCTAGGTTGCCTAGTGCTGGATCAGGCTCTGAATGTACTCCCAGAGTTATATCAGTCAGGGTCAGAATAACAAATCCTTCACTTTTCTATTCTCATTTCTAACTATTTGAGTAGACATTTTTTCCACAGTTCTAGAGAATAAATGTTCGGTAAAGTTAAATGATAGGAATTAGTTGGAAGAATTTGTCCCCCCAAAAATCTTTTCATACTGACATAAAAAAGATTACAACTACCAACACAAGTATGAATCAGACAGACAAAAAAGTATGGGCTATATTCATTGCAACAAAAATATCTTATTGATATCCTTTTAGTTTGAAAGTGCAGTAAAACTACTTTGTATGACAGCATAGCATTTTCTCTGTGAGCTACAGGCAAAAACTGCCTCAAAATACCTGCATAAGATCAATTTTCCATTGCTGATTTCCGCAGTGTGTGCAAACCAATATTAAAGTACTGAGCCTTATGGGTATTTCTTAGTCATTAGACAATGTTAGTTTAATGGTAGCTTTAGTCACTCAAACAGATTAATTGTTTTCTATCCAGATTCTGGGGCATGGTTACAAATGACCTGAAACTGGGTAAACTGATCACAGGTGTTACTGATAGGGCATGTATGCAAAAGAAGTTGACTAAGTTGACCATTTGGACACAGAAGAATAATATGCTGATAAATACATCAAAAATTAAGCATATGAGATTTGGGAGATATAAACTGAAAGGTGAATATTTAACACAGCACAGTGATTGAAATTCTAGATTCATTTAAGGACTTTGGTACACAAGTAGATCCAGCTTTGAGTTTTTCTAATTATATCAAACAATTAGCTAATGATAGCTATATAGGTTGTATAAAAAGATTTATACAGTCTATGAAATCAGAAATGATGAAGTCATGGTTTGTTAATTAAACCCAAATTGAGTACACAATAACAATATGGAACCTTATAAGAAAATAAGCATGAGTAAACTGGAAGGAGTACATCAGAATATACCAAGGGCATCCATGATTATTATGAAGGTCTAAAATATCTGAACTGGTGCAGTGTCTCATATACAGGTATATAGAGCATTTAGAGATGATTACCGCTAGGAACATTTGGGGTCATCAAAAAATAGTAGAGAATCATCAGACAACCTATGTAGATGACTAAGATGGCTTCCGTGCTTAGTCTAGCAGAAGCATAGCGATATCAAGCCGGAATGGAAATCAAACCAGTAGTAGATAAAAATCAGGCAGCAACTGAATGTACTAAAAAACAAGACACAAAATACAAGGTGAAGGATCAGATGAAAAGGCAAGAAACATGGAAAAAGTATGCATATAGTTGCAAGTACAGAAAACTCCTGGAATAACCTCATGTTGATCAGGATCGAATGCAGGAATGGTTAAGGAGAGGCAAATTCAAAATAATAGATGAAAAGTTAATATTGGCAGCCCAAGACAGTGGACCACATACACATTGGTTTACAAAGTCCATTGAACATGTGAGAGAAACAGACAAATGCAGGTTTTGCAAAACAGAATTGGAAACAGTTGCACACCTTGTTGGTTATGACATACTAATGGCAGAAGGATTGTATAATGAAAGGCATAATAATGTGGCAAGACTGTTGCACTGTGGATTCTGCAAAGATTGTAATACACATTGGAACCATGAGCCACAAAGCATCATAGAAAATGATGAAGTCTGTATCACATGGGCACCCATTACCAACAGTTCAAAAGACAGATGCGAGAACACCAGATATAGTGGTCCATGAAAAGAAGACAAAAACAGCACTGATCATTGAAATCGCTACACGCAGTGACTATAATGTCTTGCACAGAGGCACAAAGGCATAAACTATGAGCATTTGCAGGCAGAAATGAGAGCAATGTGGAAGAAAGATACCATGACAGTTCCAGTAGTAGGAGCAACAGGTCTTATAAGAAAGAATCTACAACCGTATTTAGATACGTTAGATACATGTAATTACTGGGCACATTGCAGGTGCTTCGAAGAGCACTTCTGGCTAACCTCAAAGACTGAAACAATATTAACTTCATGAACTTTAATCACACTTTGACTTATGAATGGGGTCCATTCCCATCATGGTATTAGAAACTCAAAAGTCTTGGAGAAATTAAAAAAAGATTTTATAGGAATGAGAAGTGTCCTAATTGGTTCTCTGAGAGAGAAAAGCAGCAGATACATGGAACAGACAATCAAATTAAATTAAAGCAAGCACTAATTAAGATATATATATTTTTAAGAACAGCCTGAACACATTATGGGGATAACTATTTTGGTATATTGGCAGGCTAGAATGACATTAATGCCCAAGCAAAAAAAAAAAAAAAACATTTGTATGTATAATTCTCAACAGTCCAGATTTCTGTCTGTTGGTTTTCTGTCAAATCATTGAGGACTAAAGTCGCTAAATAATGAAAGACATTTGATTTTCAGACTTCATATCTTTTGGAAAATGCATGCAAATGCAAAACCTAAGTTTATAAAAGCAATAATTAAAATCTGCCCTTGATTTTCGGGCTTTTTCCACTAATATTTTTTGCTTTGCCCAGATTTCTTGGGCTAAGTGGTTGAGAGGAATGTCCTAGGGCTGCGTTTTCCTCATCTGCTCTGTTTTAACCAGTATCTAAAACTCTAGTAACTGTCCTCCCCTTTCTCTAGCAATTTCTCCAAAAATACATACTCTACATTTTTTAGGATTATGATGCTGAAACTTCAATCACCATCTAACTGAATGCTACCTACTTGTACAACCTTATGAGTGCTTCCTAACATTTCCATAGCTAGAAAATCACCTTATAGGTTCATAGGTGTTTACTAGTCTAATGACCAAAAGGGCCTTTTTAAGCCTAGCCATGCATCCCAGATCTTTGACAAGTTCTGATACCCTTGATAAGTGTAAGCATGGGCCTGGGAGATAAACCATTTACAGGTTACCCGTTTGCATTAGAGACATAGGTGCCAAACCAAGGAATAAATTCCAGTTTCCCATCCAGTTGTTGCACTTGAATTGGGTTAGGGAGGAACTCTGTTTCACATGGATGGGGAGCCTGTTCCATAGATGGGTTAGTCTCTGGGATACATACCTATCTCTCCAGCAGGTCCTATTTATATCGCAGGCAAGGTTCAACTCTTTAAAACTTCTTTCTCTAACTTATCTTCATAAGAGAGTAGACACAAATGTACAACAGTATTAAAAAATATAAAAAAATGAAATGAAAAGTGCTGCAGAAAGATGTTAGATTCAGTAGATAAACTTTAATATACTGTTTTAGTTCTTTCATCCAATTTTAAAAACATCTATATCTGCAAAACGTAGGTAAAGACACTGCTTTAGCACTTATCATTTCTCTTTCCACATTAGACATCTAAGGGGTCCCCATGCTACCAAGACTGGGTTCTACCTCACTCAAGAGAGATCCCCAACTATTAAGAGACATAGAGTTTCCCCACATCACGGCAACATTAGCCACAGTACAGAAATCAGTCTTGGCAAAAAGAGCAAACAATTAAAAACAAATAAGTTAGTTTTTGGAGAACTTATTTTACTCTAAGTTTAACTGCTTTCTGAGACTGAGGCAAGTATCCCAAGCATAACAAAATAATGTTCAGGAGTGATTTACCTTTAAATGAGTGAGAACTGAAAATTTGAACTAAAAAATATTGAACTTAATATTCTTCAGACTTAAGCATCAAAACTTAAAGACAGAAAGAGGAACACACTATCCTATTTTGATCCATTTACCCTAACTTCACTCCCTGCTCTACCGTATTAATACCTGCTGACCCTATCTGTGCTCCCAAACCAATCCTCAACTGCATACCTTGCCTTAGAAAAAAACCCTTAATGTAACACTATGACTACAAAAGACATCAAAGACAAAGCACATATTCATTAACACATACACACCCCCCTCACACACACAAGCATAACATACCTATCACCTTACTTAATGCTTTCTGTATCCCTAACACTTACACAAAGCCTCCAACACACTATTTCCTAACTGTAATCCTAGCCCTAATGCATGTCCAGACACACAGACACACACACGCATACACACACAAAATTACACCAGCCTTTAATTTCCAAAGCCATCTTGTGCATTCTATCAAATGCAGATTCAAGCTTATGGGCACCCACACAGCAAGCATTTGATCTTTCACTGGTGACCACGCAGAGTATGTTTAACTTCAGACTAAGACTACTCTAATTACACCAGTGTAAGTGCTGCATAGGATCATGGAAAGTTACTAGGTTATTGTCCCTGAAGACCTTACAAGCCTAGCCAAGAATTTAGCCCATATTCCGACAAATCATCACCCAATGCCCCTGTCCAAAAGGGACACAGGTGGAATCCCAGGGGTGTATTTTCTGTTCCCCATCCAGTTATCCAGGTTGCGCTTAAAAGGGTTAATGAGGTACTCTGCTTGATGGAGAGAGGGAGTCTATTCCACAGAAGGTCGAGTCTCTGGGACAGAAGTCCTATTGATGTCACAGATCAGGTTGAGGTCGCACGTGCAGGTTACTTGAGTGTAGCTCGACTTGCAGATAAACAGCAGTCCCATCAGAGCGGGGTCTGAGATTGCTTTGTATGCTAGACAGAGGTGACCTCTGAGGAGTCTGTATGAGATTGAGTAGAGGGACAGGGCTTTCAGCCTATCTGTGTAGGCTAGATGTTTGAGGCCCTGGATTCTCTTGGTGAGGAACTTCTGGGGTCTCCAGCTGCTGCATGTGCTTTGTGAGGTACATGCCAAAAGTGGCATTGTACTCAATAATGGGTCTTATCCCCAGATGAGATACCCTTACTAATGAGGTGGGCCACACAGAAAACTTTTCATACAACAAAGGCAATATGGTGGTCAAAAGTCAGTTTGCTATCAACTTGGGTGCCCAAGTCCCTAATGACTTAGTGCGTGCTTAGGACATTATTAATGTGATAATTTGTGGGGACATCAATCTCCCTAAATGGGATGATGATGATGCATTTTTTGCATTCAGTTTGAGGCCATGTTTCTGGTACCAGTCATTTGTTGGGTGAGACCCTCTTGGTGGATGTCCACATCATTAGGGAATTGATGACAGCACCCAGCTTGCAGTCATCTGCAAACCTGGCCAGCCATAGCCCACTGGTTTTGGCCTGCATCTCAGAAAAGTATATCCTAAACAACAGAGGCCCCAAGACCAGTTCCTGGGGTACACTGCTCGTTACGAGTCTACTGCTTGAGGTGGCTTCCCGTATTTTGACTGGGTGGGCTCTATCAGTCAGCCAGTTTGCTACCCATCTGGTAACATACAGATTGATGCCTAGCTGAGAGAGTTTATCTATTATACATGAGTGGGGAATAGTATCGAAGGCTTTGGCCAGGTCAAGGTAGGCGGTGTGCACAGTCTACCCCTCATCCATGGCTTTGGTGACTGTCTGAAAGAAGTTGACCAAATGTAACAGGCCTCCCCTTGACAAAACCAAATGGTGTGGGATCAAGTGTTTGGAAGTTGACAATGTCCTAGTTAATAAGGCCCATGATAATTTGTTCCATGGCCTTGCAGATTAGGCTAGTTAGGCTGATGGGTCTATAATTTCCTGGATCGGTGGATGCTCCACTTTGTGCAAAGTGATGACAGTGGCTATCCTCCACTTGCCTGGGATGAAGCCGGTACTCTGGGTTTGGTTGAATAAGGTGCCTAAATGTTGCTTCAAGTTCCAGCTTGGGTTCATGTAGGATGCAGCTTGGGATGTTATCCAGTCCCACGGAGGCTGCATATTTCGCCTTTGAGAGGGCAGTGATGACTTGCTCCCTAGAGATAAGGGGAGGGAGGCAGGTGTTGGGATGCCATAATTGACTGATGGTGGGGACAGAGGGTGAGGTTTTCACTGAACCTTTCTGCTAGCAGGTTGGCTATATCTACAGCATTTGTGTATGTGGTGTCCTTGACCACCAGTTCTGAGCAGATCTGAGTGCTTCCTTTGAGACTGCGGACATATGTGAAGAAGGGCTTATGATTGTCTTTAGTAGGTGTGGCCAGTTTGGACTCAAAGTTTGCTTTGGAGGATTTCACTAGTGGTCTTACTTGCTTGTTCAGGTTAAAGATAGATTGCTTCCAATTAGGCACCTGGCCCTTCTTGGTCCTGGACAGCAAATTTTTCCTTTTATTATAGAGATTATTTATTGCAGATGTCCACCAGACAGGTTTACTCTTCCTTGAGGAGGCAGATTTTGTCTTGTCCGGTATTTCTGATTCCATGCAGCTACACAAATTCTCATATAGTACTTTGGTGAAGGTTTGGACATATGGACAATTCCTATAGAGGGGGGAGGGGCTGTGAAGTTGTTTATTCCTTCCCTCAGGAAGTTGTAATCAGCTTTGGAGAAGTTTTTTTGTTCGACTCTAGCTGGGGGGGGGGGGGGGGGTCAAGGAGATGGTGACTTCGAAAGTGACTGCTTTGTGGTCAAGTATTACCAGAGAGGATGGCACTGTAGGGATGCTGCAGTGGTTACCCATGTTGGTTAATACCAAGTCCAAGATATTATCACCTCTTGTGGGGGTGTCGATCAGCTGCTCTAAGGCATTTGCATTGATGAAGTTAAGGAATCTCTGGGCATGTGTGTTTTAACATGAGTAGTTATTTCAATCTGTGGTTGGATTGTTAAAGTCACCCAGGATCAGGGTAAAGGGTTGAATCTTGATAGATTCGAAGAGGTCCAGATAGGCGGAGTGGGCATCTTGAGTTCAAGTTAGGGGGCCTATAGCTAGCTATGACTTGAACAGGGGTCTTGTCAATGGTTACCTGCACATAGAGCGTCTCTCCTGTGTGTCATACTGTTTGGCCAGCCTGGAGGTGTGTATGTCTTTAATATATATTGCAACTCCACCTCCTTTTGCTTTGCTGCCCACAATTTGGGGTCTGGATGTATGACAGGATGAGTAACCTGGTATGGCTGGGGTGCTCTCCACAGCTTTGAACCAGGTTTCTGTGACTGCACAAATGTCAACATCTTCCAGGGTTAAGAATGCTTGCAATGAGTGCAGTTTCTTGTTTAGACTCTAGTGTTTAGCAGCATGACCTTTAATTTGTGTTTTGATGAAATTTTCTTGTTGGTAGTTTTGACCTCATGGCATTGCCTAAAAAAAGGCACTATGTGGGAGGCAAGAGCCTTTGCCAGACGCCTGAAGCCCAAGGGAAAAAGATGCAGGCCATCTCTGGCAAAGCATTGTGGTCCGACAATCATGTCTTACCGGTCTGTCGGGTATTGGATCCTCTTGGAATGGCACCAGAAACTAAGCCAATTGTTAAAGTCAATCATTTTCTCTTTGTATTGAGGTATCATTCTGGGTGATGGTAGAATACTGCTAAAGACTACGAACATACCTGCCTAGGACACAATCAGTGAGCTCAATCATGTCTCTCTTCATACAGTCTAGGGAGATGCATCTCAAGTCATTCACACCAACATGGACTAAGAAGGAGTCATGACAGTACCTGTTGCTGAAACACTTGAGTGCATGGGTGATATGGCGGATTCTGGCACCTGACAAACAACTAACCGTGACTTTCTCATTATCCAGCCTGGTGAGGGGCACATCTGTATATTATTTGTTATGCAGTACACTGCAATGCCCAGTCACAAGCGTTGACATTCTTTGTTGATGTGCCAGTTTATGGAAGAAGAATCTTTCTGTGACAGTGAAACTAAATCTCAACTCAAAAGAAGCTGAACTACCAACATAATCATTTAATGATTCCCTTATATAGCTATTACAGTCTTGTCCAGGTCCACATAATTAATACTAGCCTCTATTTGAAAGATCCTATTTTTATTTCATGGTTTGTATACATACAAGTGTGCACTCACACACACACACACACACACACACACACACACACACACACACACACACACACACACACACACACACACACACACACACACACACTAACTATCCAGATTTTTCCAGAATGTCCATACTTTTGCCCTATGTTTTTGGTCCTATTCTCTTGAAATTTGTGGCTTTGGAAAATCAGTGATGATGCAATTCACTAAATAATGACAGGCATTTGAGTTTCAGACTTTATATCCTTCAGAAAATGAATAGTAACACAAGACCTTTTAGTCTAGAAACTTTCTAAGTTTAAAACAGCAGTATTTAAACTTTGTCCCTCATGACCAGAGAAGGTATATACGCATGCATAAACATACATAAATACACAGCAAGTAGTGACAACAAGAAGTATAAGAATAGGTGTGTGTCTGTCGTGTGTGTGAATGCACTTTTTTATAAGTATGCACAATAATCTTACATAAAAATGCAGAGATCATTTTGTCAGTATCCACTACTTCTAATCATTTATGTAGATGTTAGAAATGTGTACATCTGTCTTATAAATAGCCAAAACAATAAAAGGATTCCATTTACTATTTTCCTTCTTGTGATACTTCTTGTCATTGTCCATTTACTGTGTCTTTATTGAATTGTTTTATGGTTTAAATTATTAATGTTTTTTTAAAATGAAATCAGTCTACGTACTGGATAACTGAAAGTTATAATACCTTTGATATCTTTGTTTAGGAAAACAATGCAGTATTATTTTTGTCTTTCTAAAGTAGACTCTAGCCTTCCAAAGCACATTTAAAATAAATTACTTGCTAAGTGTTCCTCTCCACTATGCAAGCTGTTGAAATAGTTTAGAAAGTTAATCTTCATTTCTTTAAAGGACATTTTGTTTTCAATGACATTTTTTCTGTGTTCAAGGTTGAAAATTGGGAAGCATGCAAAGAATTCTGTACATTTGAGATATTTCAACTTTACATAGCAACTAATTGCAAAGGACATGTGGGCATATTTTGGCACTGAGTTTGCTTTGCCACTCCATACATAATTTGCATACAAAATGCTTTATTTTGGCAATCTATTAAAGAGCTGTGCTGTATTTGTGGCTTATCACATTCATGCAGGAAATAGAATCCTTGGCCATCTCGTTAAGTTCTGTTGATGCATAACAATTTAAAACATGGCACATACTGGTATGACATTTAAAGATGCCTTCAGTTAATTATATTACACAAATATTGGACTGTTTATCCTTGGGAATATAATCTTTTAAAGACAAAGTTAGCTTGTTAATAATGTAAAGAGGGTACATTTTATTAAGTCCCTTAAGCAAGGCTTATGGATGCAAAAAATGTACATTCTGGCCCTTGCATTAAAATTATTCTGTGTGTTTGTTATATTTTTAAATACGTTAATGACTATTTCTTCTACAGCATATATCACCTCTTTTAGAATTCTTTCAGAATAATTTTAACTCCTAAGTTTATTTTTGTCAAAAGCTGTAGACTCGCTTAAAGTTACTAAAGGCAAGTCAATGGACTAGATCAGTCATCAAAACCTTGATATATTTTCGATTTAACCTATGTGCTGCACTAATGTATTTTTGGGGCAGCAGTAGGACCTTTAACACATCTTGCAAATTCCTCCTAAAAGCTTTTCTACCAGCAAAATTTTAATGAGTTGCATTAAAGACATGAAACGTGAATGCTTATGTTTCTTTCCTTTTACAATGAATTTATTGTCACGCTTTAGAAATATGCTTTCAAATTGGGGTTAGGAATATTCAGAAGACATTTCAATTACTATTAGTGCTGGCTTTAAAGTGTGAACCTTGGAAAATGCTTATATATTTATCTGCTTACTGCAAGTATCAGGCTAACCTTATACCATATATAATAGAAATCACCCCATTGCTGCTTTTAAGGAAAGTATTACTAGGAATTTTTCTTTAACTCAGGGTGCGAGCATTTAGTCAAGAGTTAATGTTGTTCATTTTCAACATGGCATTACTTGCAAATAAGTTAAGATAAAAGATATAACAGACTGCTTACTCTTCATACTTCTACAACATGCCTATTAATTTTACTCCTGAAGATTTGTTATTGTTTATATTGCACTAATGTTATATTATACCTGCTGAAAGCTTCTGAGGCTCATTTAGGGTACACCATGTATAATAATGGTGTTTATGAAATGGATTGAACTGCTTACCATTATTACAGGAAATCTTCAAAACAGAGACTGGGCTTCATAAAAGTTTTATTTAGACTGCCTAACCATACTAGTGAAGTATTAACTTGCAGAACAAATCAGGTCAGGCTAATGGGAGAACTTTCATGCCAAACCTTACATGTAGTACTAATGCAATGTGTAGCAGAACTTCTAATACTGCCCATCAAATGAGTCCCATTGTATGTTCAAGACCCAATGGCAGGAGTCCTGAAACAGTGAGAAGTGTGATTGCGGGAAAACTCTACTATGTCTGAAACTGGTGTATCTCAGAAAATTATCCCTTTTCTGAGACACAGCAAACTTGGAATGCAAATTTTGCAGCTCTCTGTTCAGCTGAAACATCACACTTAATTTTTCAGAGTTTTGGGGCTGGCTTTGTAGAATCTCAAAATTCTAATAGGCCACACTAGATAGGTAGTTAACAGGGTTGCAGTCCAGAGGACCATTAAGGTGAGCCTACTGTAAATCCCCAGCTGCCTTCAAGCATCGTCTAGCTAAGTGACTTGCTGAAGATCGCAACAGCAGGTGAATGAGGGCTGTGGGAATCAAACCCTGTACCACAGGAATTACAGCTCACATCTATAGCCCTCTGCACCAAATACCAGAGAGATGATTAAAGTTTGTGGGGGCATGAATACTGCATGCAGATCAGATCATAAATTTCAATTCAGCATGTAAGCTGCCCCTTGCAAAAGTATATGTGCAGGTGGTCTGTTAGTACAGACTCTGATAAAAAGAAGCAAGGTTTACTAGCGGTCTGTGAGCATTGGCTCCATGATAAAGGAAGTAAGGTTTGTTAGGAATAATTATAGTACTGAAAGAATAGAAAAGGTAGATCACAGAGAGGTTGTCATACAACAGGTGCAAGGGGAAAATATGACGGAGGTGCATTCATAATAAACATTTCCTCACAATGAGAATGAGTCAGTTCAACTAAGAACAACCAAAGCCTTGGCAGGGCCATAGTTGGACAGCTTAGGGCTGGTACTATGCAAACCCAAGATTTACTCAGATAAAAGACACTTAACTAGAAGCACTTTGTGTCTGCTAGCACATCTCTGTTGTCCATGTCAAAGGATTACATCAGCATATACTAGATGCAGTTATTCAGATAGTGAATAGGAGCAAATCAGTTTTGATGGGACTGTTAATACTGCATGCTCTCAAAAGGCAAACTGGAAGTAAAGTCGGCATGCTGTTTAGTGCACTATAGTGCAAAATAGCACACCAGCTTCAGCCACTAACAACCACTGCTTGACTTATGGACCCTCCATGGTCTTGGAAAAAGCTCATCTGTGTCATCTGCCGCATACCCAAGGTCAAAGCCTCTAATCCATGGAGCCAGCTCAAGTATCGGTAAGATTTGGAAGTAATAACCATGCAGATGCTGCAAACAAGAAGGATGCTGCAAAAATATCACCAAGTGATCATCATGACTGTGCCCAAATTGCCACATGTAAGACGACCGAAAGCTTTCACAGTGTGCAGGCGAGATGCAGAGCAAACAGCAGTCATGTCTTCTGATATACTTGCCTTCTCTAGATATATGGCCTCTGTCTCAAATTATGGCTGATGCCTATACAAATAGACTGCATGCTGTCATTGTGGGGCTACTACAGTGTGAACCTATATTTGATTGCATTATCATGTTTCCAGAACGTTACACATGGCAGGCACACAATGTAATCGTCTACCAGTGTTATTAGGCTGGTGAGAGGCCACAGATGTGAGACTTAGTCATACAAGACTGGATTCAAGTTATTCTTTCTTTTATCTTCCTGTAAACATATGCACTCTTAACACCATGTGGCATCCTACTCATTTGTAAACCTTTCCATTGTGTGTCTGAAAACATGGTGCTACTTTGTGCAGTATTCTGTCACTGCTAAAAGGCTGAAGGCTCATGCTGAAGTAACAGTCATATTCATTTGGCTTAAAAGTCACTTACTCACCCAAATCTGTCCGATTCCATTCACACTTATGAGTTGCTATTCTGTAAACATTATAAGAGAATGTGCCACTGCATTATGTCATTTTGCTCATGCCCTACAGACAGTGGCATGTGCAGTGAACAGACATCTTCAGCTTTTACTGGCCCATTTGCATTAGTGGAACCATATTTATACACCTTATCAGAGCCTTTGACCTGGTTGACCACCCAAACCTATTTAACCATCTCACTGACATAGGAATTAGCCCTGGTTCCTAAATAACCTAACTGACATTTCTCAGTAAATTTTAGCAACAGTACATCAGTCACCACTCCCTTAATTAATGGAGTCCCTCAAGGGTCCATTACTGGCCCCTCTTCTTTTCTCCTTTTTTATAAATAAACTTACACTTGACTCTCAATCTTCCAATCTTACTATAAACCAATGTCATGGTTATCTTCTGCTACAACCACACAATCAACTGACTTCAACACGATCTGCAAAACAATTTCCACTCCCTCATTAACAGGCTCAGTAGCAAAATCTATTACTTAACTCCTTAAAAATTAGAACTATGCTCTTCGGAACCTCCATTAAAAGGCAAAAGAACCACAACTCACTTCTTATTCTTCACCACCGTTGTAAAGCGATTGAGCAGGTTAACATCTTCAGATACCTAGGAGACTGGCTTGAACCCTCACCAAACTTCCACCATCATCTCAAAAATGGTTACCTATTATATTTTCGAAAGCTGACAATGTCGAATCCAACTGTTGACACGAGAATAGCGAAAGTGCAGAACGTCGAACGGGTAAATCTCCGTAAGGGGAGATTTCTGTTTACTTCAATGTAGTGCGGTCTCAGAGTTGGTATATTTAAGTAGCGGGGGGTGTGGGGGTTCAGGGGGGCTTGACCCCTGACTAAACCCTTTAGATTTTCTTTTTTTTTTTTAATTTATTTTGTGTGAACATTCAAAATTTTAATGGTTCGATCATTAAAGGTCGACCTTTAGTGATTTGAACCATTAAACATTCGATGTTCTAATATAGACCCCTTGAAAACACCCAGAAAATATGAACTTCCTTCTGTTTTGGGCCAGCAAAATCATCTCTTTTCTCTCCTGTCCAACAAGAAATGCTATTAAAGGAATTCTTATAGTCCAACTTGAGTGCTGCATACCTCTTGTAGCATCTGCCTCCAAAAGAAACTTTACCACCATCCAAACAATCTCCAAATCAATCTGCTGCTTCATTACCCCTTCCCCAAATTATGAACACCACTGACTTGCATAGGATCATAGAAAGTTACTAGGCTATTGGCTTGGAGGCCCTTACAAGCCTAGGCAAGAATTTAGCCCATGTTCCAACAAGTCAGCACCCTATACCACTGTCCAGTAGGGACAAAGGTGGAATCCCAGGGGTGTATTTTCTGTTCCCCATCCAGTTATTTAAAGAAAACATTGTGGCCTGTACAGTGATTGAACCCACAACCTTGGCATTATTAGCACCATACACTTACTGAGGTAGCCAACCTTGGGTACACTAGACAAAGCCAAAAGGCTGCCAGTTCAGCAACAAACCAATCTACTCCTTGGCTTCCAACTTTCTGTTTCTGAAAGAAAACTGGCCTTCTCTTTCCTCTGGCTTATCTAAAGTAATTGTATACTTCCTACCTAGATCCTTTCACTTCCCCTTTTCAATCCTCTCCCTCCTGCCCCTCTTTTTTCCAACTCTTTTCTTCAGCCCCCACCCTCTACTTCTTTATCTTCTTCCCCCTGTATAAATTCTATGTAAATACTTTTATAGCT
The DNA here is from genome assembly GCF_019279795.1 of Protopterus annectens. Lineage (NCBI taxonomy): Eukaryota > Metazoa > Chordata > Ceratodontiformes > Protopteridae > Protopterus > Protopterus annectens. The sequence goes on along the minus strand of NC_056743.1, from coordinate 232,841,390 downwards.
TCACTTCCCCACTGCCTATATGCTTCTTCTTGCAACCGTGTCTTTCACCATTTTCGTAAAATGTATCTTTCACCTCAAACATAAAATGAAACTTTTTTTTCTGTGCTACAAATACAAGCTGTATAAAAATGTTTATTTTTCTTGTTTGTAAATTGTTTAAGTGTGCAATGTCTTTGTAATATGGAGCTTTAAGCGTGCAATGTGTTTGTACATCAGAGCGTTTCTCCCCGGGCCTCCACTGAAAATGGGCTTTCGGGCCCAGTGGACATCCCCGGTTATCAAACTGGAAATAAATAAATAAATAAAGAGCACCTGTAATATAATCTTAGATCTCATAGCCACTCAGGGCCTCATCTGTAAGCACCTAAAGACAGCTGCTGTGCTTTAACCACTCCCTTTCTGTCCATGGACCGAAGCTCTGGGGTGGGGGGGTTCTTGCCTCAAACCTTAAATCCCTCACTAACCCCTCCTCCATTTAGGCACAGCTTAACATCTCACAGTACAAGATACTTGTAAACGTTCTGTTCCAGGTCATATAACCTAGACTCCCTAACCTCTGGCATATGCTATCATTTTTACTATAACATTTCTTCTCTAACTCCTAACATGTCGCTACTCTGACTGATGTAAATATTGTACACAGAGGTTTCTGCGGACTACCTTCTTAAATCAATTTTACTATTGCATATTAACTATACCTTTATTTTTAGTGCATTCTATTATATCTATTTTTTCCACTTGATGCGTGTTCACATTCTTGGCTAAGACTGAAATTGGTCCACTGGGATCAGTGCTTTACCCCAGTTAACAAATTGTATAAAATAAATAAAACACAAACATTGTCAAATGTATGATATTATTAAATCAAAAACTGAACTTAAGGTGGAGGTTCAGGAAACCACCACTCTAATAAGAAAACATTTCTTTAGGGATGAAAGCACTCAATGGACTGTTTCTACTATGATTTTATTTTTGTATTAAAATAGCATTCTTGCTGGACTTGTGGTTTCCTAACTCTGCACCTTGCATTCGATTATTATGGTGACCATTTTGTCAAAGGAATCTGTCTGCAAATATGTGGCAGCATATATATTCTACACTAATAGTGGGTGCGATAGAGAACCACCAAAAAAAAAGTAATTCTCTGCATATCATTCCCTTCCATACAGATAACTATACCTGTGCCTGCTTACTGAAAACACCTCCTGTATCTTAGTATTAATAGTGACTTTTGTCAATGATGGATGTTTAAAATAAATTAACTGATATGGACTGATGAAATGGAACCCTTCAATTATGTGGAAAGAACAGACAAAGCCTAGTTCACTCCCTGGTGCATCTGCACTAGTACTAGGGTCCTCCGTGCGGATATGTGCCCTTTAGTATAGCAACAAAAGTCACAAGTAGTTCACTAGTTACACCACTGTGTACAGACCAGTGTCATAGTTGCTTTTTTTTTTTTTTTTGCAGGAGCAAAACATTAATACTACACACAAGTACTGTATGATTGTTACAACAGAGAGTGAAAGTCCCTCTTTTATTTATTTTAACAGAATGGCGCATACATTTTGAGACACCCATCTATATGAGTAGGTCATCCAGCACATATCATGAATGTGGCTGAACATGGTGTACATTTGCATATGAGATGTAACGTTGTATTCATCAGATTAACATAGGATGAGGTAGCCATTCTGAGCAGAGCAGTCTGAAAGCATAATTAGTCTTTTATATAGATGAACACTGACAGAGAGTATTGCAGTAATGCTACCACTGTTCATCTTATACACACATCCAAATACAAACACTGATATCAGATAATGACCACTTAGCCAACTTGTATTATAAACTGCAGATCCTAGATAATGAACAGTGTTCTCATTCTTACAAATTACCTTATGTCAATACATGCATTTTTAAATTCTTTTCAATTAATTGATCAGACCCTTTCCATTGTAAGCATGAACAATCATGTATCATACTTTTGTTGAAAAATACTTTTTTAGCTCTTCTGAGCAGTTAATTTTAAATACTTCTATTCTGCTTTTTTTTTTTATATCTTCCTGTTTTGAAAGATTACACCCTCTTGGATTTTGTTCATTCTTAGATATATATATATATATATATATATATATATATATATATATATATATATAGGTCTACTTTGTTTCATTGAAAGCTCATTTCACTGAATTTCAATTCACCCCAACCAAATCGCTGAAAACTCATTACACTGAATTGAAGTACTGGCACTGTGTAGAGTACTGTAAGGCAGATAAAAGGTATATGGCCTTTACCCTACTGTAGTGTCACCGTGGAGTTAGTATATATAGTTGGGTGGAGCACAGCCCCCACATTCAGGGGGGATGAGGGCGTAGCCCCCCCAATTAGTTTGGATATATATTGTCTTCTGGAGAGAGTTAGTCATTGGTGGTGTAAGTATGCATGTCTATGTTTTAAAATGTATTATTCTGAAGCTTTTTGTAAAATATAATATAAACCAAACTAGGTGGGGGGCTGTACTCCCCACAACCCCCCCAATTATATATACTAACTTCAGGATCGCACTACAGTGAGGAAAAGGGCATATACCTTTTACTTGCCTCACAGTACTCTACACAGTGCCGGTACTTCACTTCAGTGAAATGAGATTCGGTGAAATAAGTTTTCAGTGATTTGGCCACGGTAAATTCAGTGAAATGAGCTTTCAATGAAACAAAGTAGACCCATATATATATATATATATATATATATATATATATATATATATATATATATATATATATATATATATATATATATATACATACATACATACATATGTGTATATGTAATATATATATATATATATGTGTGTGTGTGTGTGTGTGTGTGTGTGTATATGCAATATATATATATATATATATATATATACACACACACTGACAAAAACAAAAAATCATATAATGTGTGACAAAAATACAGTCCTGAAAATTCTTTATTATAAAAGCATATCAATCATGCTTTTTCTAATGGTTTTCAAGAGTGTATTACATAGTCAAACTATAATGCAGAGCAAACACTATTACTTCTTCAAGTCTGCACATGCTAACGTCTTCTTATCTCTGTTTTCATGGTTCCTTATACAAACTATGCAATGTGTCCCAAAACTATTTTATTCTTTCATTTGTTAACTGACTGGAAACTACCATGTTTTCCAGAACAGGTTTATTGTTTGATTTGTTTACTAAATAAGAGAAGTGGTCTGCCTGCCTCTGATGTTTTTCCAACATGACTCAGGCCATAACAGCAAGGGTGGATGCAATATATGGACAATTTAGAGTAGCCAATCTACTAATATATTTTGAGAGGTGAGGTAAACCAGACTGCCTAGTGAAAACGCAGCCAAATGTGGGGAAAACATACAAATGCCACAGACAGTAATGAGGTTAGGACTGAACCCTGGACCATGGAGCTGTGAGGCAAAGATATGAGTGACTCAGGCAGCTCCTGGACAGCATACTCAACTCCATCGGGGTGAATTCCAGCTGTGTATAGGTAGAAATAGGAAATCATTATGTTCTGCTCATGGTATTATAGGACAGAATGGCACGGCATATAATAATGTCAGTTATTTTCTTACTCATTTTAATGCTAAACAGTGTTAATCATTAAGATAGGTACCTTTCTGGATTTACTATCATTAACTCGAAGCACAAAACATTTTACAGGCACGTTATTGGCTCATCATGTCGAAAATCACTATTGTGCATGTGCAAAATACCGCTCCAAAAAAACAAAAAACTTTTCATGGTGAATGTCGAACTCCTGGGCAGAGCTATCAGATTTTCTTCCCCTAGAATGCATACCCATCACATTTTTGCATTCGTATAAGTGTGTTTGATTATCTCATACACTTATCATTTCATGCATGACATTCTGATTTTCGGCAGCATAAGTGCCGACAGAATGTAATTCACACAAATGATAGCAAACCACCTTTCTGGTGTAGCATTTTTCAAGTTTATTAGTATTCCTCAAATGCTGAAATGATTGATGAAAGTGTGAGCTAATACTACACAAAAAAAAGTTTTAACGTGTTTGTCTTTTTAAAAAATGCAAAACAAATGGAATAATTTTTACCCCATGAACAATAACCAGCAAAACTTACTTCTTTTTTGTCTTTTCGGCTTTTCCTAGTTAGGGGTTGCCACAGCAGAACTCCAATCCACTAATGATTGGCAGTAGATTTTTTTATGGTGCCGAGTTGCCAGCCCAACGCCCAGTCTTCAGCGAAGGTACGCCCATTCACTCATGACTTTCAGAGGCCACTTGACCGCAGGGAGGACATGCAGACTCCACACAGAAGGCACTCCCAGACGTGAATCGAACAGAAGAACCTCTTGCTGTGAGGCAACAACGCTACCGCTGTACCACCGTGGCTCAAAGCTAAAAGCTTACTTTTGAATGACCTTATTTAAGACTTGAAAGCAATGTTAGATATTAATAGTAAATGAACCCTAAGGTGGCAGTCCTGTATATAAAATCGTTAGGTCTTCATAAAATCTTGGTTCATGCTGTGGTAGGACAAATTGTTGTCTAGCCAGAGTATATCAGGATATCTGATATTGCAAGATGAACATTTTAAAGCCAGTAGCATACCTTTCAGCTGATCCATATTTGGCAGAGTGGGAAAATTTCATATCCTAAACATTTGTCCACACCTCTCTTCCAAGCAAGACAGCTATGATTTCTTCTCTTTCATTGGCTCTATTGTGATCAAAATGGGCGAATAGCAGACAAGTAGTCCACAACTGCACAGTGACGTTTGTTTAAAAAAAAAAAAAAAGACCTGCAGTGCATCACGTCCTTAATTTTGTCTCATATATTTATTAAATTCTGGTAAATTGCAGAGGATTAAGACCGTCAATAACGACAGTCAGAGCTGCATACCTCTTTTATTATTTGGAAATGAATATTCTGCACCTGTTGCTACTAAATGAGGATCTGTTAAGTGCCTGTAACAGTGCATTTGGGAGTGTACAGGGAGGCAGATCACCACAAAGGGCATAGTTCTACTTGTGAGCTACCTCCAGTTTTGTATAACATCCCTAATTTTGTCTCCGTTTTCCCCAAACCCTCATAAAACACAGCTTTCTGGGAAATAACTAATGATTGTGATTAATCAAAAATGCCAGCAATTAAGAATTTCATACTTGTTATTGTTTGGAAAATGCATGTTGATGCAGTACCCGTTGTTATACTAGGTTTTAAATAAATGACAATAATGTTTAAAAATTGTTGTTTTTTAACGTTTTTGCCCTTCAATTATTTTTTGCTTTGACAAGAATTACTGAGCAAATAACTTGAGCGGCATTTTTCTTCTTCTTTCGGCTTTTTCCCCGGTTAGGGGTCACCACAGCAGATCACCTGTCCGCTCATGATTGGCAGTGAAGTTTTACAGTGTTGAGTTGCCAGCTGGGTGCCCAACCTTCCACAGAAGGCACACACATGCACACACTTACACCTTGGGCCAATTTAGAGAGTGCAATCCACCTACAGCATGTCTTTGGGATGTGGGAGGAAAGCAGAGCACCTGGAGGAAACCCATGTAACCACAGGGAGGACATGCAGACTTCGCACAGAAGGCACCCCAGCCGAGGATCAAACCGGAGAACCTGTTGCCGTGAGGTGGCAATGCTAACCGCTGCACCACCGCGGCATTTTTCTGTTCCTCATAAAATATGTAGCACATTGATATGGATTGCAACCACTAAATAATGACAGAATATAGGTTCAAATTTCATATCCTCCAGAGAATGTTTGCTAATATAAAGCTTGTTATTATAGCAACTTTCTAAGAATGTAAGAGCAATATCTTCACTTTGGATCTTTGTGATTACAGGGTGGGGTCCTGCAATAGTATGCACTGTGTGGTCTGACAGAAATGAGCAGGAATACACTTCTAGGCCATTGTTGGTATATTTACACATTCAACTGATTTCTAGCAGAAATCTCAGATGCACATGTGTATGATTGTAGGGTGCATGTGTCAGTGTGTGTGTGTGTGTTTGTGTGTGGGTGTGCTTGTCTAGATGGCACAGCTCTCAACTCTACTCAATCTGATTTTATCTCATATCGTTGGTCTGATCCCTTAGCCTAGTACCTACCTATGAACCTATGAAACTATCTGCCCAAAGGCATTTATAAGCCTAGGCAGAATGTGTTGGCTTTCGCCACCCCTTAGATTAGTTCCCTGTGCCTCTGTCCAGCAGAGCCACTGAAGTGATCCCCGGGGTAAACTTTGTTTCCCATCCACTTATCAAGGTTTCTCTTGAAGAGCGTTAGCAAGGAGCTCTGCCTAATGTAGACTGGAATCTTGTTTCAAAGCATGGGAAGTCTATGGGGCAAGAATCTATCCCTCCAGCATGTCCTATTTATTTTTGTGGTGAGGTTTAGATATCTAGAGTGTGTGGCTCGAGGGGTAAAGTTTTCTTTAGGTGGAGCATGTCCATAAATTCTGGGTTGGACATGGCCTTGTATGTCAGGCAGAGATCACATCTGAGTAGGCGATATGCAACAGAGTACAGCTGGAGTTTCTTCAGTCGAGCTACATAGGGCATCTGTCGAAGGTCAGTGATCCTCTTGGTGAGGTACTTCTGTGGTCTTTCCAGCTGTTGCAGGTGTCTTGTAAGGTACATCCCAAACAGGTCATTGTACTTTATGATGGGTATGATGGGTCTGATGAGTGATGAGTAGAGGGGCAGAATGACCTCTTTTGATCTGGATGCAAACTCTTTTGTGATAAGGTAAGCTACAAAGAAGGATTTTCTAACCACTTTGGCAATGTGATTATCAAAGGAGAGATTGCTATCTACTTGGGACCCCAGATCCCTTATTACGTTTTCCGTATTTAGGGGACTACCACCTATGTGGTAGTTTATGAGTACTTTGTTTTTTTCCAAAGGGGATGACTATGCACTTTTTGACATTTAGCCTGAGGCCATGATTTTGACACCAGGTATCCGTCTCAGTGAGACCCTTTTGGAGGATGTCTGTGTCAGCCGGAGAGTCAATTATAGCCCCTAATTTGCAATAGTCTGCGAACTTGATCAGCCATAGTCCTCCTGTGCTTGCCTGTACCTCCAAGATGTATATGCCGAACAGGAGGGGTCCTAGGACTGAGCCCTGGGGAATGCCACTTGTAACCGGTTTAGAGTCGGACCTAGCTCCTGCAAATCTCACCATGTGGATTCTGTCCGTGAGCCAGTTGGCAAACTATTTTGTGACATAGGGGTTTATGTTCAGGCTGGTGAGCTTGTCTATAATGGGGAATGGTGTTGAAGGCCTTTGAGAGGTCTATGTAGGCTGTGTGTACCACATTTTCCTCATCTATAGACTTGGTAACTGTCTCAAATAAGTCCACCAGGTTTAGGAGGCATGATCTGCCCTTAAAGCCAAACTGGGTATGATCCAGTGTTTGGAGGTTCCCAATTTCTCTGTTAATGAGTTCCATGATGATGCATTCCATAGCCTTGCAGACCAAGCTAGTAAGGCTTATAGGGCGATAGTTCCCGGGGTCTGTTGTGGCTCCACCTTTGTGGAGCAGAATAATTGTTGCTGTGTACCACTCTATGGGTATGTATCCGGTGGAGAGGCTGAGTTTGAACAGTGTGTTTAGGTGAGGGGTTAGTTTGTCTTTGAGCTTGTGTAGGACGCAGCCTGGGACACTGTCCGATCCTATTGATGGTGTGTTTTTGGCTTTGGAGAGGGCTATTTTTACCTGAGTGTATGTGATTTCAGGGGCTCTACATTCTTCTTGTATGGCTATGGACCCTTTTGGGGGTGAGAGGGGGGTGAAGATTGCACTGAACCTGTCTGCCAGGATGTTGGTTATATCAGTTGGTTATGTGCATTTTGTGCCATTCTGCACTAACTCTGAGCAGATTTGAGCATTGACACTTAGATTCTTGACATAGCTAAAGAATGCCTTGTGGTTATCTTTGGAGTTCTTGTCAATTTTTCTTTCGAAGCTCGCCTTGGATGATTTTATGAGGGATCATAGTTTCTTGCTGATACTGATCAGGGATGTCTTCCCTTCATGGGACTTTACTCTTTTCTGTACTAGTTTCCTCCTTCTATTGTATAGCTTTGTTGATGGCAGGGGTCCACCAGACTGGTTTCCTTTTCTTGAAGGAGCGAGTCTTGGTTTTGCTTGGGATAGCACGATCCATGCGTTCTTGTAAGTGCCCGTAGAATGCATTAGTAAAGGATTTTGCAGCTTGGACAGCATTATCCTTTAGCATGGGAGCTTTGAAACTTTCCACCTCAGTCTTAAGTAACGTGAAGTTTGCTTTTGAAAAGTTTTTCATGGTGGTTTCCTTGTCCGGGGGGTGGGGGCGGAATATGGATATCCAAAGTGATTTGTTTATGGTCAGATCTAACCAGCAAGGGGTTGACCTCTGGTGTGGAACACCAGTCGCCCATGTTGGTGATGACCAGGTCCAATATGTTGGAATCTCTGGTGGGAGTGTTGACCAGCTGATCCAGGGCATTTGAGTTTATAAATTCCAGGAAATGTTGGGCAAGGAGTTAGTACTTGAGTAGTTCTCCCAGTTAATGTTTGGGTAATTGAAATCACCCAATATTAGGGTGTTTGGTAGGACCTTTATGTTTCCCTGTGTTTCCAGAAATGCGGAATGGGGGTCCTGGGACATGGTGGGTGATCTGTAGCAAGCTACAATTTGAATTGCAGTTTTTCCCATTTTTATTTGCACGCGGTAATCTTTGAAGCATCATGCTGTGCCACTAACCTAGAGATGTGAGTATCCTTGATGAATATGGATATGCCCCCACCTTTTGTATTTTGGTCCGGGTTCTGTGTCAGAAATGTATGGTACGAGTTGAAGCCTGGTAGTGCTGGGGTGCTCTCTGGAGCCTTAAACCAGGTTTCTGTTACTGCACATATATTGATTTTCTCCATACTGAGGAGTGCCTCGAGTGCAAGCATTTTGAGGTTTAGACTTCTGGCATTGAGTAGCATTACCCTCAGTTTTTTGTTACTTGTGCTATTTACAACGGTGGATTTGTCTTTTGAGCCTTGCCTAAAAAAGGCACTATGGGGGTGGCAAGAGTCTTGGCCAGTATTCGAAAGCCTAAGGGTGACAAGTGCAAGCCATCTCTAGCGAAGCAGTGTGGCTTGTCAAGCATGTCATCCCAGGCAGACAGACACTGGATCCCCTTTGAATGACACCAGAAACTTAGCCAATTGTTGAAATTGATCATTTTTTCTTTATACCATGGTATCATTCTTAGTGAGGGCAGGATGCTACTCAGGGTTAGGGTCATACCGGCCTGGGCTACATGATCAGAGAGCTCTTCCATGTCTCTTTTCATGTAGTCCAGGGAGGTGCGACTCAGGTCATTCACACCAACATGGACAATGACAGAGTCGTATTTGTACTTGTTCTGGAGTGACCTGAGTGCTTGTGTTATGTGGCGGATCCTGGCACCCGAAAGGCAGCTAACATTAACCTTCTCCTTATTCAGCCTAGTGAGTGGGATGTCAGTGTGCCTGACTAGAGAGTCACCTATTACTAGTATGTTGGGTATGTTATTTTGCCTTAAGGACTGTGATTGCATGGCACACTGGTTTTGAGAAGTATGTGTTCCATGGTTTGTGTTGGGGGGGTGGAGGTTGCTTGGATGTCTGCTTATCTGTGATTTCTTGACAAATTGTTGTTAACTACAGTTAAATAATGACAGACATGAGTTTCAGTCTTCATATCTTTCAGAAAATGCTTACTAATGCAAAATGTGTTATATTAGCAATGATATATGCATATAACAGCAATATTTAAAATCTGTTCTGATTCCTGTAAGTGGTTAAAATGATATGTTGGGCTGTGATGGGTTGCACTGTATGGTTCCAACAGCAGCAAAATGAAATATAATTCTTGGCCATTATTTATGTATTTATTTCTTCGATCCCAAGCAGGCATCTAATAAGATGGATACAGGGAAGCAAAAAATTCAATATGCTCTGTGTAGAAAACTGGAAGATCTTATTGGCAGTATTTTGGTCAGGTGGCAAACAGTTTTGTTGGAGTGTTGCTCTAACTGAGCATTTTTATTCTGGAGAATGAAGGACTCGCAATAAAATATTCAAAACTGGCAACCCCTCCCAAAAAAAATTAGGTTGTGTGGGTTTGTTAGCAATGCTTTAAGCTCAGGTTCAAGTCTAGGTTGAGATGCTTTCTGTGATTTTATTTTTCCACAACATAAATGCATGTTTAGTGAAAGTTCATAACCATGTTGTACACAAACATATATGCAAAGTTTATAATAATTGTCAGAAATTAACTGTAGTTATGATTGGCATGCACAGCAGGGGAAACAAGCATACAAGTCAGTGAGATTGCAATAATGATACTCTCTTCTTGTACAGTTATGTTGGTGTGCATCTGTTAGCAAAATTTTTCCAGGTTGTACCCAGTTAATGGGTAACTTTGCACATTTGTGCTCTCATCCTCAGGGTCAAGAATTTATGCATATGCAGATTTCAAGGGCTCTGATTTTTTACTCTCTGCTATGAGTTTTTTTTTAACAAGAACAGTAACAAAAACAACATATTTACACTTGCAATATAGAACTATATACAGAGTCCATAACAAAATAAACATTTGTATACATTCAGGAAATCAGTTAATATTCTTGTAGTAACACTTGCAACTTTTCCCAAGCAATTAATTTGTGAGTTGAATTCTTTGTTTTGAGCTTTATGCTAGAAATTTCATTATGACAAAGTACTGGCTAAATGGATAAAATCATTTTTAAATGAGAGAGAATTAGTCTAATTTTTTGTTACAATTTTCCTTGCAACTGCAAGAATTGACCATAAAATATGTATTTGTGTTTTAGGTATTATATCTGGTATTGGTACATGAACAAAATGAGAGAATCAGAGATCACACTTCTCATTCCATAAGGCCTTAAATCTTTGAAGTCACTCCAAAATTGAGATAACACTGTGCATGTAATAAACATGCGATACCAATCAGCTTCTGTTGCTTTACACCTCCAACATTTCGTATCATTCTTTTTGTATATTTGTACAATTCTTTGTGGTGTAAAGAAGCATCTATTGAGAAATTTCTAAGTGTAAATCTTCCAATATGGGGAACTTGTTTTATCTATTGATCTTAGAAGAAGCTTTTTGTTATTAATGGTAAATTCTTCCCCATTAATTTGAGTAGAATAATCCCAATAGGAAGCAGTTATAAAAGTAAGGTCTGATCTGATAGCTTTGCAGATTAAGGACATAAATGAGGAGCCTTTTAAGGAGCCATTGGTAATGTTAATCATTCATTCTAATGTTTTAGGAGTGTTATTTCTATGGGTTTGCAAGGAGAATATTGTTTTATTATAAACTAATTCTCTACATGTTTGTATATCTATCCAATTATTATGTGCAGTATAGTGAGTAATTAAGTAATTGGCAGGATAAATATTATTTACAGATAAAAACTGATTCCAAAATAGTAGATTATTTTCCTTGAAATCGCTCATCTTATTCAAGTCAAAGGTGGTTAAGCACTCACTGATTTGAGCAATTGGAAAAATAAATATTAACACGTTTTTAATTACTTGGTTAGCTTGATGAAAAAGCAGGATTTTATTTTTTATCTTTATCAGTATATATTGACAAAGACCATATAAAAGTATTACTATGTATTTTAATAAGCAGTTCAATTAGTCTTTTATTATTAGTAAATAATATTGTTTCATGTATTAGTTTCCAGGATGCGTTGTAGAAAGGATTTAACCATAAGAAGATTGTGTTAAGGATAGTGGCATCAATGTAGAACTCAGTGTTAGAAAAGCTAATGCCTCCTTCTTCCCAACTTGCAGTGTGTCATTGTGCAGATATCCTAGGTTGTACAGGATGCCAGAGGAATTTTAATAAAATGCTATTAATCTTTTTTTAAACTTTTTTTGGATGGGGGGCAATCAGGCATTGGCAAACAAAGAATTTTTGGCAATAGTATAATTTTAATTAACATTAGTCTGTCTTCAAAGGTGAAATAAAGCTTATTCCAATTATCTATGAGATTTGTAATTGAGTTAACTAAATTGATATAGTTTATAGAAACTGTTTCCTTAAGACTGGAGGTAAAGTAAATACCTAAGTATTTAATTTGTTTTATATCCCAGTTAAAATGTTTATGTTTACTCATTTTAGAAGATATAATTTTATTTATTAGGAGTCTGGGTTTCATCATGGTTAAATTTTAATCCTGAAAAGCTTTGAAAGGTTTCTAAGGTATTAAGTAAATGATCTAAAGATGTTTCAATGCCCCCATTAGTTAGTAATAAATCATCAGCAAACAATATTTTCTGTTAAAAATTTACCTAAATTCATTATTTTGTTCTTGTTGGTGGGATTAGAGGTATTAATATTCTTGTAATGTTTCATAAAACAATGTAATATATTTTTCATATCTGATACTTTTATTTTATTTCCTATGTATATGATTTCTTTTATATGTTTTTTTTTTCACTTAGACATTTAGATCTTATTGCTATTTTGTGTAGAGATTTAGGGTTAATAGAGTATGAATATAGTTTGATTTTCTCTGGGATTATAGAGATTTTATGCTGTAAAATGTTGTGATATTCTTTATTTAAATTTATGTTGCCTAGTGCTACCCTGTCATTAGGTTTGAGGTTTTTTTATATATTGTCTATTTCATGCGGAGTATCATTCAATCTTTTATCCCATTCTTATCTTTTATGTATATACCAACTTTTAATCTTTCCATGCAGGAAAACCTTTAAGGTATCCCATAAGACTGTATCAGAGACCTCTCCATTGTTATTAATTTCCATGAATCCATTTATTTCAGTTTTCATCCAATCTTGAAAGCCATTTATTTTTATAATATAAGCTGGTATTCTCTGCCAGTGATTTAAGACTTCTTGCTGGAAAGTTATATTAAAAGTGATGGTGTTATGGTCTGATAAGGGGCAAGAAACTAATACTACATTTTCTGTTTTGGATTGTAAAGAACTAGATATCAAAACATTGTCAATGTTGGTTTGCATCCCAAATCTAAATGAATAATGAGAGAATTTTAGGGAAGAAGATAATTTTATATGATAAATATATTTTAAATTTCTAGTATTAATATAAATTTGTAAATGCTTTGCTATAGAGGAAAGTTTAAAAGGTTTAGGGTTTGTTGTTTCACTGGAAGAAAGTATACAATTAAAGTCTTCTGCCAATATCATCTCACCTCTAGAGTGCAGGGTTATAATGTCTAGATTTTTTTTTTACCATTTTTGTACCAATACCTGGAATCCAATAAGAGTTAACAAGTGTACTAATTATTCTCAAGCTTAATTACTGCTAACACTAGCATTCTATCATTATCTACATATGAGTCTATAACTTCAGGTATGCTTAGGGTTTTTTCCAAAGAATTAATACACCTCTTCTTTTATGAGTGAATTGGGAACTATTACTTTATAATTTTTCAGTAAAAGCTTATTTAGGTCTTGTGTTATTAAGTGTGTCTCCTGAAGGAATACTATGTCTGATTTATGCAAGGAGAGGCATTTGTTAACACTTGCTCTTTTTATCATATTATTTAGCCCATTTATGTTTATTGATATGCATTTATAAGTGGGCATTAATCTATATATTGAGTATTAAATCACATTCAAAAGGATTTCCTGAGTATGTTATAGTATAAACAGGAAAAATAATTGTTGTGGACAAAGACTGTATAGTTAAAGTAAAATAAATAACCTTGTATACAATGATAACTTTCTTCATGGAACCTAGTGTTCCTGACTTAGTATGCATTACATACAAGTTACAAGTTAACCAAATCATATCAACCAAAGGCAAGTCTCTGCTACTGCATATTGGCTATAATTAGATGAGGGGAGGGAGGAATATTGGAAAGTATGCTTTCCATTGCAAATTTTAACAACTTGGCAAAAAAGTGAAAACAGTTCAATAAATACATATTGTATACTACAGAATTCCATAAGATATTTAACTTAATATCTGTCCCTAATAGCTTCCTTCTATCTATTCTGATGAATCTGAACCCGGCAAAACAAGTTATGACATTTTCATTTAAATAATTACATATCAATAGCTCCTGAAACATCTCATTCTACAGAGTAAAATCAAATTAGCTATTCTATATATTTACAGTGATACATTCAAGTACCATTAGTGAACTAGAAAGGATGAGGAGAGAAAAAAAACATCACATTGGTATAAGTACTGTGCCTTAAACCATTTTGATCTGAGAAAATGAGCTCAGCTGCAACATACTATCTGGAAATGCTTTATATTAGTGATAAATTGACTCTTTAAAAAAATAGCTGCTGTTGTCTGTATTTAAAATTCTTTGTGTCATAGACAGTATATAATGTGTTACAGCTTTAACAATCTTGCTAGAATACATATCAGTTAACAACAGTGAGAGTGAATATTGATCTAGGATAGGCATAGCTATTAAAATAAACTGTGCATATATCCAGCCATGTTCCCAGATTAATAGAGACAGCAGCAATAGCAATGTGCAGCAACTCAATCAGTGTGAAAGAAAATGAATCCACAGTCTATTTGAGCAATCTGATCAATAAAACTTAAAATTTAGCTGTTAAGGATGTTAATTACTTACAGCTATATAAAGGTGAAAAGTTGTTCTGTTTTGATATTCTCGTTGTTCAGCCGTTTTTCCCAGTAATGCATTTCTTCTAATGATATCAGAGGCTGTATTGTAGTTCAAAGATCGCTGACAACTTGGATCCATACAGGGGAATTATAAGCTCGAGATGGTTCCAGAGAGCTTCCAATTGAAGATTAAGGTACAGAAGTGGGAATATGAAGCAAAACAAGTAATTTTATGTTAGAGAAGCACGCAGAAGCTGCATAAAGTCCACGTTTAGTAAAAAACTAGCAGTTTTAAGCACTAAATGATAAAGCAAACTGTAATGAAGGCTCTAAGCAGCCAAAACAAGACACAGAATACTGTATAAACCATGACACAAAGCAGGCAGTCCAATCTATAAATCTGTATAAAAGAATTATAACATAGATCATCAAAAAAAAAAAAAAAAAAAGACAGATTAGATGTTTACAGCATTTCTACTAGAGTAGTGTATATGAGGTTTTAACTACAGTTTAGGCAGGACAGAACACTGAGACAACTTCTATCTCTAGAGCCTATAATGGTTAATAAACACTTTTTAGTTATAAATATCTACAAGTAATTATATCAGAATGTGTGCATGTACACACACACACACACACATATATATATATATGTGTATATATATGTATATATATATATATATATATATATATATATATATATATTACACACATGTATATATATTATATACATAAATACATAGAAACACATACTTATACTTGTGCTCATACATATATTTACACATACAGACATGCACACACACACAAACCAAATAAAAATTATTTTCCTGTAGTGAGTGTGGGTTAGTAGGTGAGAAAAATAGATTTTTACTTGACTTAGTATTTAAAGTAGAAACACAATGGTACTTGTTGCTAAACTATATTATAAGTTATTGTTGGTAAACAAAACATAAGTAATAGATTTTACCTTGTTTGTCCTTCGTGAATATTTGTAGAAGAGCTAGAACAATTATTTAGTGAGAAAAGGTTTAGTAAAATAATGTTTACTATTATACTTATTTGTCCTTAGATTTATTTTTCGCTTTTTCTTTTACAGTCCAGTCAGATTTTGTTGCTTATCTTTTCAATGTAGAAGTAGTGTCCATTTGTTATGTTGTGATGATTAGATTTTTATTCTTTTTAAGCATTTGCATCTTCTGGAGTATCAAAAGATCTTTTTCCCCCAGTAAGCAAAGTCTTATTTTAGCAGGATAAATCATGTATCCTGGCTGGATATAAATTTCACAATGATAGATCTTGGATAGATGATCTTGCTTTTAGGTGTAGTCTTAGTGATCTGTGGGCTCTCTCAATTCCAAAAGAGAGTGCTTCTGCTAAGTTTAAAGTTTTAGATAACCATGCTGTTAAAAAGTTCACTGTATTGTCTCCTTCCATGCCTTCTGGTATCCCATATATCCTGACATTATTTCTTCTGGAACGATTTTCTAAGTCATCTATTTTATTGATAAGTTTATTATTTTGCTGTAGGAGGGAATCAATGTTTCTTTCTCCCTCTATTAATCTGTAGTCTGTATCAGAAACTGACTCTTCCAGTGCTGAAATCTGTTTGTTGCTTTAAGATATCACTCAATATTTCAATTTGTTTATTAGAATCTTCTTAAATTTTATCAACTTTTAAATCTTATCAACTTTTAAATCTAGTTTATCTATTTTTGTGATCAAGTCCTGAATGCTGGTAAAGATTGAATGAATCTCTTTTTTTTGGAATTCTCCCTCTGAGTAGATTTGAGAAGACTCATCTTTTTTCATTTGTAGTGGATCCCCTTTTCTTCTTGTTGTTGATTTTGACAGGATAATATAATAATTAAGACTTGAAAAATACACCAAAAGAAAGCTTGTGAATTCTAGATTATAAATGTATTATTTTGGAGATACTTCTTGTGTTTTTAAAAAATAATTCCTGTCATAATAGTTATAGTACTGCAGAGCAGAGAATTTGTGCTGCTTCAGGCTTCTATCCAAGCCACGCCCCCCCCCCTGCTATGAGTTTTGATAGCCCCCTGCTATGATATTGAAAGTTGAGAGGTGCATCCAGTACAGTTATAAGTTTCTGTATTATAGGTATGCTTGACACCTGCCAAGACTAACAAACAATCCACTTTTTTCTTCTTAATAGCTCCTGTCACAAAATGAAAAAAAGTCAGGGCGTAAAAGTGAGAAAAGGCAATAAACAGAAACAACCAATCAATCTGCCTGCTGGGATTCTTGATTAAACACTGTGAATGATCCAGAATAAGGAGCCCTGAGTGTAATCTAAGCAGCTGGAAAAGACATGCTATCTACAGAAATACTGAACATTTAACAAAAGAAGAAATGATCAGATCTAACAAGTTGCACGTCACAATTAGATGGACATCAATGATTACAGTTTTGTGCCCACAAAACTATCAGCGCATGGAAACTGCCTTAATGAGACAAAGTTGCAGCAATTATGCGACTTTGAAAAGTTGCGCAGGAGTGAAAAAAAAGATAATTTTTACCATTTACCTTAATGCTATCTCTTCACTACAGAGGTACATTTCTTGAATCAGTGTTTTGAAAACATAATATAGAGGACTGTGATCAGGTGTCTGATCGTAACCATGGTATTGTGTGTTTGAGAAATGGATGTCAAGCAGTTCACCCTAAGAGCAAAGCTATACGGTGATGATCAGAGACCCAATCATAATTTTTCGTAGTGTGGGAAGCTATCTGCTCCATGTACTGCTAGTTACAGTAAAAAGAGCCAAGTGTTTTACCTGCTTTGAAAGCTGACAAAACCCTTAGGAAACATGGTCAGCATTTAGTGATTACGCTTCAATATCAGAAAAAAATTAGATATTTTCAGTAATTCCTTAAGAGAAACCAACAAAAGTGCATCAGAATGAAAACAAACATTCTGTTCAGACTGTACCAAAGAAAATGAAAACCAAAGGTGCTGATATTTTAAGTACTTTTGTTCTTTAATGTGATAGAACTTCTTCAGGAAAGGTCTGGATGGTGCCTCTTCTTGACACTGTAATTATGTCAGCACTGCTTGCCAGAGTAGGTGAATCCTACAATATCGCTAATCACTCTAAACATCTGGTGGCAACCATCCACTTCAGAAATGGGAGTCCTTATATTATCCCTGCAGGCACACCCACTGATACCAGGGCAACAGCTGTAAAAAAAAAAAAAAAAAAAAAAAAATGTTGCATTCCCTGTTGTACCTTGCAGTATCCCTGGAAGTCTGTGCCTGATGAAGGCAAGTCCATTTTTTAAGTCAAATCCAGAAGAAAACTGGTAGCCTGGCTTCATGGCTCCATGCCAAAGATGCCACATGATGAACATCAATGGGCACCATGGTAACATGATTCCCATCAGCAGAAGCATCATGTGTATGGTCAGTTAGAGTCATGCAAGCTGACATTCACATGTTCAGGCTTCACAGGTATATACATGATACATGATGCCCATGAATGAACAGTAACAGAGCCTCTAGTGCAGACTGGGGTGGCAGCGCATCACTTTACTGCACTGATTTTTAGACAATCATGCTAACTCACCTTTTAATCATAACCACCGTTTTACTAGCCCCATTTTAGTCCATTAAAAGTAACATTGCCATTTTGTGGGAAACCGCATTAGAAACAGCAAATCAGATAATCTGAATGTAGGGAGATATTACAATGCATTACCTTATAATCAAAACTGACAGCAGATAGGACAACTGGGAATCAACCTCAGTTCTACAGTGACCATACAAGGAAACATAGTAAAATCAAACATTGTCACAGGGGAAGAACAAGTTTTAATTTTTTTGGGAGGCCTCATCCTGACAGGGCACTGAGAACACCACCAGGCTCAGTTATTGTAGTTATGTGTAGGTGGTGCGGCACTCTGCCATATGCAAACAGACAGTATGACATGACCCAGAGGGTACCTTAGCCTCAGTATGCCAGTCAGAGACCCTTCTTGTAGAATGGACAGAAAGCATGGAAAACATACCTAGAACTACCAAATTATGGCAAAATGCAGAAAGGATGCTTTAATGGCTGTTGTCACTGTATGGGTGCTTGGGACAATATGGAGACATTGTTCGCTGGGATGTTCAGCTCTATATATATATATATATATATATATATATATATATATATATATATATATATATATATATATATATATATATATATATACATACACACACACACACACATATACACACACACACACACACCCCATGGATGTGCATATGCTGGCATGAAAGCAAAGGAAGAACAATAGCTAGAAAAGTCTGGCACACAAGAGGTGAAGGTGCTCCTACAGATTTTATGCACAGATGGTATTTATCCTTAAAAAGAGTTAAGCTAATATGGCCTTCTAAGACCGTGTGTGTCACGGGCATAATAGCACAGCAGTACACATGCATTACAGTGTCACCATTATGTTACTGCATGCCAGGAATGGGCACTGGAATTTTACACAGCTTGTCAACTTAGGGTGTACCACCTACACAAATGCATCTCACAGAGTCAGAGGATTTTCTGGTATCCCTCACAACAGAAAGTGAGATCATCCTCATATGTGGTGATGGCGTAGACATGAGAGAGATGCTGGTGTTGATCATCTGTTGGGGATGAATTAAGTTCAGTAATGCATGCAGCACTACTGTAGTAGTGACTTGCACCAGTGAACAGTTTCATGTGGGCTTGTGTCTTTTAGGGACATTAGGACTGCAGCAGTGAAGATCCAAACCAAAAGTTATGCATGCACCCACAGGCTATGTATAGGAGTAGCACTATTATGCACATGGTGCAGTCTGATGACACAGTGACCCTGTTAGTACTGCTAACAGTGGAAAGAACATTCACATCTCCAACAGCTGAGGTGACAGGGGAGGGGCACGCAATCTCCGGTTTCACCTGTGTTCATTGAAGGTCATGCTGGCCAGGTCAGCCCCACTAAAACTATACAGGTGCTACCACCAGAGATGACATCAGAGGGCCACACACCCAGTAATATTCACATACCTAACATAGGTGAAGATGTGTATGTTGCTGTTACCACTGACTCAAGGCCTTTTCTAGACTTGAGCGACACGCATTGCATCAATTAGTAGGTGTGTGTATTAGTACCTCAGGCACAATCAGCTCATCCTCGTAGCATGTCAGAGATGTGTGTGCTGAGTAGCCTGCATGAAGACCAGTAAATACAGTCGGGACTGCAGGGCATCCTACAATACATGCAAAGTGACATACCATATTGGGCTGAGAGCAGGCATGCCTGTTAAGGACAATGGTTGCCCAGGTGATAACCGCTGGAGCATTCAGGTGCATATGAACAATCATCTGCCATGGCTGTGCTAGATTATATTTGCAATCATCTGCCATGGCTGTGCTAGTGGGTGGATGTGAATTGCACAATAGCTTGCCACGCCAATAAAGATGGTAAACACTGTTCTGTGGATAACTTCACTGTCTATATAATCATTAGCTGCCTGCATTCTTGGGCATGGACACACCTATGAATGTAGCCAATGCTCTTTTGGCTCTACTGTTGGCATATTCCTCTGGGCCAGCCAATTAGGGTCCCTCATTTCAATCCCATCAGATTCCCATGTTGATCTACTATGAATGACACCTACTTGTACATGTCTCTGGGGTTGTGGATGCAAACACTGTACAGGAACTCCAAAGGTGGGGTCCATAGTGGGGTTCCCCTACTGCTGTCAAAATGGAACACCATCCAGTAGAGAGGATGTCTCTAGTGCTGGCAATGTAGGGACACCTGGTATACAGCTACCATTTTCCATGGAACTGTCACTACCCATGACCTCCACCTATGATAGCCTTGTTGAACCCTCTCACTGTGTCCTACTCCTTTGTATAAATAGTGATGTCTGTATCCTTCCCACAACTAAGGCCAGTGAGGATAAGATAATGTCTATTGCATATTGTAGCCAGCTAATACACTATACTATATAGCCTGGGTATGTTATTACATGCATCAATTTTATTAGGTGTTTCTTTTGTCATGTCCCATTGTTGCAGACTAGATAAAGTTATTCTATGAGCTATTAACAAGCTGCATATTGTGGTACAGGGTTTGATTACCGCAGCATCTTTTTGCTTATTGTGTAACTTTGAGCAGATCATTCCCCAAACAGTCCTTTGTGTCAACTGAAAAATAGGGCTAGGCTTCATAATGGGCTCCTCGGATGCATGCCTAGTTCTTCTTGTTCATCTTTCAGCTTTTCCCAGTTAGGGGTCGCCACAGCGGAACTCCGGCCCGCTAATGATTGGCAGTAGATTTTTAAGGTGCCGCGGTGCCAGCCCAACACCCAACCTTCAACATAGACACACCCATTCACGCATGCCTTTTGAATGCCACTTGATTGCGGGAAGTACATGCAGACTCCACACAGAAGGCGCTCCAGCCAAGAATCGAACGGGAGAACTTCTTGCTGTGAGGTGACCTAGTATCTACCTAAAAATCTATAAACCTGTGCAACTTCTTTGTGAGTGCCATGAAGTATTTCACCTCCCTCTGCATTACATGTTGTCCCACAGCTTGCTCCTCCAGACCTGGTAACCATTTGAAATGTCAGAGCCTGCTAGAGTCAGTCCTGAAACACTGAGACTAAATGGCCGCAAAACGGACTTACATATACTAAGTCCAAGATGGTCATTTCTCACAATATTTCCTTTTCTCTGAGGTATGGCAGTTTAGAGTTGGTATACATAAATAAGTTTGGGGGTGTGGGGGACTTGCCCCCCCCAAAAAAAATGTTTAAAGGAGGTAGGTGCTTCATTGTACCCACACTGTAACTGTTTTCATAGCACATGTTATGACACAGATGGCAAATATCTTATTACAGACTTCAGGAGCAAACATCAGTGATTTGCTAGATATAGCCAAGCAGAAGATGCAGAGTTCAGAACTCCAAACATAAATTACTGTAATAGGGCAATGTTACACAGCATCTCTGTCATAGCATAGGGACTGTGTATGGGGTCACTGGCCATGTTTTACAAGCCATATCTTGCATCACCTGTAACATACACCATTCAACACCATCAAGAGTGGTCTGCCACTTATGGTCATGAGAACAGAATATGCAGGACTCTATGGGTGGCACTATGTGCACCTACCAATTAGATGTCCGCATGGAAAAGTATCCCACATGAAATACTGCTATAGGACATGCATCCTGGATGTGAGAATCACAGGAACTGCTTGAATGGTGCACAGATACACAATATAATACACTGTGTGCTGCACATCACCCAATGGTTGTGTGACAGGAATCACTTCTGGTAGATGTACCAAATGCCATGTGGAATGGATGAGGTCTTAATAGTAATGTAGCTGCGATCAAAGGTTTCCAAGACCTCAAGGATACATGTTATGTCATAATATGCCCCCAGATTTATGGGTCTCCTAATACTGCAACGTCATATGAAGGAACTAGTGTAGGACTGACAATGTTAATGTATGTAAAACTTCTAACATGTCTCCTATTGGATGCTGGAAAATCCTTGTAGAAATAATGGCTAATGCTACACAAACCTTTGTGTCACTGAAATAAGCAGTTCATGCATTTCCTTTGATAACCATGCAAAGGTGTGACATACCTACTAACCCCTGTATCTGATCTCTGTCCACATGGTAGCAATTGGCATTACCATGATCATGAAGGGAATGGCATGTTAGATACTGGTGGACTGTTCTGTCTTGTACAGGGTGAAGATTACATCATCACAGACACTGGCTCCCAAGGTGACCAGTAACACATGCTGACCAACTACAGCAGATGCTACTCCAAGCATCACAACTAAAGAATGATGCTCAGAAAAGTGGAGCACTGAGACTCACTGCATGACTTTTATACATTTCTGAATTACGGCTCCATGTTTGATTTCATTATTTGCATACACAGTGGCTCTCATCAGCATGCTTACTTTCATTTGTGTATCATTATGTGGTCATTTGTATACAATGCATACCTCCCTATTTTCCCAACCTTTGTACATTTCCAAATCACCCCTTCACTGCTCATCACCACTCACCAAGCTATTTTGCCTAATACAATATTAATATTTGTTTCAGAATCCCCATTTATCCTACTTGGATAAAATATGACACAAGCCTTAAAGCTGGCTTCAAATGTCATTACACTAGCACCTTACAAATCTGTTATAGTCAGAATGAATTGTAAGGCTCCATTCAGAACAGTTGTCTTCCTTTATTCGAAATGTAGCGGATAACAGTAGAGTATGTCAACCTTGTCTAACTCCATTTTTTCCAGTGTTAACCCTTTTATCATAGATTCTCTTAACAAAATGATCTCACCCTATTTTTTTTCCAATTCATACTTATTTATCTCATCATTTGAGCACTAACGTAATTAACTGATTTTTTTTTTAATTTAATTTATTTATCCTTTGTTGACAGAGTGGTATATATACCACTAGGGCAAGTTTAGCCAGGGCATCAGAGAACGTCCCCTTGTCTATTTGATAGGTGCCATGGGAATTTTTACATCCACCTTATCTACCACCAACTCAAGCAGATGGGACCCGAGTTTGACTCCTCAAAATGAGGATACCATATTCCACTGCAGAATGGTCATGTTTAAATTATTTACTCTCTGACTTTCTCAGTCTATTTATACAAATATGTAAACATACAGCAGAGTTTCCTGAGAGGAAGTGTCTTGTAACTGTTAACTACCTTCTTACCTAAATAGTTTTTGCAGCAGCATTCTTGCAGCCATTTTCCCTTTGCTGTATATTAAATAC
Organism: Protopterus annectens; assembly: GCF_019279795.1. NCBI lineage: Eukaryota > Metazoa > Chordata > Ceratodontiformes > Protopteridae > Protopterus > Protopterus annectens. Next base: position 232,817,894 of record NC_056743.1, on the reverse strand, counting down.
ATTCTTACCTCAAAGCTCTAAGTCATGACTACAGTTCTGCTCTTCATGTCCTTTTCTAAGTCAGAAGTCTGTTATACATTAACTTTGGTTGCTCATTTGCTTTGCTTTTTGTATTTTAATACTCATTTCTTTGTTAAAAGCATCATTGTGTTCACAGTTACATTTTTAGGAATTCTCTAATCATGACTGAGCACATTACCTTTTACATATCCAAATCTCCTTCAGTACTGAATGATGATGCTTCCTTCCTACTTTAACTGACCGACTCTAAACTCCCTACTAGTGGGATGACGTTATAATTAGGTTTAAATGTTCTTATCTTGAAGGTGATGAGAAGCAGTAATCACAAAAGGGAGGAGTTTAAGTACCTTACGTTCCTGCTCAGTAGTAAGGTATAGAGGATCAGGAGACAGACCAGTGGAAGGGTACAGCACAAGCAGTACAACAGGAGTTGTATCAGATGGTGGTAATAAAGGAAGAACTGTGTCAAAGAACATTCTGGATTTACCTGTCAGTCTATGTCCCCATACAAACTTAAGTTCAATACGTATGAGTAGTGGTCAAAGGTATGAGATCACAGATATAACTGGCAGCAGTGAGGATCCTTTGCATGGTAACTCAGCATTGCCAAAAGGCTTGTATAGTGACCAAGAGAATAAGATCACAAAAAGAACAGTAGAAGTAAGGTTCCTTTGTAGGAAAGCCAGAAATTGCCATGAGGTTTGAGTAGTAATGAATGGATGAGATCACAGATGCAACTGGTAGAAATGAGGATACTTTGCTGGATGGCTGTTCATTGCCACAAGGTTTGAGTTGTGATCAGGGTATAACTTGCCAAAAGTGAGACTCCTCAGCTGAATAGCTAGGTTAATTATGTTACAGAGTGAGGAGATCGCAGATCCTAGGGTATCCCATAGTAAAAAGAGTTCACTGATGTTCTTTGAAAGTCTAGTGAGGTGTACCAAGAATATTCAACTGGAAGAAGGTCCTATAACATGCCCAGGCTCATTGAAAGGATTACAGCTCTCAACTTACTTGGGAACTGTAGTGTGCGTCTGTGCATGTGCGCGTGTGTGTATGTCTGTGTCCTCCCATGCACATGCCAGACCACCAGTACTTCAGCCTATGCATTATATCCATTGCTTCCAAGGACAGATGGCAGTTTTGCTATAGCCCAGAGAAGTATAAAGTGAATAGTAGCTAATGAATAGAATTCAAGCATTCTAATCCATTCCACCCCTCCCACCTTCATAAGGTTAAAATGTCTTGTATATTATATCTTTCCCTCTCTCTGTAAAGACATAAATAACATTATCTTGGAAAGTAATTCTTTTTTTTTTATTTTATTTTACATTTGTTTACCGGGAAAGTCCGACTGGACACAGGTCCATTATCAGCGGAGGCCCGGGGACTAAAGCTCCAAATACCAGTACAATAGAATAGAGACAATTAGTCAACATATAAGAAAAACAATGTCATACATAGTAATAATACATTTGAGCATAGATAACAGAGATTAAAGATATCTAAATATTTGATAGAAAGCCATATCCATAGATATAAGAATACATGAGAGTTGAGTTACTTTATTATCCTTAACATATGTGATATGGGGGACCACCATTTGATCCATAGCAGAATCCTAGTAACAGTGCAGTGGGATGGCTTAACCTGGGGAGTGACATGGACAATGCCAGTTATTTAAGTAGTGGGTTTCGAGAAGGTTTTTAAATTGAGAAGTAGAGGAGGTGGCAGTCAAGTGCACTGGTAATGAATTCCAGGTTCTGGCAATGGAGCAGGCATAGAGGGATTTACCAGTGTCATTTTTATGTTTGATGACCTTTATGTGGTTCTGATAACTAGATCTTAATGTTCTAGTGGCAGTATAGGGGAGAATTAGATTATGAAGAGCTAGGGTTTTGTCAGGAAAGTAGTAGAGTATATGAGCTATTGAGAGTTGGTTGAGTAGGAGTAGTTGAGGTAACTCAAGCCAATATAGTTGCTTGAGGGCTAGACAGTGATGTGATCTATGAAATGCATCAGTAGCAAACTTGGCAATCTTGTTGTAACAGGATTCCATTTTGCTTAGTTTGGTGTGGCGAAGATTAGTTAAGATGGGGGAGGCATAAAGGAGAATGGATAAGAGATGAGTCCTTGCTAAGGTGGCCTTGGTAGGATTATTGATAAACTGTAACGACCACAAATGTAAGGATGACAGTGAGAGTGTCAGAATCAAGTCCAAAAGAAATACCACATAAAACCCCCCAGGCATTGCTAAAGAACACTTTCCAAGGCCAAAGAAACTGCACTGATGGGCCCCTTTGATATGCCTGGTTGTTTAATAAATACCATGAAATATAACCTCTTTGGTCCACTTGAATCAGTTTGCAACTGGAACCTTCAGTCAGGTTTCGTGCCCAAGGAATGGAAAATGGCTTCAGAGATTTTCCTGCACAAAGGAGGTCCAATTACTGATCCGGGTAACTACAGGCCCACAAGTCTTACCAGACTCATATGTAAGGCCATAGAAAGAATCATCATAGACATGATAAATGAGGACATAGGTAGCCTGCAAACATGACTCATCACAGTTCGGCTTTGTTAAAAGAAAGGTCCTGCCTATTAAATCTGGTGGATTTTTTTGTGCGCGTCACTAAAGCATTGGATGAAGGTAAGACTGTGCACACAGTGTACCATGACATGGCCAAGGCTTTTGATACAATACCCCATTCAGACATTATAGACAAGGTCATTAATTAAGGTATAAGCACTTTTATTACCCACTGGATAGCCAACTGGCTCACTGATAGGACTCAGGAGGTCAAAGTAGGTGAGACCACCTCCGCCAAGAGGCAAGTTACTAGCAGAGTCCTCCAGGGCTCAGTATAGGGCCCGCTCCTTTTTGGCATCTATTTTTCTAAAATGAAAGCAAATGCTGAAGGTTTATGACTGTCTAATTTTGCAGATGATTGCAAGAAAGGGGTTATCAACAACTTCCCTGCAGACACAAACATTCTTCAAGAAGATTTATCTCTGACTAATAAAAGGTGCCAAAGCCAGGGTCTTAAACTCAATGCTATGAAATGCATAATTGCACCCTTTGGGAAATCAACCATCTTGGCTAATTATCATGTTGGTAATACACCCCTAAGAGTCACCCAGTGGTCAGAGATCTGGGTACAAACAGACAGTAGCCTTACCTTTGACCACCACATGGCCACAATGGTGAAGAAATCCTTTTATGTTGCACAACTTATAAGTAAGGGCATAGCATCCAAGTCCAAAGAGGTCACTATACCATGGTACTTGCCCTTATCAGACTAATCATAGAGTACAATGTTCCCTTTGGTATGTATCTGACCAGGCATATGCAACAACTAGTGACCTCAAGGGTTCCTTACAAAAAGAATACAAGTCTTAACAAACCTGCCTTATGCATAGAGCCTTAAAGCCCTTTTATTCTGATCAGTCTCCTATAGATTGTTGAGGGGTGATCTATTCCTGGCTTACAAGGAATCCGCAAACCCCACACTTATGAATCTCCTACATATTCATAAATCAAAGAGTACCAGAAATACAAGGTCTAGGGATGTGAATTTTGTCTGTGACAAACTGAACATGCTAGAGAGACAGATGTGTGTCCCATTGACTGCCCCTCCTATGGAGCAGGCTTCGCATCCATGTGAATCTGAGTTCGCCTATTACACAGTTTACGCATAACCTAGACAAGTGGATGGGGAATAGGAAAAATCACACCAGGCCTGGCACCCACATCCCTTATGCCTCTCCCTTAATGTCCTATTTGGATGCAGGACATCATTACTATTTCAGGAAAACTTGGCTAGATCTACAAAGGACCCTTGGGTCATTAGCCTTGTAACAATCTATGAATCAGACATTGAAACTGTCCTGCAAAAGGGTCTAAATCACAAAGAATGTTATTTCCTTCATGGTCATTGTCCCATTGACAATACACTGACATGAAACACTTCTACTTACAGTAATGAAGAGGACCATAACTGCAGGTCACCAAATATGTTTACTCAAATAGGACTTATTTCTGTTAATGCTAGATCCACAAATCATATTCTTTAACTAATGAAGGAGGTACTAAGATGGTAAAAACTAATACAAGTGGCGTGATGTTTAGCCATTTGCATAAGATGAACTAACACAATGGTACTTCAGCTAAAATATGAATGTAACTTTTTATGTTGTTGGCAAAGTTGTTTTAAACCTGACATTAGTGGTTTGCTTTGCTGGCAACTCCTACCTTGAAAATATATAATATAAAGGATGTAAATACTTTGGCGAACATAATCTGAGCAATTTCTGGCAAATGGTCTTTGACTAATCAGTTGGGGATGAAAGTACTTATTCTCACTGAAACACCCTACATGCATGCATGCATTATATACTAGGACTAGGGGTCTACATTAGAAGATCATAACACCAAAAGAGCAAATGCTCTTTAATCGAATGCGAATACTCAAAACCACACAATATCGAACGTACGGAATAGCGATTTATTTTTTCCTCAGGGAAAAAAAATGTTGCCCCAAAAAAAAAAAAAAAAAATCCAAAGACAATAAAGTGGAGTACTTCACCCCCCATACTTAAATATATCAACTCTGAGATCACACCACAGTGGAGGAAACGGCAAAGTCCCGACAACGGCTGTTCTATACTTTTGATATTATGTGCTTTCGAGTACTAGTGTTTAGTTAAAGAGAGTTTGCTCTTTTGAAGTTTCAATCTTCTGATATAGACCCAGGACTAAGCAGGTCATAGAGTAAGGTAAGGGCTGTTCCATGAAATGGAGTCAACATGAATTTTTAGTACTATTCATATTCCTGAGACACATTCAAGGCCAAATACAATTTCAGCCTCGTGTTAAAATGTTACTCATCTAAAACAAACTTTCAATTAAAGCCAAATTAAATCCAAGCAAAATTTTTTTTATTGTTTTCATATCAGTCCTATTAAAATCAAATTCTTTCTAAATACTACAATTATTCTAAATCACACAATCAGAACTTGTCTTTATGACAACCTCTACTAAGATAAAGAATTGTTGTGCTTACCTTTCAAGCCATTATTCACACTTCAATGAACATCTGACTTTAATTTATTTTCAGGTCTGAATATTTATTTTTCTTCTTTTTTTCTGTTTTGGTAACTGCCTTAATATAATAAGATAAATGTCATTAAATATGTATGGAAAACTGGGCCCTTAAATGAGAAATTACAAACAACGATAACTAAGCTAAGAAATTATAAAAATAGACATGACCACCTCAGTGTTTACCACAGGGTAAGCTATATACACTCAGATAAGATCAATAGCTGCAACTTTTTCTTTGAGGAGCAGTTTTGTTTAAAGAAAATATAAACACAAGTAAAAACGCAAATGTCAAGATTTCCACAGTGCCTGAACTAGTTAAAAATTCATGCACAGCTTTCATATTACAATTACATAAAGTCTAATAAGCTATTGTCACTTTTGGAGTTATTAATGACCCCAGACAATTTATTCCACATCTGAACAATTCTAAATAGAAATTATTTAATTATCTTTGTTGTTGTTGTTCACCCCCTACAATTACCCACTGCAATGTTTCTTTCTCTAAGCATCAGCAGTTTACATAACTGGATAAGATCCATTCAAGCAAAATAAACAGGTTTTAAAAGCCATGTTTACTAATATATCACAAATGCAAGGATGACAGAGAATACTTGGCAATTTGTATATTTATAAGCCAGAGAATATTCACCCAGCTTTCTTAATCTTTGGTTATAATCTTGTCCTGAAAAAAAGTGAGATGTTAGTCAACCAAAATCTTTCAACCCTGTCAAACACTCTAGTGTCATCAATCCTGTTGGGTCATTACCACAATACTGATGAAAAAAACACTGACCGACTGTAAAAATAGAACACAACCCACGACAACAGTTTAAGGAACAACCAAAACCAGTGCAGTGAATCTTGTCAGCAACCAGTGACCAATATTCCAATAATCCAAAAAATTCCACATAGATTGAATAGTCTATTATATGATATTCCACAAAGGAAGGAGATGCAGGAAGTGAAGTATAGGAACAAGAAGGGGAGCACATACAAGATATTCTACACATAATAAATATGAATTGCAACAAAAGGACGTAAATGGAGTAGATAGCATACAGGAGGAAGTGGTGAATTCAATAGAAACTAGAGCAAGAAAAAGAAAGTTGCAATTCAGAGGGTCAGAAACTGCAATGAAAGGGAAAGGATATATTTTCCACCATAACAGTATTTAACAGTATATGAAATGAAGTTAGGAGAATACTGATGTATAAACTGTGTAAGAATGTAAATACACTTCTGAGGTTGTTACTACAGACACAAAAATGAACAAATTAAATCCTTATGGGGGAAGGTAATTGTACCTGCTCAGAAAGGGAGGTGTTGCTGAATGGAGGATGTTTTGAATTACTAGATATGACAATAATTATTCCAGGTGGGCTACTTGTTGCAGATTTGAGAGGCAGTTTGTTAGCTTATTTTGTTATCTGCTTATGTGATTATGGGAAAAAGGATACAGCTGCTATAAGAAATTAAAAAAAAAATTTGACAGTGAATATAGACATATTAATAGTAGACACATTTAAATGTAAAATAAGGAAAAAAAACAGGATATCAGAAAGTACTGGGAATGTTAAGATTATCCAAACAAAGGCAGGAACCTATAGAAGGAGGCTGTAGTACAAGAATTAATGAGTTGCATATTTTTATAAGTGAGTATATAGGAGATAAATAAGGGAAATTTGGAGGTGGGGTTTTCAGACGCGTTTATATCACGTTATCAAAAGATGAAAATAGCGAATGCTATTTCATCGAACCTAAAATATCTAAACCACATACTATCAAACATTAAGAACAGCAAATTTTTTCCTTGGGAAAAAATTTGCTATTCCAAAACACACATACACAACACAAGCACACATAAAAAACATCAATACACACACATACACTTATAATCCTACAACTAACCCTACACTAAACTATACATACACTACTATCTATCCACTTACCTTAACCCAAACCCTAACCCTAAGGTAAATCACTATCGCACACTCACCTGCGCCCTTACCCTAACTCACTTAACCCGCCCCTAAACCTAATTCACCTAACCCGCGCCCTAACCCTAATAACCACACAATCGCACACTTACCTGAACCCAACTGTAAATCTCCACCACAGCGCTGAAAATAGCAAAACCACAGAACCGACCAACTGAATTCTTTCCCTAGGAAAGAATTCGGTGTTCTGCAGCTTCATATTTTTAGCGTTCGATTAAAACGTGTAGATATTAGAACATTCAAAGTTTTAAAACTTCGATGTTCTGATATAGACCCTTTCAGACCATATGGTAGCATGGGCCAAAATTGGGGAAGAGGAATTTGCAAAGAATTTGAGAAATTTACAGGAAATAAAATGGAATGGTCAGAATGGTGGGTGATATTTGTACTGAAATATATATAAATAATGTTGGCTATGTCAGAAGGGAAGTAAGAGTATAAGCAAGTAGTTAAACAGTTTGAGGAATTTTGGGGGTTTGGAGAAAGCGAACTCAGAAAAGAGCTATATGACAGAAAAAAGAAAGGATAAAAAACTTGATATGTAAGCAATGGCTGGTGGTTAAAGCAAAAAAGGAAGATGGGACACCTCTGTTAGATGAAAGTGTGAAATAAAAGAAGGAAGAATGGATGGCGTAAGAAATGAGATGTGGGGAAATAGATGAGAGTCATGAAAATATTTCAAAAATAGTAGAAAGAAATGTGAAGGCAAGATATGAAAAAGAAAATGGAAAAACTAGTGCAGAAGGCAAAAATAACCTGAAGAAAGAGTTAACAGTAGAAAAATTAGAAAATATTTTCAATTTATATATGGAATGGAGGTTGAATGGCTTTGGGTATGATTATATTTAAATAAGGAATTAGTGAAAATGGAAAATTGTTTATAAATGTATTAAATGAATGGGTAAAAGAGGGGTTGAAAGTAAAGATGTAATTGAGGGTGTTATTTATGATTTGTTAAGAAAGGAGAGAGCAAGAATATATTAAGAACTGGAGACCTATATAGTAAATATCTATTAAAAAATCCTTATGACAATTATACAAGTGAGGTAATCTGCAGAGATGAAACATGTAGTACACACTGGAAATGTAAGACTAAGGAAAAACAAGCTAAAGCTATGCTGTTGATAATAAATTAAATAGTACATTCCATAGTAACGAAGGGTGGCAAGGTGGTGGTGTGCGATGTACAGAAAGCATTTAATAGTGTAAAGCACATGGAAATGCAGTAAGAATCATGACATTACAAGGTGACTGACAACGTAAGAAAAGCTTTCAGAATAGTATATAGACATGCTGATGATCTGGTATTATCACAAAGAATAAAATATGGATGAAGGAAAGTATATGGGTACTTGCAGATGTGTTAAGGGAGGTTAGAGTAAAGATAAATTAAGAAAAGAGGAAAGGTTTGTTGTGCGACAAAAATAGGGGGATATATTTCACTAGTCAGATATCAGTATGTTGGATGTGAGGTTTTAGGCATCAAGAAGTGAGAATGAAGCAATAGGAATAGATTTTAGAAAAGTTAGAAGCAGTACTGTGATGTGAAAAAAAAGAGTTAACATGCCTTTAAGAAGACAGTATATATGATACATTTTAGGGAAGTTGAGTTGCGTGTGTTGAGATATATGTTTTTCATGCCTGTAAAGAAAGAGTTAGCAGAGGTAATATATTCTGGGGTTATATGAGGTTCAAAACTGAACCCATTTAAACAAGGAATATTATATTGTAACAAAAAAGAGGGTGGGGTTAAAGTGACTCAGTCCAGTGTTTTTGACAATCTTAAATTTGTACTGGATGCTGAAGATAGAACAATGGAAAAGAGATGTATTAGGAGAAATGTTGTAGAATGAGCATAACATATACCAGTGAAGTATTTAGATAGGAGAAAAGAAACAATGTACTGCAAATAACGAAATGTATGAACATATCACTAAAACATGGTTATGGATATTGAAAATAATTGTTGAAGGGATGAAAAGAAAATGTTAGCACGAAGCAGTAATGGAATTTTTTATTATGTCTGATCCTGGGAACATTTTGTAGAAAAGGAAAAAAAAAAAGCTTATAAAAGAGAGTGCAGGGATGGTCATAGAAGTGTAAGAAATCAGTGATTCTCTGTGGACATTACTCGCATTTTGCCCACCATTAAAGAGAAAATGAGATATAAACATCAGAATGAAAGACTATTTAAATTTTATGATATAAAAGAAATAATTCAACATGCTTTACTTGAGTGTAGGAGGATGAAAACATTTAATGAAAATTTTCAAGAAGAGTACACATATGACTATTTTCAGGAAATAAACATGAACATGTTATTTTATGGGGAGTACAAGAATGTTACAAAAATGTAAAAAGAAAAAAAAAAATCAGACCAACTTCTGATAGGGCAGTATGGAATATATGATAATGTCAGTGTAAGGAATTCTTATGCAATGGATTGTGCAGTTGAGTTAAGAATAATAAAACTATGGCTATGAACAAAGGGATGCAAAGAACTGAAGAAAAAAAAAAGACATTTATTTTGCTGGATGTTAAAATGTAAGAAATATGTTAGAATTAAAAATAATCTAAATAATATGAAATATATGAAAAAGAGAGTTTTTTTGGATGTTAAACTGCAAGACAAATATTTTATAATGCTAAAATAGAAAAAAAAACAGGAATAATGTGAAATATAGGATGTGTGAATAGTGAATTATGCTGTAATTTAAATAAAGCTCCCCTACTCTTTCCTTTCAATACGTTTCATGGGAGCTACCACTGATGGGACCTTGGTTTAACAAATCATCCAAAAGATGGGACACTCAGGAGAGCAGGACTCCATTATGCTGCACTACAGTATCAGTAATAAAAAATTAATTCAATAAATTACAAGAAATTCCTATTGCTTCTGCCTTAATTTCATCAGTATGCATTGTCATACTTGTATTTTTGGCATTTAAATGTTGGTAAACTGGACATTGAATATGATTGGTCCTCAGACAGTCTTTTGATAGATTCTACAACTAAATGTACAATACTTACTCTTCTGGCTGCTTAAAAGGACTGCAAATTTCCTGATAGAACATTTGCAGAAATGACTAAAAAACTCGATGACTAACAATATATATGCTTAAAAAGCCTCTGTCAGCCTTACATTCTTTACTACTTTAAATGTTAGGAAATAGTACTGACACCTGTAGCATAGCATCTAACACTAGTGTGACATTTTCACAAAAGCTCAGAAAGTTGAAGTTGTCACTAAAAACCCTTATTTAAAGCAAGCTTATGATAATGACTACTAAATTTTAGATTTTCACTATTAAGGGCATAAGCTCTTCATTATTTTGCAAGATATACTTAATAAAATCAGTGACATATAGTTATGTATACAACTTTTTTTCTCCCTTTGCTTTATTTTTTTTTTCTTCAGGAATGTATTTCTCATTCCATTCAAGAAATGAATAATTAGCATAGTGTAACTACTGCCTATTTACCCATTCTTTCTAAATGACATCAAGACAATGCGTCTGAAATACAATGAAGTCAAGGACACTGCACAATTTCTACAGCATCTGTTTGAAGCTACAGTCAACGTCCATGATTTTTCCAATTTGTTACTTGTTACTATGGATGTTAACAGTCTTTTTACATCTATTCCAAACTCATATGGTGTTGAAGCCATAAGAGACCTTTATAGAGAAAGGAAGTTGGATTCTTATGTTATTTGCAGCCTACTGGAAGTGGTATTAGAGAACAACGTGTTTGTTTATGGTAACAACTACTATTGGCAGAGATGAGGGGTAGTGATGGGTACCTCCTGTGCCAATAGTTATGCTAATCTTGTACTAGCTCGATGGGAGGAGCTATGGGCAGCAAATGACAATTTCCAATGGAAAAATAATGTTATTCTTTATAACAGATTTGTGGATAACATCATGATCTTATGGGCTGGAAGAGAGGAAGAAGTCCTGGAATTTGTAGATTTCTTAACAGAGACCACCATGTTCCTGAGATTTGATGTCAAAATGTCTAGAGAAGAGATAGAGTTCCTGGATGTCAAGATTTTATTGGATCCCATTCAAGGAATCAATGCAATGCTGTATCGAAAACCTATGTGGAGGAACCACATGGTGCATTTTTCCAGTATTTTCCATAACGTGATTGATAAGCAAATCACTCTTGTATCCAGATTATGCACCCAAGATAAGGTTTTCCTTGAAGAAAATAGATTGCTGCAAGGTTTTAAGGACTGTGGTTACAGGTCAGTCAGAGAAGACTTAACAACAGAAACTATGAGACAGTTGTGAGGGAATAAAGGTAGACCCTACTAATCCCAACATGCAGTTCATGGAAAGAGAACTGGAAAAACTGTTAATGATAGAACATTCACTAGCGCAGAGGAAGGAATAGTAAGGGTCAGTATTATGTACAGTACTGATCATTCCACAATTTCTGAAACCATCAAGAAAGTTTGGCCTATTTTGACATTTGACAATAGGCTGAAAGAAATAGTAGCTGTCACACCTCGTTTTACTTTTAAGAATAAAAAAAAATCTAGAGAGGTTGCTATGTGGCAGCAACCAAGGTTCATCGATGTCTAACAAAGTGAAAATGACCGAGTCCAGACATTTTGGCACCCAGAAATGTGGCTGTTGTAAAGTCTGTTCTGTTATATCAAAAGTACCAGCAATGTTTTTATTCATCCCTTAACAGCTGGAAAATATCAGTTCCTTGGGAATGCCAATTGTAACAGTAAAAACGTTGTTTATATTGCTACCTCTAGTCTTTGCAGATGTTTTTATGTGGGCAAGACTAACAGGATGTTGAAAGAAAGGATTTCTAAGCACCACTCTGACATACGTAATAAAGTGGTCAAAAATGCTTTGTATACTCATATAAGAGACAATGCTACTCAGTTTTAGGTTTATGGTGCTCTCAATGCTTACGTTAACAATAAGGGAAGGAGATATAACTAACAGGACAGAAATGGAAGAATCTAAATGGATAATGAATCTGAAAGCGATTTGCCCCCCGGGGCTTAATGGTATGGTTCCACTCAAACCATTCTTGAAAGAACAAAGATTGGTTCATAAGTTCTGATGTAGATTTGCTATAGCATAGCCTGTATTTCTGATGCTCTGTTAGTAAATTATGCTATTACAGTGCTTGGTCTCTAAGATTGAAGCTTCAGTGAGATTTACATCATCAATGGGTGGCTCCTAGGTTTAGTATGTTAATAATAGTGAGACTGAGTTCAGAGTAGTTTTTTATAACAAGGGTTATTTTTGTTATTTTCGAGTATTGAATGCGTTATTCATTTTGTTTTCATCAAAACTTTTAGTTTGAGTTGACAAGTTTTTTTTAAATGTAAGTAGCTTTTTATTTTATATCATTTTGTCTTTGCTGGAAATGGGGTTTTTGCTTGAGTCTATGTTACCTAAAGGGGCCATGTGATGGTTGTGACTGAATTGCTTAATTGTTCTAATTATTGTTTAATTGGTTTGCTAGGATGCCTTTAAATAGGTTGATTTTAGCATTTGCCAGCAGGATCTGAATAAGGCACACACCGAAAGTGCTTATCCTGTTTTTGTTTTGTTATTAAAGTTCTTGGTTGTTTTTACATCTATGGTGTAGCGCTCTCTTTTTTCTGACTCTTATTCTGTAGTTTCGGAGCATTCTTCAGTGGTGTTCTTTTGATTTTGCTGCAGTCTTTTAACAGTTAGGGGGGATGGCTCAATGATAGAGTAGCCATGTGTTGGGACATATACTTGCCATTGCTACACAATATATCCCTGTCAATGTTATAATTTCATTGTGCTAAAGGATACACAATGATTTTTCATAGTGTACAGTGACATACCCTACTGACTTAATCATCAGGTTCCTAAAAACGGAATTTTATTAAGAATGTCTTTTGGCTTTTCCCGGTTAGGGGTCGCCACAGCAGAACTCCGGTTCACTAATGATTGGCAGTGGATTTTTACAGTGCCAAGGTGCCAGCCCAACCTTCAAAGTAGGCACACCCATTCACGCACGCACCTACCTGCATGTCTTTAAACATCACTCAAATGCGGGGAGGATACGAAGAGTCTACACAGAAGGTGCTCCAGCCAAAAATCAAACTGGAGAACCTCTTGCTGTGAGGAGACAATGCTAACCGCTGCATCATCACGGCCTTTTAAAGGAATTTTATTAAATATCTTAAATCATCATAAAGGTATAGCTACTGATGTCCATAGTCCCGAGTCTTTTTAAATATATACAGCTTTCCACTATTCATCTCTTTGCAGTTTAGAAATGGAAATTCTTGCAGTCATCATCTGTGTTCTCTGAACTGCACTGAAATGAGTAATGATTGCATATTTGCTTTTCCCCTGGTCATTTTTTGACTTGTACACCATTTAAGTACTTGTAATGGATTATAACCTGGTTACTTCTTGATTCTGTACTGTTTGTTGTTATTTTTCATAGTTTCAAGAAGTGAATTTGTAATTTTGCTTTTTGGCGAAGAGTTTGTTTTCATTGATCATGCTTGATTTGTCATTGGCACACAAATTGGTTAGTTTAGGCAATACTGCATATTTTAGAACAGTAATGATTCTTCATTGTGTAATTATGTTTATAATTGTACCAAATAATGGTTATGGTTCATTTAATCCAAAGCACATTTGATTTAAAAAAAAAAAAAGAAAAGAAACTGTGGCATATTTTACAGACACCTCCTTTCATCTAAAAAGTAATATCTTTCGGCTTTTCCCAGTTAGGGGTCACCACAGTGGAACTCCAGTCCGCTTATGATTGGCAGTAGATTTTTATGGTGCCGAGGTGCCAGCCCGCGCCTAACCTTCAACGAAGGCACACTCATTCACGCATGCACCTACCTGCATGTCTTTAAATGTCACTCAACCACGGGGAGCACATGCAGACTCCACACAGAAGGCAGTCCAGCCAAAAATTGAACCAGAGAACCTCTTGCTGTGAGGTGACAATGCTAACCGCTGCACCGTCATGGCCTCTAGAAACCTCTGAAACCTCCTTTCATCTAAACCACAGATTATAGAATCACTTTTGACTGAGAACTATGTAAGCATGTAAAAAAATTACTGACTGTAAGGTTTTAATTATAATGCAAATTATTGTTGATCAGTATTAGTTACTTGCTATTGCCTACTGTTATTTTGTACTGCCATCTATAAAAGTTTGCGTATGCACACCAGCCGTGATTCAGTGTGTGAGGAATATTTTCTCTTCTCCACAGTTGTGCGACTGTGTATGGAAGGGAAGCTGCCAAATAGGAGTGCAGGGGGCAGCTTGAAGACCCTGAAAAAAAGCTTTTAGAGTTATATGTAGTGTATGCAACATTTTAAGTGCAAAGTGTTTTGTGGTTTCCATGGAATGTGTTTTAGATCACATGTGCTACTGCTTTTTTTTCTCGAGCAAATGTGCTGTAGATCATATGAACCATAATCCAAATAATACATGCCAATATAGCCAACATATAAAAGAGAAAAGAAATATGAGAGAGAAACAGGACTCTAGAACAAAGTTAATGTACTGAAGAGAGTTCTATGGCCAAGAGAGAGAGATAAAGCCCTAAGTATGACATAGCCCACCCTACTAAGAGAAAGTTATGGGCCAAACAGACCACAGGAAAGCTGATATGTGGAAGGTAGAAAATAAAATAACTATAAGAAAACATAGAGTAAATTAAAAATAAAATTAAAAAAAATGGTATTATTGAACATTTAGAGAAACAACATGATGTGGAGAGACTATTCTCATTGCTAAATAACATCACATATCGATTGGAAACCTCAACATTCCTGTTTGTGTGGACAAGTATTTTCTAAAACTATGCAATATTTCAGGTTTCAGTTTTGTTTTTAAGTTTATTTGGGAAGGAAGAATCAGTAACAAAATATGTCATTAAAGGTTGCAAACTGTTCTGCTCTGCTGGATAATGTGCAAAATATTTAGTATCCTCATTTGTGAGAAAAGAACTATTATAATTAAAAGAGGAGATGGTGAGTGAGTGTACTATCAATATTTGGTTCAAGTATATATGCATCTGCCACAGTCAGAGATGGAGAGGATAACTGTGGAGAAACATGTTAAAATTATTTATATAGAATTGAGTTCTAAGAATTGCTGAACGGAAAAGATGTACGTAAGACATATTTTTCATTAACTAGTATCAACCACTTAAAGATGAGTAAACTCCTTCAGTTTTAATGTAGTCTTTTTATTTTATTTATTTTTTTTGCTTACTGTAGAACAGAAGGTGAGATACTGAGGCTGAAAAGAATCTCCAGCACTTACGGTACTGTTTTTGTGATTCAGAAACGATTCAGAGACACATTAGCTGCAATGAGGAAAGACCTCATTATTACCGAATCTACATTTGTCTGAAGTGCAGTTAACTACTTCTTAGTGCCAAATCAGCACTTTCCTGTTGTAGTTAATACTGGTGGCACATGTACCCCATTGGCATAGGCACCCCCTGTTTAGTCACATACATATACAAACGCACACTAACACCACATATGCCTCTTACATACTCCCGTCTTATTTCTCCCTGCCCTCAGAAATCATGGCTTCTTACAATAAATAACGACAGATACTAGATTTGCAGCCTTGTTAGTACTGACTGACTGCATATTGGTGCTAGAGCTGTTACTCTAACTTTTTAAGTGAGTCTCATTGGTAGTTTAATGTCCTTGGTGTTATCTAGTGTTCCTCCTGGTTTTATACTGAAGCCTCCCCTGCACTACTTCATGAGTCATGTACTGAATCATGTCAGACATTAGAGATTTCGGACTTATCAAAAAGAGAACTACGCTAAAGGATTAGATAGCATACTCAGTCAATTCTTTTGTTTTCTGCATAAAGTGTCATGTATCAGAGCATTCTCATTTTCACTTAACATATTTTTTAAACACATCTTAAGTGCTATTTTAAAGTATCCCTCATGTCTAGTGGTGGCAGAAAAGACTGATATCCTCTACCTGTGGTGGCAGAGTGCAGGGTTTGAATCTTTATAGTGCCTTTACTGCACACTATGAAAAGTATCCTTGGTGTCTAATGCCCCATCACACATCTTTTGTTCTACAAAACTTGTTTCTTTTTTTTTCTTTAAGTGCCTTTAAAACATTTTAAGTACAGTAACCCTAATGTCCATCCCCACCCTTACTTTGTTTAAGTTCTGTTAAGGCACGATATTAAAGAGTTCTTCCTGGTAGCTATTGACCCTCCCCCTTCAGATCCTAAGTGCAGTTAAGGCATGATATTAAAGAGTTATTCCTAGTGGCTATTGACCCCCCCCCCCCTCTTGCAATGTTGCAGGATTTCCTCATTAGTCTGGAGAAACATAAAGACATGCCAGCTCCTGCTGTGAATGGTAGGCAGACACAGACACACACGTGCAGCCACAAACATTTTATATATATATATATATATATATATATATATATATCTATATATATATATATATATATATATATACATCTATATATATATATATATGTACACACACATATACACACACACACACACACACACACACACACACACACAAGCACCAATTTAGCTTTTGGCCATATACATTAACAAGAGAAGCCAGAAGTGGCTGTGTTGCTTTACTTTATGCAGCCGAGAACTTCTTTAATTCATTCAGCTACATATAAGCCTTGCCAAAGGTATTTCGTAGGGACAGCACATGACAAATTAGCATATTCTCTTGGAATGCCTCATTAGCATTTGCCATAGGCAAGGAGACAGCCCACCACAATGCTACGTCTTCATTCTAAAGGTCTGTGGTAGAGCTGTCCATGAATCAGAAACGACAACCTTGAGATGCACACCTTGTAAACACCTCACAGTGACCTTGCTGAAATGGCTTTATTGAGTCAAATGCATATGAAATAGCATGATGTCAACATGACTTCTTCCTATTCATATTTGATGTTTTTCACTAAGCGGACACAGCCGATAGCTAACTATTTGCATTTTCTTTCTAGAGTCTATACTGGAAACAAGAGCAAATGAAGATGAGAAGTCAAGAAACATGTTATTAATTAAGACAGCATGATAAGAACTTCTAGATTCTTACCAGCTAAGGTGCATGTGAAGAGTTACAATGTTACAAAGATTGATAATGATTTTCTCAATTTTCTGGTTTAAAACTCTGAACTGAATATAAAATTGGTTCATTAAGATCAATGTTATATCCTTGGGGTGAACTCAAAAATGGTACTTGGAGATCTGTTGTTCGCTTTGGTTAACAGACACAAATAAACAATTCCATCCATTTGCAACTGCATTCCTAGACTAATGCACTGTATAGTATAAACAAAACAGGTCCACTTCTGAATCTCGAAATACTGAAATATTAAATTTCAGTATCTCAAGACCAGAAAGTGCAGTTGTTCGAAACTGCACACTGTCAAATCTGATGTTGCCGAATGTGTGGTAGGTATTGTGTGGTCTGTTTTTGTTGTGTGCTGTCCTTTTAAGATTTTATGTTTCTGGTTGTTGAAGATGTCAGTGGCTGTGTCGTTATGTTCGGAGATCCAGGTAAGTTTGTAGTATGCCAGGGTTTTTGGTAGGAATATGGTTTTATTTAGTCTTTTGGGAATATGTAGGAGTGGGTTTGGGTAGGTAGGTGAAAGTGTGTGTGTGTGTGTGTGTGTGTAGGTGCAGAGAGAGGTGATTGTTTTATAGGTGATGTGTGTGTGTTTCTCGTGGGTATAAGTGCATGTGTAATGGGAGTGTAGGGCACATAGAAGTAGGTGTGTTGTTGTTTTCATGTTAGGGCAACCTTGGAGGTGGTATATATAAGTAGAGGGGATGTGGGGGGCGTGGCTTGCCTGCCTGCACAAATGTGTGTTACTGTTATTTATGTTGGGTTTTGTAGTTTTATTTTTGTTTATTTTGGGGGAGGATTGGATATTTAGTTTTATTTTTTTTTTCATTATTTGAGTTATTGGTATTTTGCGTTTTTGTGTTTGCAGTCTTTCGGTACTCTGGTCTCAAAATACTAAAATTCGACATTTCGGTATTTCGAGATTTAGAAGTGGATCCAAACAAAACATACTGAAATATACTTCAAGAAGGAAATACAGACAGGATTTTATTTCAGCTGCTGAAATCCAATACATCCCAATAAAAGAGTTGCTATGTTATATTGCCATCTATATAACGCTAGCAAAATAGATTTATTAAGACAAAATAAAACCAGCATCTGTGTTCTAGAATGATGACTAGTGATTTGGCAGCAGTGTGTCATTAATTTTAAACCAGTATTAACATGGCAAAAAGTAATTTAGTTTTAATGTCTGTAGCTGAATCAAAGCCATAACTAGAATGTGAAATGGGTGATTGTCCTGGGTGAAAGATATTAGGTGATATGATCGGGAGATGTTGGGAGTGCAACTGCAGTCCTGGAGGGCATTTAGCAAACCACAAGGATATTGTGGCTTCATAAATGAGTGCTAATGCTGAGGGAGGTGATGTGGTAATGGTTGTGCAAAACTGGCTGATCATCGGCCAAAACATAAAAAAAAAAAAGCCATTCCTAATTTTAGTTTTCCTATTGATTTTCTTATACCTTAAATACTGAGAGTTATTCATAAAGCTTGCCCCAAATTGTAGACCTGTACACATAGTATTATCTTTCCAAGTGAATAGACAGCACAAAAAATGTAGTAGGGATGTTCTTGAATACAGATCATGTACACTTAGTATAGGTGTTCAAGAATCCAGCTCTTACAAACAGCACAGTCATTTGTTTTTAGTCTTTTATTTTTATTTATATATATATATATATATATATATATATATATATATATATATATATATATATATATATATACACACACATATGTACACACACACGCACATATATATATATATATATATATATATATATACACACACATGCACATATATATATATATATTCATAAGTATGCATATACACATACACACATATATACATACATAGGGTCTATATCAGTTCAGCGAATGGCATTTTCAGTGCACTTACATCGAACATGAAGTTCAAACTGTTCATATTGAGGTCGCTGTACAGTGAGGACTGGGAAATTTGCCCTTTCCCCACTGCAGTGCAATCTCAGAGTTTGTATATATAATTAGCAGGGGGGGTGAAGCCCCCCATAAGCAGAATTCAATGAATGGCATTTCTGATGAAATGCCATTCGCTGAACTGACAGTTCAATAATGCGGTGATATAGACCCTATATATCCATATTATATATATATATATATATATATATATATATATATATATATATATATATATATATATATATATACATACATACATACATATACATATATACATATACATATATACACACACACACACACATATGCACGCACACACACGCAGAGAGAGAGAGAGATGAATTTAGCCACTTGGTTAACATTTTGTTTAGTTGACCAAATTTGGTGATGATCAACAGGTGTGCAATACTGCACAGTTCATGGGGTTGGGAAATATTCCTTTTCCCCTGACATTGTGCAGTCTGGGACTTGGTATATTATGTTTAGCAGGGGGGTGAGGGGTGCAGGTGGAGCATCCCCCTGCAAAAAATATATATATATTTTTTTTAGTTTGTTTTTTTGTTTTCTGCATACATAGTGGCTATTGCTCCATGCATGCATAGAGGAGCAGCCTTAGGTCATCTAGTGCCATAGGCAAAAGGGCTCCACGACACCCCACCACCACACAACCCAGTGACCCCATCCTGGTCTACCTACACCAAATAAATACTGGAAAAGTGCCCCTGCTAGAGCAGCGCCCTAGGCGGCTGTCTAGTTGGCCTATGCCTAAGGCCGCCTATGCATACATAGTAGCATGTTTGCAGTTTGTAGTCAAATATATGTACATCAACATTTGGGTCAGTCAATAAAAGTCAGTAGACATATCTATATATCTATATCTCTCTGTCTATGGATAGATATAAATATAGATACAGTTTATTAATATGATTTATCATAGAGTAAGAAAAAAAGATTAGGTGGATGTCTGTCTTACTGCAAAGACTAGGAATTAAAGCATCCATACACTATCCCTATTCTGTGCCTTTTCTATTCCCAGACGGATGGGCATTATTTAAAGATCCAGACTCTGTTTGGGATAATATAACCCAAGGGACTTTTGTTTAATCTAGAGGAGAAGTAATTAAGACGTGGTATATGATCTCACCATGATTTGTCCTCTCCTCCAACACCAACGCACAGACCATTAATGATTGAAGGGATGTGGGAGGATAACAAGTTTATGGGATGGAATTGGAAGCTAGCATTCATAACCAAGTTACAAAGTACAACGTGTGCTATTATCCAGGAAATGGTCATAGGCAGGCATGGGTTAATTCAAAATATCAACTAATGCTAATGAGCAGCAAGGACGACAAAGAAAATGATGTATGTAAATGAGTGTATAATGATAACCCAGCCACTGGGGATGCACAAGCCAGTGCATTTCTTTGTGCCGGTCCCAAGCCTGGATAAATGGAGAGGATTGAGTCAGGAAGGGCGAAACTTTGCCAAATCATTCATGAGGACAGCAAAAAATATTTATGATGAAATGAGTGTATAATGATATGCAGATGAAAACACATGGAATAATTTGTAGATAACAATCTGCATTCAAACTGGAACCTTAGTTTGAGAGACAGCCTTACAGAACTATCTGCAAATATATAGAGCTGAGTATATTTTTCTGTATTATTCTGCATTATAGAGCTAAATTGTTTGCTTAGATATCTGTTGTCTTACTGCTCTGCAAATATATAGAGAACAGTATATATTTTTTGGCTTTATAATTTGCACATTCCTCACATCTGTGTTGAAACTGTTTTTCCCCACCCCCTCATTTCCTGCCTTGTCTTCAGCTATATAATTGAGCTAGTTTTGTGTGTCCTGTTAATTAACAATCTGCATTCAAACTGGAACCTTAGTTTTGAGAGACAGCCTTACAGAACTATCTGCAAATATATAGAGCTGAGTATATTTTTCTGTATTATTCTGTATTATAGAGCTAAATTGTTTGCTTAGATATCTGTTGTCTTGCTGCTCTGCAAATATATAGGGAACAGTATATATATTTTGGCTTTATAATTTGCACATTCCTCACATCTGTGTTGAAACTGTTTTTCCCCACCCCCCTCCCAGTTCTTGGTTGTAGTTTAAATTTGGTGGCTTTTGCAGTGCCCGTCCCACTGTAGATTTGATCTAAGACACTCCCCCAGGCCCATCTCTTTACCGCATTATACCTAATAAACCCTTTCTGCACTTGCTTTTAGTCCTTTTTAATTTAATTACATTTTTTCAAACTGTGTGTGGACTAATATTGCTACATATTCAAGTGTGCCAGCTTGCACTGCATGAGAATTGTATTTACTACTGCTTTTGCTACTTTTCTGAAAAAAAAAAAAAAATTAATCTGCTTTTACTGTACTTGTGTTTCTTCCTACTTTATTTTGCTTTTGCGTCATCTTAAAAGTACTCAATTGTATTTATTACTGCTTGGTGTAACTCATTCTAAGCCTTTTAGTTTAAACACTTGGGCTTCAGACCAGTTGTTTTACATTAAGATGGTTTGTGGTCTGCACTGTAGTGGCAGAACAGGTAGCTTACATCCTTCTAAGTTGGGAACTGCTGATTGAGGGCTCAGTGTCTGTTATTCTAAAAGTGTATTAATTCTGGTTTAAGCACTTGGGTTTTCAGGCCAGTTATTTTACATTAAGAGGGTTCGTGGTCTGCACTCTTGTGGGAGGAGAGGCTGGACTTTGCCCTTTTGAGCTGGGAATTTCTGGTTAAAGGCTTATAGTGCATGCATATCTGAACTGCTTCTTACTGAAATTGGTACACCTTGTTTGCTGTAGCATAGACTAGATCCAGGCCTGCTGAATCTAGCTTTGTTTGTATAACTTGAACACTAATCCAGACATTCTTTAAAGTATTCAATTGTATTTATTACTGCTTGGTAGTAACTTGATTAAAGTGTAGCTATCATTCCAAGTCTTTTGGATTAAGCACTTGGGCTTCAGACCAGTTGTTTTACATTAGGAAGGTTTGTGGCATGCACTGTGGTGGCAGGACAGGTAGCTTTCATCCTTCTAAGTTGGGAACTGCTGATTGAGAGCTCAGTGTCTGTTATTCTTAAAGTGTATTAGTTCTGGTTTATGCACTTGGGCTTCAGGCCAGTTATTTTACATTAAGAAGGTTCGTGGTCTGCACTCTTGTGGGAGGAGAGGCTGGACTCTGCCCTTCTGAGCTGGGAATTTCTGATTAAAGATTTATAGTGCCTGCATATTTGAACTGTTTCTTACTGAAATTGGTACACCTTGTTTGCTGTAGCATAGACTAGATCCAGGCCTGCTGAATCTAGCTTTGTTTGTATACTTGTTGTTTGTTTGCTTGTTATTTCCCTGGAACGCTAATTCCACCTAAAACACGGCTTCTCAGCACTTCTGTGGATCCCTAGTGATATCTGCATTAATTACTGTACTTATTTCCTTGTTTCACTTGATAAAAAGTTACTGTTTGTCATTTATGCATTTAAGTTACCTGTAACACATTGCACTTAAGTTACCTGGCACTTGCTCACTAAAGCAATTATATAAATCAGCACTAACAATTAAAAGCACTACACCCACACTCCCCATCGGCCCTTCTTTTCAATTATAAAGGAATTCCCAATATTATTCTAGCATGTCCAAAGGTCAGCTGTCAATCTCCTCTCCGGTCCATCTGGTGAATCTGGGAATCTTGAGGCAATGTTACAACTGCCTCATGTACACAGACAACCCTCTCCTCCTCCCAACAAATTCCAACACATGTGAGAGATGCAACCATATAGCCAAACTGGAGGCTAAGCTCTCTCAACTCAGTACTGGCATAACCAGTCAGGAGGAGAAGGAAACCACACTCACTACAATTCCAGTCTCATATAGACCTACCACGACAGCAAACCAAACACATAATCACACAAAAACATACTCGGAGGCTCTAAATAAAGATCTGCCTAAGCAGCAGAGACCTCCAAAGCAGACACCCAAGCAACCGCTACCCCAAAACAAAACACGTGCAACACATATCTCACAAAGCCAGTGTGCTGAACAGTCACAGCCCTTAAGGCTAAACAACACACCTGATACACTTGTAATAGGTGACTCTATCGTCAGGCACACTGACATCCCGCTCACCAGGCTGAACAAGGAGAAGGTCACGGTGAGCAGCCTGTCGGGCGCTAGGATCCGCCACACAACACAAGCACTCAGGTCACTCCAAGGCAAGTACAAATATGACTCAGTCATTGTCCATGCTGGCGTGAATGACCTGAGACGTACCTCCCTGGACTACATGAAAAGAGATATAGAGGAGCTCTCTGAGCATGTAGCCCAGGCCAGTATGACCCTGACCTTGAGTAACATCTTACCCTCACCAAGAATGATGCCACAATATGAAGACAAGATGATCAATTTCAACAATTGGCTTAAGTACTGGTGTCATTCAAAGGGGATTCAATGCCTGTCAGCCTGGGATGATGTGCTCGACAAGCCACAATGCTTCGCTAGGGACGGCTTGCACCTGTCACCCCTGGGCTTTCGGATATTGGCAAAGGCTCTTGCTACCCCCATAGTGCCTTTTTTAGGCAAGGCTCAAAAGACAAACCCACCTCCATAGGTATCACAAGGGATAAGAAACTAAGAGTAATGCTACTCAACGCCAGACATCTAAACCTAAAGATGCACGCACTCGAAACTCTCCTTAGCATGGAGAATATCGATCTCTGTGCAGTAACAGAAACCTGGTTCAGGGCTCCCGAGAGCACCCCAGCACTACCAGGTTATACCTCATACCATGCTTTTCAGCCCCAAAACTTGGACTGAACCACAAAAGGAGGGGGAGTATCGATATTCATCAAAGATACCCACACCTTCAGGTTGGTGGCAAAGCACGAAGCATCAGAGACTATCCATGTGCAACTAACAGTGGGTAAAACTGCCTTCCAGTTTATAGCCTGCTACAGACCACCCTCCCAAACCCAGGAACCCCACTCAGCCTTCCTGAGAACACTGGAAAATATGAAGGTCTCTCCAAACACCATTATATTGGGCGACTTCAACTACCCAAACATAGACTGGGAGCATTACTCAAGCTCCAACACCCTAGCCCAAAGGTTGCTAGAATTCATAAACTCAAATGCTATGGAACAACTTGTTACCACTCCCACAAGAGGGGAAAACATACTGGACCTGATCATCACCAACATGGGGACTCCATGCTCCAGACCAGAAGTGTATCCCTTACTGGCAAGATCAGAACATAAACTGATCTCACTGGATATTCACATCCCGACCCCACCCCCTGCCCAAAAAACCACAGTGAAAAACTTCTCTAAAGCAAATTTCACACTCCTCAAAACCGAGGAGGAATCCTTCAAAGCCTCCGGGCCTGTGGAAAATACTGCCCAGACCGCAGAATCCTTTATAAATGCATTCTATGAACACCTTCAGGAATGCATGGATCATGCAATCCCAAATAAAACCAAGACCCAATCCTCCAAAGGCAGACGTCCTGTCTGGTGGACCCCAGCCATAAACAAACTATACAATAGAAGGAGGAAGCTACTACATGATAGAGCAAAATCCCAAAAAGGGAAGGCATCTCTGATCAGTATTAGCAAAAAACTAAGGGCACTCATAAAATCGTCTAAGGCCAGCTTAGAGAGAAAAATTGCACAGGACACTAAGAATAATCACAAGGCTTTCTATAGTTATGTTAGGAACCTGGGTGGGAATTCCCAGATATGCTCAGAATTAGTCCAAAATGACAAAAAATACACCGAACCCACAGACATTGCCAACATCCTAGCTGACAGGTTCAGCGCAAACTCCCCCCCCCCCCCAACCAAAAGGGCAAATACCTATCCCAGCAGAGTGCTGCCCCCCCTGACATCTCAGATGCTCAGGTAAGAGCCGCCCTCTCCAAAGCAAAAAACACAGCATCAATGGGACCAGACGGTGTCCCGGACTGTGTCCTACATGAACTCCAAGAAGAGCTAAACCCAAACATAAAACTACTGTTCAATCTCAGCCTTACTACAGGATATGTACCCAAAGAGTGGTGTACAGCAACAGTGGTCCCTCTCCACAAAGGTGGTGCCTCAACGGACCCTGGAAACTATCGCCCCATAAGCCTGACTAGCTTGGTCTGCAAAGCTATGGAAAGGATCATCATGGACCTCATAAATAAAGATATTGGGGACCTACAGACACTAGATCCTACCCAGTTCGGCTTTGTTAAGGGCAGATCCTGCCTCTTAAACCTGGTCGACTTCTTTGAAACAGTCACCAAGGCCATTGACGAAGGGAAGGTGGTCCACACAGCCTACCTGGACCTCACAAAAGCCTTCGATACAATACCCCACTCGGGCATTATAGATAAGCTCACCAGCTTAAATATAAACCCCTATGTCACTAGATGGGTTGCAAACTGGCTCAAGGACAGAACCCACACGGTTAGAATTGCTGGAGCCATGTCAGACTCCAAACCAGTTACAAGTGGCATCCCACAAGGCTCAGTCCTGGGACCGCTCTTGTTCGGTATATATTTTTCAGAGGTACAGGGCAACACAGAAGGACTGTGGCTGACCAAGTTTGCAGATGACTGCAAACTGGGCACCATAATCGACTCTCCAGCCGACACAAGCATCCTCCAAAAGGGCCTCATAGAAACAGACAACTGGTGCCAGAGCCATGGCCTCAAGCTAAATGCCAAAAAGTGTATAGTCATCCCCTTTGGCAAAAACAAAGTGCCCACAAATTACCACATAGGTGGTAATCCATTAAGTACAGAAGTAATTAGGTACCTGGGGACCCAAGTTGATAGCAATCTCTCATTTGACAACCACGTGGCCAAAGTGGTTAGAAAAACATTTTATATAGCCCACCTAATCATGAAGGGATTCACATCTAGATTAGGGGAGGTCATTGTGCCTCTTTACTCATCCCTCATCAGGCCCATAATCGAGTACAATGCCCCTTTTGGGATGTACCTTACCAAACACCTGCAGCAACTGGAAAGACCCCAAAAGTACCTCACCAAGAGGATCAAAGGGCTCAAACAGATGCCATATGCTGCCTGGTTAAAGAAACTCCAGCTCTACTCAGGGGCATACCGCCTGCTCAGAGGCGACCTGTGCCCGACGTATAAAGCCATGTCCAACCCGGAATTAAGGGACATGCTGCACCTCAAAAAATCCAAATTCCATCGAGCTACACGCTCGAGAGACTTGAACCTCAGCACTGAAATAAATAGGACATGCTGGAGGGACAGATTCATAACCCAGAGGCTCCCTTCACTCTGGAATAAAATCTCAGTCCAGGTTAGGCAGAGTCCCTCATTGACTCTCTTCAAGAGGAATCTTGATGAGTGGATGGGAGATCGTAGGTTTACCTCGGGTATCACTTCTGTGTCACTGTTAGACAGAGGCACAGTATACAAACCTCGAAAAAGGGCATAGCAAAATTAATTTAAAATGGATGGCGAAAGCAAAACATACTCTGGCTAGGCTTATAAATGCCCTAGGGCAGATATCCTAGTATGAACCTATGAACTTATAATGGGATGCAAATATGCACCTCTGACAGAGGTAGTTAAAAGATCCATTATGTATAGAGAAGATTAACACATCATTAAGAGTATACAGCATGTGCAAGTCCTCATCATCATAACTGTTCTACAAAAAATCAACCAGTCTACTATTGACAAAGAATTTTATTTATAATCATACATTGAGAGACTTATAAGTGATAATCATTTTTCTGCATTTTCTTGCTGTCTTTAACTAATTCCACCTAAAACGCCAATTTTTAGCATTTCTGTGATTTAAAAAGCTTGTTTCTGCTACATATTGTACTTATTTGCTGCCTGCACTTGAACCAAGTCATTTTTGTGTTTAAATAATCTGTTTAACTGTTGTACGCTACACACTAAAGTGTGATAGCCATTTCTGTGCATTTAAAGTGTTTTTTTTTTTATTGTATCTGCTTTATTTTCTGAAAAAAAAAAACAAAACAAAAAATATATTTGTTTCCCACCTTTCCGAACTAGTATAGTCCAGTATCCAGGTTATTGCTGAAAAACTTGTAACTGTGTTACAAGTTTTTGTGTTGCCCATACCTTACTTGGATAGAAGGAAGTTTCTCTGTTCACGTGTAAGAGAGGGGAGCTTTGAGCAGCCTATCTGTCCCTGGAGGAGTGGTTTCAGCCCAGAAGTTAGTAGTTTATTGGCCATTTGGGGCTAATTTCGCTCTCTTTCATTTCCCTGCTATAAAGACCGTATTTGTGTGGTTTTGCATGCCGGGCAGCACCAGTTAGCTAGGGTTAAACTATTCCCAGCTCCACGAAGTCTACTCTTCAATTTTTCCCTTGGAACTAGATAAACTTTCAACTTAAGCACTCAAACCATTCATTTCACAGCCCAGCACTTGCTCAAAACTCATAGCAAGCACTAATTAACCCTAGCACTAGACCCCCCTATACTGTCCAGAAGGGCAAGGCTATCTATTCATCCCTACCAGCCAATCAGTAAAACAGCTCACTTTACCTATTCAGGTATGTCCAAAGGGCAGTTTCAGGTGTACTCTCCAGTCCAACTGGTGAATCTGGGCATTTTGTTCAATGTTACAACTGCCTCATGTACACAGACAACCCTCTCTTCCTACCACCAAACATTAATATATGCGAGAGATGCAATTATACAGCCAAACTGGAGGCAAAGCTCTCTCAACCCAAGACTGGAACTGACAGTCAAGAGGAGAAGGGAAATACTTGCAACACACCACCAGTCTCACAGAGACCTAATAAACCAACACCAGCAAATAATACACAAATACATGGAAACATACTCGGAGGCTCTAAATAAAAGTCTGCAAAAGCAATAGAGACCTCCAAAGCAGACATCCAAGCAACTTCCACACCCCATCACAAACCATGAAACACATACTTGCCATAATCAGTGTGCCATGCAATCACAGCCATAAGGCAAAATAACATACCTAACATACTAGTAATAGGCGACTCTATAGTCAGGCACACTGATGTCCCACTAACTAGGCTGGACAAGGAGAAGGTTACAGTTAGCTGCCTGTCGGGCGCCAGGATCTGCCACATAACACAAGCACTCAGGTCACTCCTGAACAAGTACAAATATGACTCTGTCATTGTCCATGTTGGTGTGAATGACCTGAGACGTACCTCCCTAGACTACATGAAGAGAGACATGGAAGAGCTCTCTGATCACATAGCCCAGGCTGGTATGACTTTGACCCTGAGTAGCATCCTGCCCTCACCAAGAATGATGCCACAGTATAAAGAAAAAAATTATCAATTTCAACTACTACTTAAGATTCTGGTGTCATTCAAAGGGGATCCAGTATCTGCCTGGGATGATATGCTCGACAAGCCACGTTGCTTCACAAGGGATGGCTTGCACCAGTCACCCTTAGGCTTTTGAATACTGGCCAAGGCCTTTGGCGCCCCCATAGTGCCTTTTTTAGGCAAGACTCAAAAAGACAAATTAGTACAGGAAAGAGTAAAATCCCAAGAAGGGAAAGACATCCCTGATCAGTATCAGCAAGAAACTACAAACCCTTATAAAATCATCCAAGGCTAGCTACGAAAAAAAAAATTGCCAAGAACTCCAAAGATAAGCACAAAGCATTCTTTAGCTATGTCAAGAACCTAAGTGGAACTCTCTGACCTGCTCTGAGTTAGTGCAGAATGGCACAAAATACACTGAATCGACTGATATTGCCAACATTCTGGCAAACAGCTTTAGTGCAAACTTCACCCCCCTCTCACCCCCTAAAGAGCCCATAACCATACCAGAAGAATGTACAGCTCCAGCAATCACTGACACACAGGTTAAAACAGCCCTATCCAAACCAAAAAAACAGCTTCAATGGAACCGGGTGGTGTCCCAGGCTGTGTCATACACGCGCTTCAAAATGAACTAACCCCCTCACCTAAACACACTGTTCAAACTCAGCCTCTCTACAGGCTACATACCCATAAAGTGACACACAGCAACAGTTATCTCACTCCACAAAGGTGGAGCTACAACAGACCTTGGGAACTATCGCCCTATAAGCCTGACTAGCCTGGTCTGCAAGGCTATGGAGCGCATCATCATGGAACTCATTAACAGAGACATTGGGAACCTCCAAACATTGGACACTACCCAGTTTGGCTTTGTTAAGAGCAGATCATGCCTCCTAAACCTGGTGGACTTCTTTGAGACAGTTACCAAGGCTTTAGTACGAGGGAAAGGAGGTCCACACAGCCTACCTAAACCTCGCAAAGTCTTTCGACACCATTCCTCAATCTGGTATTATAGACAAGCTCACCAGCCTGAACATAAACTCCTACATCATGAGATGGGTTGCCAATTGGCTCATGGATAGAACTCACACAGTAAGAGTTGCAGGCTCTAGGTCTGACTCTAAACTGGTTACAAGTGGCGTCCCCCAGGGTTCAGTTCTGGGACCCCTCCTGTTCGGTATATACTTCTCAGAGGTACAGGCAAGCACAGGAGGACTATTGCTGACCAGGTTCGCAGATGACTGCAAACTGGGAGCCATGATTGACTCTCTGACTGATACAGACATCCTCCAGAAGGGTCTTCACTGAGACGGATACCTGGTGTCAAAATCATGGCCTCAAGCTAAATGCCAAAAGTACATAGTCATCCCCTTTGGAAAAAATAAAGTATCTGCGAACTACCACATATGTGGTAGTACCCTAAATACAGAAACTGTAATAAGGGATCTGGGGACCCAAGTAGATAGTAACCTCTCCTTTGATAATCTTATTGCCAAGGTGGTTAGAAAATCCTTCAATATGGCCAACCTAATCACAAACGTGTTGGCATCTAGAACAAAAGAGGTTATTGTGCCCCTCTACTCATCACTCATTAGACCCATCATAGAGTACAATGCCCCATTTGGGATGTATCCTATAAGACACCAGCAACAGCTGGAAAGACCACAGAAGTTCCTCACCAACAGGATTACTGACCTCAAACAGATGCCCTATGCAGCCCAACTGAAGAAACTTCAGCTGTACTCAGTTGCATACCGCTTACTCAGAGGTGATCTCTGCCTGACATACAAAAGGCCATGTCCAACCCAAAATTGATGGACATACTCCACCTAAAGAAAAACAAATCCCTGAGAGCCACATGCTCTAGGGATCTAAACCTCACCACAACGATAAATAGGAAGTGCTGGAGGGATACAGTCCTGTACCAGAGACTCCCCATGCTTTGGAAAAGGATTCCAATCTACATTAGGTAGAGCCTTTCACTAACGCTCTTCAAGGAGACACCTTGACGAGAGGATGGGAAACAGAAAATTTACCCCAGGGATCACTGCAGTGGCTCTGCTGGAAAGAGGCACAGGGAACTAATGGCTCTGCTGGACAGAGGCACAGGGAACTAATCTAAGGGGCCAGTGAAAGTCAACACATTCTGGCTAGGCTTATAGATGCCCTCGGGCCTATGAACCTATTTACATCTATACAGCATTTTTATATAATGTACCATTACATAACTCTTTCTCTTTATATCTTGCATTTTATATATTACAAATATTACAACTGACATTCACTTTTCTTATTTCTTTCTACAAACACCTCCCATTTTATATACATTTTTTTTTTTTTTTTTTTTAACTGACACTCCTTACAGACTTCATAATGCAAAAAAAAAAAAAAAAACGCTCATCATTGGGCTTCAACAGCCAACTTCCACAACTTGCTTTATTTACTTTGTTACAATAGATTAGCTATATTAAGCACGTCCCTATTCCCCATATGTGTTTACTGGTTTGTCTTGCTTCTTAACCCAACATACTCCTATGTTTGATGATTCCCTTCTCCCTCATCCTTTCTATCCATCTCCGAGTTCCCATCTTACAATTCTTCAGCAATTATCCTTCCTGGCCTTTACATAGTTTTTGCATTAATTCCAATATTTTCCTTTCATTGCATTCTTCTATTCCCATACCCTTTCATGCTTTTGCAATTATCCATCTCACCTCTCAGGCTAAAAGTAGTTCCTCTAGCCTATTTTCTCTGGACACATTTTTCATCTTCAGTAGACCTAATTGATATAACTCAGTTTTTTCTGAGATCTCTTTCTCTCTAGACCATAATATATAGGTATTGCTTCTTTTTCATTTGTAGCCCACATCACATTTCCTTTCCATATTACTTTATAATATTAAGGTAAGTAAGGAAAGCTGTTGCCCCTGCCTGCCTCCAATGCCTGCTTACTTTAAGAAAACCTTTCCTTTCCTGGAATATTTGTAGTGCAAACCCTACTATTTTTACACTAGTACTGGCGATTACAAAAAGCCTCCTTTATCTGCTGTCTTCTCAAAGTCACCGCTTGAAGGGGTAAATTGACATTTAACTTTTAGGTGTTTTGGTCTATCTGAATGTCCTGTGAGTCTTCCTACTCCCTGCGCCCTGTCAATATGTTTGCATAACAAATCAATTCCTTCTGTAAGCTGCCAAATGCAGTGTTCTACATATCTTACCACTTCTTTCCCAGCCAGGCCTTCCTTAAGTACAATGATTCTGAAGTTTGTTTTGTATGATCTGCCCTTTCCAACTGCATGACCATGAGCCCTCTGGACAGATCACTATATACTGCAAGATTTTATTGACCTTGCCTTCCATGTTAATGATATACAAGCTCTGCATAAGCCTTTTTCTACTCCAAATATTCTTAAATACTATATTTTGCTGCTTTGGGTCAGTTTTACCATCTAATACTGCAAAAACACAAACATTAAATCACATACCAGACATGGAGCCACAGATATATGAAGCTATCTTTTGCAGTGGCTAATGAGTCTCATGCATTATGTTAAAGCAATCAACATTCATGAACTAACATTTTGTGACTATAAGCAGTACTACCTTGCACCAGGATCATGATGTAGATGCAGCCTTGCACCAGTATCATGGTGTAGATGCAGCCTTGCACCAGTATCATGGTGTAGATGCAGCCTCGCACCAGTATCGTGGTGTAGATGCAGCCTCGCACCAGTATCGTGGTGTAGATGCAGCCTCGCACCAGTATCGTGGTGTAGATGCAGCCTCGCACCAGTATCGTGGTGTAGATGCAGCCTCGCACCAGTATTGTGGTGTAGATGCAGCATCGCACCAGTATTGTGGTGTAGATGCAGCATCGCACCAGTATCGTGGTGTAGATGCAGCCTCGCACCAGTTTCGTGCTGTAGAGGCAGGAAGTTTGAATGAAGACGGTACCAGTAACAGATGATGACATTTTTCTCTTATCTTCATCATCATCATCAACATTCCCCTTTTTCTCCTTTTCTCTCCTCATCATCATCAACATTCCCCTTTTTCTCCTTTTTCTTTATGGAATTGAGGCTCCATGTCAATTGTAATTGTTGGCACTTCTATTGATTCAATGCTATTTTCCTACCTTCTTCAGCATTCACACCTGTCACAGAGCTTCTCTCATGTGCTCCATCCATCTCCAAGCTGGATGTCATCATTTCCTCTTCCCTTCTTCCTGTCTCTCCCATGGCTTCCTCACAAAATCTTCTTCTGCTTTCCTGCGTATGTGCCTGAAACACTGTAATCTTTCTCTTTGACCTCTGATATCTTCATTTTTTCTTCTTCGTCTTCTGTCCACCGGTATGCATCCTACCAGCCATCTCAAGCACTTTATTTCCATCACATCTAGCTTCCCCAACTGCTCTTCCTTCAGTGCCCAGGTTTCTGTACCATACAGTTTCCCCACGGTTTTGTAACCAATAATTGTCAGCCTCTGATATTCTTCTGTCATACACTATCCCTGCTACTCTGTGCCAGATAGATGCAGCACCTCTGATTCTACCTTTCAGTTTCTCATTTAGAAACCTCTGCTTCTCAGCAGACCTCTTTGCAGATTTAGTCCATCACCAGCATGAACAGCACTGGGCACAGAGATAAACCCTGACTTAATCCCACTACCACTGGGAACCCCTCCGCGAGTCCAAACACTGTTCATACTTCTGTCATCGGGTCCTTGCACATAGTCTACAAAAATTTTGCCAGTGTTTCTGGGAATTTGACCCATTGCAAATCTACCTAAATCATCTTTCTCTGAATCATGTCATATGCTTTTGTCAATTCTAGGAATGCCCAGTTGGACTTTTTCCTTATCTTTCGTTTTTTCTCCACTCTTTGGCTCTCTGCAAACATTGTGTCAGTCATGCTTAATCCTGATCTGAATCCAAACTGCTCATCTCCCAATTTGCTTTCTACTACTCTACATTTTCATTCATCAGTCACCCTCCACAGCAATTGCATGCACTGTGACAGTGTACCACTATAGTGCCCACAGTGTGAACATCTCATTTGTTCTTGCATACTGACTCTAGAATGTTTATTCTTCACTCATCTGGGATATGCCTTCTTTTTCATATTGCTATGATTATCCTTAGGAGACACTTATCTCCTGACTATCTCAGCATATTAATCAAATCTGTTGTCACCTCATCTGAGATGCTTCCCAGATTTCATTTTATTAATGGTGTTCCTGCTTCTTCTAGAGAGGGATCTTCTCCCGCTTTCATCATAGGCTGGGTCTGAGAAAGTATAGCTTCTGTGGGGTTTTCTTTTTTTAGAAGCTGCTAGAAGTGCTCTTTTCATCTGCCTTTAATGTCCTGTGTATGGTTGGGAAGCTTTTTGCTAGCATCCCTTATGAATGGTGTCCGATTAGTATTTTCTTTACCCGTCTTTGTTTTGCAGCAAATTAGAATTTCTTTGTGCCATATGCTGACTTCACATTCCAGAAACTGATACAGTGCCTCTTATCAGAGCCAGATACAGCACTAGGGCCTGCTGGCTGGAAGGGGCCCACCGACTGGGTGGCTGCTACATTTACCTTTTAATTAAAAAATAAATTACATCTGCTTTAAGAAAGTCCTCTGCATCTGTGTGCCCAGGCATGTGTTGATGGATACCTGCTGTTGCTTTGCTTTTCCATGTCCACATGCAAAATTTAAACATACAAGACATTGCTTGCTTCATTCCTGCTACTTCATTGCGAAATTTAAACATACCTGCTAGCTATATCATCTGTTGACAACAAAATGAACAAACATTCTTTTAGTAAAGAAGTGAGTGTGTGTGTGTGTGTGTGTGTGTGTGTGTGTGTGTGTGTGTGTGTGTGTGTGTGTGTGTGTGTGTAAGTAAAGTGAAATGCCCTGGTTAGGAATGGCAGATTAGTTAATTTGCTACTGGAAAATATTCTAAGCTACAAATTTAAAACACACTAACAAGTGGTGCTGTATTATACGAGTATTATAATTTAATACAATCAGGAGTGTGAATCAAAACACACATGCATGTATGCATGGACCTAAAAACGTGTGCAAGGGGCCTATGGCTTGAAAACAGCCCAAAGGTAAACTTAAATCTTACGCTGGTCATTTGTATTTTCTTTGAATGTGAGTTTCAAAGCTATTTCAATGAATGTGAGTTGCAAGGACAGAAAGGTTTACTGTTAATGTTAAGTCTATTGTCATTATGAGACTGTATTGTTTTGCTTAGCAAATGTCTGTCAATGTTTCAGCTACAAAATTTGAAATAAAAGTTTTAAATTAAATCCAAATATCGATAGTTACTGTAGAAGTAAAGAAAATAGTATGTAGAGACTGGTTTCAACAGTGTTTATGGTAACGGGGAGAACTAGCCAAGTAACAGGACACAGGAATGGCTGTGGGGGGGGACTAACCAAGTAACGGGACACAGGAATGGCTGTGGGGGGGGAGAACTAGCCAAGTAATGGGACACAGGAATGGCTGTCGGGGGAGAACTAGCCAAGTATCGGGGCACAGGAATGGCTGTGGGGGGGGGGAGAACTAGCCAAGTAACGGGACACAGGAATGGCTGTGGGGGGGAGAACTAGCCAAGTAACGGGACACAGGAATGGCTGTGGGGGGGGGGGAGAGTTGCTGTGTGTGTGTTTGGGGAGTGATCCATTACCTGGCCTAGGGCCCCATGTAACCATAATCCTATTCTGCCTCTTATCCCATGTTCTTTCCTAGTGAGATGGCTGTCCTTGCCTCTTTGTTTAGCCTGGTTCATCCTTTGTCTCACACTCCTTGTTTTTGATAACTTCCTGGACTTCTGTATTCAACCACCAGCTTTCAGAACGTGCCTTATTTCCATACTTGGCCAGTACTTCAAACCACATAATCTCACACTTAATTTATGGAAATAAATAGGAGACATCAGTGTAAGAGAAAAAAAAATCATCACAACTATTATTTGACACTTTGAGATGTAATTTGCATTTAAGGTTATGGATCTTATGTGACTGTTGTTAAACCATGGGCTATGGAACTGGAAGATAAGCAGCAGAAACTTAGGGGGTTAGAGGTTTGAAGGCAAAAAAAACAAGGACTTAGAAAAAGAAGAGCTGGTACAGTTGCAGTATCAAATTCAACAAAAAAAAATGAAATTCATTTACAGATGTTAAAGATGGATTTTAAGGCATTAAATTTGAGCAATGAAGAATTTAGCTTTTAGACCTATAGGTGGGTATACCCATGGTCTTCATACTACTATTGCAAATGTGATTAAGGGCCAGTGACAGACTTTGTGCAAATTCTGTGAATATGTATATGATGTTTCTGATAACATTATTGGATTTATTGGATTTAGCAAAACAGTGGGTATTGATTCAAGTAACGAGAGAGAGAGAATGATACAGATTACAGACTATTTTAAATAAAGAGAGGCAAAAGGTTCAGACAGCATCGCATATGCAAATACAATTAGAGCAAATACATTAGACTAGGTGCATGCAAATTTACTTTTATTTATTCATTTATTTTATTTTACATTTGTTGACCGGGAAAGTCCAACTGGACACAGGTCCATTTTCAGCGGAGGCCCAGGGAGAAAAGCTCCATTTCAATACATGAACAAGCTCTTAAGAACAGTGGCATTTACATACAAATCAGGCAGAGTAACATTAGCACATATACAACGGTATATAGTACAGGATCACAGTATGATATACAGTTCAGAGGTAGCACATTTCTTAATACATGCAGAATATTGCAGACTTGTATATAGAACACATGCAGTTCTTTGCGGACTTGCAGATACAATAGGTTGCAGTGCATTCTTTTCATAGCAGACTTGTACATTCCATATGTTAAGGTCATACTTGGATCAGAAACAGGGAGAGAAACTAAACTTGCCATATGGCAGTGTTAAGAGATGTAGCTTGTATGCCCGTGTTTACCCTGGGGTGAGACAGGAGAATAGTCTATTGTTCATGAAGTGGGCTGTAAGGATTTTTTAAAATTGTGTAGTTGCATTCTTGGATGTTAGGTGGGCAGGTAGGGAGTTCCATAGTTTAGAAATTAAGTGTCTAAAGAGAGATTTTCCTGCCTCATTATTATGTTTGGTAACTTCTAAGAGGTTTAGGGTGCTAGATCTCGAAGTTCTTGTTGTATGAGGATGTACAAGATGTCGGCAGGCTGGGATTTTGTCCGAGTTTTAGTATACCTTGTGTGCTAGTGACAGTTGATTCAGTTGAAAGTAATAGAGGGAGCTCCAACCAGTTTAGTAATAGAGGGAGCTCCAACCAGTTTAGCTTTTTGAGAGAGTGACAGTGATGTGTTCTATATGAAGACAATGTAGCAAATCTAGTTATCTTATTGTAGCAGGATTCTAGTTTGTGTAGATCAGTTTTACGAAGGTTACTTAGTACTGGGGATGCATAGACTAGGGTAGATAGATGTGTCCCGGCTATTGTGGTTTTGGATTGCTTTCAGAGAAATTTCTTGTTACAGTAGAGGAGTCAGTTTTTAGTTAACTTTCTTGATGGTTTGGGCAATCTGCAACTCAAATCTTAGGTGGTTCTCTATTTCAATGACTAAAAGTTTGGTGTGGGTGGTTGGGGTAATTGCAGTTTTGTTATTAGAGGAGATAGTAAAATTATCTGTTTGGGGGAAGGATCTACGAGAGCTGAAGAGGAGCAATTTTGTTTTAGTTGAGTTAATAAGCTGATGATTGGTGAAGGAGGTTTCAGCTAGCAAGAAGCATTCTTGCATTTAGGGGTGGAGGAGCTCAAGTGTGGGGGTGGCACATATGATAGTGGTGTCATCTGCATATTGCATTGTTGAGGCCTTAGGTGTGGAGGACGAGAGTTGATTGGTATAAAGAGTGAAGAGTAGTGGGCCTAGGAGCCTTGAGGGACTCCTAATGATACAGGCAGTAGAGAGGATATTTGGTTCTGCCACTGTACTGCCTGCTGCCGACCTGATATATAGCTCTTAAACCATGTGATAGAGGAGATACTGAGGTTCAGGGCAGAGAGTGAATGGAGAAGTTTATTGTGGTGTACCATATCAAAAGCTTTAGATAAATCTAAGAATATGGCAGAGACTAGTTGTCCATTATTTATATGGTGATTAACAGTATTAGTGAATGATATAAGTGAGGTGGTGGCACTATGGAAGGGTCTAAACCATGCTGGTTTTTAGATGGCAAATTGTTTTCTTTAAGGTAATCCATGAGTTGCGTGTATGACCCTTTCTAGGATTTTTGATAAGGGTGATAGAACAGCAATAGGACAATAGTTAAGTTCATAGGAGTTACCCCCTTTGTGTAGTGGTATGATATGGGAGGTTTTCCATATATGGGGTACTTTACACTGAGAGATAGATCTGTTAATGAGGATAGCAACAGGATAGGCTATAGCTACTGCAGCTATTTGGAGGTATTCTGCAGGTAGGTTATCGGCGGCCAGGTTAGTGGGTTTCAGTTTTTGGAGGAGTGTTAGAATGGTTTTGAGTGATACTGACTGAAAGCTAAAGTGGGAGCTATTATGTTGTGTTTCATTTGTAGTTGGTATATTTGTCGGGGGTAGGGTGATTGGTATTAATCTGGTTATTAGCTAGGTCCTGGATTGTCTCAGTAAAGTATTTATTGAGATGGGTGGGGATGTTATCTTGGTTGTTCCTTGTTGTAGGTGTAGGGGTGGATGTTTTCCCAGGTTGTAATACAGAGTTGATTGCTGCTCAGAATTATTGTTTTTTTTTTTGCATGTCTTTCTTGTAGATTTTAGTAATAGGTGATTTTGTCAGTTTTGATGAGTCTCTTGGCTTTGTTACATAGTTCTAAGTAGTTTTCTTTGTCTATTTGGGTTTTGTTCTTGTGACATTGTATCCATGCTTTGTTCCTTTCTTTGAGAACTGATCTGGTAGGTTTAGTTAGCCAGGGGGCATATTTAGCTTTAATTCTAGTGGTTCTGGAGGGAGAATGATGGTTTAATATTTTTAGGAAGGTTGCATTAAAGTATAGTACTGCATCTTTAAGAGTTAACTGCTTTAGAGGGGACCAGTTGCAACATTTTAGGTCACTGATAAGGTCATTAGGGTTAAAGTTCTTTTTGTTTCCGACTTTCATTGCGTTACCTGGCTCATTTTGAGAGTTTTGCTTCTAAGTAGGCATGTTGGTTGGTGGTCGCTGAGAATGTCTGGCAGACATCCAGCTAGGGATGGGAGGGATAAAGGATCCAGTCCAGTATGGACTGGCGTTTGGATGTTGTTTCTGGAAGGGGATGTAATAACTTGGGCAGATCCTTGGAGGTTAATAAGGGTGAGCGGATTTTGGCTAGAACAGTTGAGCCAATCTATACCGAAGTCACCTAGCAGGATATTTTCTTGTCAATATCAAGCGAGCTTTCAAAGTAGTTTCCTACCAACACCTAGGCAGCTTGGATCACAATTCTATCCTGCTGATTCCAGCCTACAAACCCATGCTGCTAATAGGAAATCCTTCCAGGAAACAAGTCTGGCCATACAAGACTGACTCAAATATACTGACTGGAACCTATTCAAAGAGGCTGCTACCACAGAACAGCATGCAAACCTGGATGAGTATACTAAAACAGTAGTGGGGTATATCACCAAATGAGTCATGGATGTGACCACCTTGGAGGACGCAACTAAAACCGCATCCAAAAACAATGTCTGACTAGCGAATTCTATGAGCTGTTGAGAGCATGTAAAAAAAAAAAAAAAAAAACACCTTTGTAGATCAAAAGGACCCTAGGCAGCTGTGGAAGGGCATCCAGTGCATTACTGATTACAATCCTCCATCAACAAAATGTACAGATAGTATGGACTTTCTAGACAAACTTAACACCTTCTTCAGCAGATTTAGGAGACAAACACCATCACACCAAAGAAACTACCCATGGATGGGGATGACATACCTCTATGTCTCAGCCTGGAGGCAGTTCAAAAGAACCCAAGAAATGTCCAGGGTAAGGTAGCAGATCCTAACATGATTCACGGCTGTCTACTCAAGGACTGTGCAGATCAATTGGCATCTGTTTTCACGGACATCTTCAACACATCTCTCAGACAGGCTTGTGTGCCAAGATGCTTTGAGTCAGCCATCATCATTCCTCTGCCAAAGAAGTCATCCCCGGTGAAATTAAATGACTACCGACCCATCACACCCACACCAGTGGTGATGAAATGTGTTGAAAGGATGGTCAAACAGCATATATCATGTTACCTGTCTGCATCTTTTGATCCTTTACAATTTGCTTACAGACCAAATTGTTCCACTGTGGACGTTGTATCCCTGGCACAACTTCACACCTTCAGTAATCTTGAAGACAAAAATTGCTACGTACATATGCTGTTCATAGACTTTAGCTCAGGCTTTAACACTGTAATACCACAGCAGCTGTTGTCTAAGTTAACTAGGCATAGAAAATACACTCTGCAACTGGATCCACATCTTTCTGACAGACAGGCCCCAAACCATTTGAGTTGGCAAGAACCACTCACTATGCATAACCTTGAATACAGGGGTCCCACAAGGTCACATACCAAGTCCACTTCTCTTCATAATACTGACCCATGACTACTATGCAAAACATCAGATGAATCACATCAAGTCTGGCAATGATCCCACAGTGATTGGCCTCATCAAGGATGACAATGAGGGGGCATACAGAGACGAAGTGAACCAACTCACCAGATGGTGTACCGTTAACAACCTAGCACTAAATGTTGACAAAACAAAATAAATCATTGTTGACTTCAGGAGGAAGCAAGGGTCCCATGCATACATCACCATCAGTGGTAAGACAGTGGAACAAGTAAAATGCACCAAATTCCTAGGGGTGCACATCTCAGATGACCTAATCTGGGCAACAAACACCTCCAGTTTTATAACGAGAGCCCAACAATGTCACCACTTCCTCCAGAGACTACTCAGAGCAAACCTTTCCTCCCATACCCTCATGATCTTCTACAGGGCCATGATCGGAAGGATATTGACTAACAACATCACAATGTGATATGAAAACTGCTCATATGCACATCGGAAGGAATTAGAGAAGGTTGTAAAGCAGGCCAGGAAAATCATAGGATCAAACCCCCAGTTCTTACAGACCTCAGACCTTTACTCTTGCAGATGCAATGGCAGGGTCGTGAAACTGATAATGGACAAGTATCATCCCACACATGGACTGTTCCACCTCCTGTCTTCAGGGAAACAATACAGAAGCATCAGGTGTAGAGCAGTAAGATTCAAGAATAATTTCTTTCCACAAGCAGTCAGACTGTTAAACAACTAAGCTTAACAATGTCAACACTCCAAGTTTATGAGATCATCATAAGTGCAATGTGGCTGTCTTTAATGTCATAGAATTAAATTATTCTATTTTTTATGTAAGTTGAGCAATCTGAACTAAAGTATTACTTGCAAAGGACAGAAACTGTGAATTATGTTATGCTGCTATCCTGTCTTAAAAATGGTGATGGGTAAGTTATGTATGTGTGCATTCATATCTATACGGTCTAGAATTTCTTCCATTATATGCTTCCTTCACCCTCTTGTAAAATCTGTTTTCAATGCACATGATCCTGAAGCAACAAAATTTCATCGAATGATACATTGGATTTGTTGATCTGAATGAAAAAGTTTACTTTGACTTTTGATGTTCAGTGCATAAATATGTACACACGACTGTGTATTATCTACTATAGGACGTTTACAACAATCTTGATAAAAAATAGGTGACTCCTTCATGGATAGCAACCACCACCATTATCCCTATGCCGGATAAGCCCAATAATAATGTAGGGTCTTGTAGACTCATCACACTCTTAAATGAGGATTTCAAAGTGTATATGCATATCTGGATAGCTAGTCTTCAAAAAATATTGATAGGTTAGCACAGCTGGAATAATGTGGTTTCATTAAGGGTGCAGGGGTATAGACAGGCTTTACTAAACTATTTCTACTGACAGCAGATGCAACTGAAGGGAGTCATACCAATAGTTTTATTAGCCTTATATGCCATAAAACTTTTGATAAGCTTAGATTTGACTACCTATGCCAAATATTAAGAACAGACGAGTTTCCTGAATTCTGGCTTGAACCTGCAGAATTTTTATAAGAGTGCCATAACAATCATCAAGAAAGGGCTTTTATAACTCTGAGTCAGTGGTAACTGGTCAAGGCACCAGAAAAAGGTAACTTCTTTCCCTATTTCTCTTTGCACTAGGAATAAAACTATCGGTACATACCATTCAAGAGAAAAGGCACACTGAAGGGTTGGTTAATAGTAGTGGCATGAGGTCTAAAACATGACTATTTTTGCTGACAATATTTTAGTCTTCACAAGGTCCTTATTGCAATCACTTTTTTCTCTTTGACTATAGTTATATCAATATGAAACAATTCTGCTAAGCAAAAGAAAATGAGAAAGTTTATCAATGACTCACTGTTGGCTAGAGTACAGGAGCACTTCCATTTCAGTGGTCATGCCATAACATTAGAAACTTGGTTATTGACTTACTGCTTTCCACTGTGGCAGTGAGAAAGTGAAAATACAAAGTTAAGGTAGAAGACTAGCCTCCTCTTGGCTGCTTACAATCAGTACAGTTACCTTTGGAACCAAACAAATTGGCCATACACACGTCTAATTTCAAAAATGGTGATACACTTGCAGCTTAACTGGCCTTGCCATTCCAAAGCAGTATTTATACTGTTGGAAAAGAAAGGTTTTAATGTTAATTTGGTTCCAACCAGAGTTAAGATTTATGTTGAATTCCACTGGGAAACCTGTATATTTAGGGAGATTGGGCTTATCAGATTTACACTAGTACCTATGGGCTGCTGATTTAATGCTATGATTACCTTAGCAAGACATGAATTCCTGCATGTCTTGGCAAAACTGGAATTTGCACAAGCTCAAATAAGTTAAAGCCAAGAGATGGAACTTTTCTAACCTTCTCTGTGGAATCGGCTAAATCACTTAGCATATACACCTTCATAATACATGCCAGAGTAGTAAAAGATAGTAAGCTTAAGGGCATGGGGCTTGTTTTCACATTTTTCAACTTTCTCATGAATACTTAGACCTTCCGTCTCCAGAGCTGAAAAACATATGGTCACAGTGGAGTAATTGGTGAGTGGCTTTGGGCTATTTTCTAGTGAGAATGTGAGGTAATTCCTGAGTTATGGGCCATTTTTGATCTACAAATGAGGACATTTTTAAATATTTGCAGTTAAAACATTTAGTTTTTCAAAAGAATTTGGGTTTGTCTCCACAAACAAGAGTAACACAATGCTTGGCAAATTTTATATTAGTTTATAGTTCCCTCAAAGGTCTATTGCATAGGCTGTTGCTGGGTTTGCTAGACCTAGATATATTTATCAGCAGGACCTCTGGGAAATAATGCTGGGCATAGTTTAGAACCAGATGAGAGGGACTTTTTTAAGATAAAGTATGTATTTGCCAATACTACATTTATTAAAATATATCATATTTTGTATTAGAGAAAGAAAGAAAGCACACAAGAAATTCAGCAATTTCTTGGTGATGAGGATGTTACCAGCCAAAGTTTGTTTTTTTGGAACCATGTCCGATTTTAGTAGACTTTTGGAAAGAGAGAAAATAATTAAGCTCCAAACAATATGTGGGTCCTGCTGTAATTGTTACTAAGGAAATAGTGTTCTAAACCTTGGAGTGGCCTGTAGATATCCCTAAAGAAGAAAGGCAAAAATGTACAATATGTACATGGAAGCCATATTGTCAATAAACCCTTCAGATGTGGCAATATATGTTTACAGCAGCTGATCACAAGATTTTGTGAGCAAAAGTAATGGATTAACCACATACTATGACTGGATGCAGCAATGTGATTTGTTCAGTTTATTATTGACAGTGTAC
Organism: Protopterus annectens; assembly: GCF_019279795.1. Taxonomy (NCBI): domain Eukaryota; kingdom Metazoa; phylum Chordata; order Ceratodontiformes; family Protopteridae; genus Protopterus; species Protopterus annectens. Next base: position 232,774,442 of record NC_056743.1, on the reverse strand, counting down.
GATGGAATTGATGTTTATTTTAAATGAGGCACTGATTGGTGTTATGAACAAGTCATGGTTCTAGACCATTCTTGTAAAACAGTTAAAAATCTTTAGGCAGAGCATAAGAAAGGATAGATTTCCAAATTTATAACAAACATGCTGATTGTTTTTCTTTCTATGGCCAAGAATAATGCTATGATTTATGTATTTTCTGCCGAGACGAATACTTTATCATTATACTTAATGTTAGCAATATTGCATGCATTATTGTCTCACCATGGTCAAATTCCATTTATGGAAACCTTTATAATACTGATTGGTGATATCTATTGCTGTTGAATAAAATGGTTGATTAAAAAAAAAAACACATATAAACACACACACACACACACACACACACACATATATATTTAAGTTGCATAAAAACATTTGACATACACACACACACACACACACACACACACATATATATTTAAGTTGCATAAAAACATTTGACATTTTTTCTTGAATAAGTACAAGAGTTCAATTAATACAATGCTGCTTATTTATTTTTATTTATTTATTTACTTTTTAATTTCCAAACATCTGTTTCTTTTTCGTCTCTGTACTCGGACCATCAGAAACTAATTTTACTTTGTGGTTATCATGGCTTTACAGACCTTCAGGTTTCTCCATATCACGCAGGAGAAAAGACATCATTTTCTCATAATACATTGTCTCTGAACTTAATATAAGACTATTTTTTCTGTGCCTGTTCCTTTGAAAATGTTTCTGTGGTCTATAGCTTTTCAGTACTATGTTAGGATATCATTTATCTGTCACTGCTTATTAGATGACAGAATACTAGGTTACCAAAACCAACACTTAGAGGTACACGCAATGCTATGTAATTATTTTTGTAGAACTTGTGCATATCTACAACCTTCACAGTTTGGCCATGGTACTTACGTTTCAGTGACGTATTTAAAAAGGCATATTGACCTTATGTCATGGCTTATCCACTTTTACATTCTAGGAGTGTTTTTTCTAGGACTCTAAAACAATGAGGCATCATTGTGTTATGCCATTCGGGTGTGTGATGCAAGAGTTATTTTGGAAAAGTACATTTATAGGAATTGACAACTGCTAACTTTTGTAAAAGAATGGACATACTCTGAGCAGAATGTACATTTGGTAGAAATACAGATAGCCAATAAAGCTGACTTCCCTCAGTGAAACATAGGACTTTCCCAAAGTTATCAAAAACTCAGTCTAATAAATGCACAACAAACAATCAGTATAATCATCCCTTCCCAGTGCATCACCAACATGATTACTGCATGAAAGAAGTAAACAGTCAGATCAGGACACAACTGTAAAACAATAAATGTTTGCATATTATATATATATTTGTTTTAATGTCTGTTTACACAGAGGAAGTACCATAATGTAGTAGTATTGAAAAGGTAAGATATGGCAAACAATGTTAACTCTACAATGACACCGAACACTTACAGCCCACTGCCAAAAGTAAAACACGTCTGCACACAAAACAGTCATGCAGATGTGCATAGTGCTAGCCAGACCCTTATTAGGTACTTATATCAGTGCTGCATTTCTTCTGTGATATTTTTCTGCTCTGGATTTTAAAAATACATGTTTAAGCCAAAGGCCCCTGCTATATATGTTGTGGTCATGCCACGAGTGATTGGAACCAGAATTTCAGAATTGCAACAGTTAACTAGCATTTTTCATTATTTAATGTCTCTCTGTGATAGATGATAGCAGCATTACAGTGTGGGTGTACTCACTTGCTCTCATGATCTTTGAAGACACACAGTCTAAAAATGGCATCCTTGACGACTCTAACTTAAGCTTCTTAGTGAGGATAAAAGTATAAGTGACCACATGAGCAATCAGGATTTCTATTGCCAGTAGATGATGAGAGATTGATTTACTCCTGAAATGTCAGCAGCAACATGCCTCAACAATCCTGTGACATTGTAGATCAGGTCAGATATCACCCCGATCTTTGAGATACAGCCCTGACTATAATTAAATGTCATCATAAAGACATCTGTACTAGAAATTACTATCATAGTTCATAAGTGTTATCCTTTGCTTTCTTACTAATACATTTTTGGCTTCCTGACTGCTTTTTTTCCCTACCCCAAACAATCTCAAGCATTATAAAATATATGCACTTATTAAACAGTGATAGTACTTTTTTAAATGGTGCTGCATATTTTATTTTCTAATTTCTAAACATTCACCTTACAAACATAAAAGTTACTTCCAGTTTTCTTATAATTGTATATCTTCTGTCATATTTTCATAGTGATCTCACTGTGAGTTACTTCAGTATGAACTAAACTAACAGGTAAGAATCAACAAATACCGAGGGAACAAAGATATATAATTATAAAATATGCCTTGCTTGCAAGGAGTATAGTTTATATTTAAAGAATGGGCAAACTGTACATCAGTACCCTGATTGGAGAACGGATGGTCTCCAGCAGGGGATTAATGTAGAAGTAATGCCCACTGAAAAAGGAATCTGTCACTTGAGCTGCCGTGGAGCTCAGACTGCAAAAAAACTAATGCCTGCTGTTATTTTACACTCACTAAGCAGCACTTCTGCTCTTTAGAGTGTGTAAAATAATAAAGAAAAAAAAATGTTTTAAAAACGTGTGTATTTGTTTATGTCTGTGTGTGAGACTGTATGCGTGTACGAGTAAGAGATCGATCAAGCCGTTATCTTACACTCACTTGCTGTTTACCAAGTGTAAATTAAATGAAACCGAAATTGTGTGTGTGTGTGTGGGGGGTCTGTGTGTGTGTGGGGGGGTCTGTGTGTGTGTGTGTGTGTGTGTGTGTGTGTGTGTGTGTGTGTGTGTGTGTGTGTGTGTGTGTGTGTGTATTTATGTTTCTGTGTGCGTGTGTGTGTGAGTGAATACATGCATGAAAGCAAAACAGATTGCATGTGTGTGTGTGAGTGAGAGAGTGAAGAATAACAGTGATCCCTGGCAGTAACAGCATCAATTAAGAGGTTTGCATACCTCTACCACTCAATCTCTTGGCACAAGAAATCTAGACAGAGCCACAAATAATAAGGGGCAAACAACCAAACACACAGAATTTAAACACCGCTTTTATAAACTTAGAAAGTTGCTAGAACAACAGGGTTTCCATTAGCATGCATTATCTGAAGGATATAAAGTCTGAAACGCAAATGTCTGCATTATTTAATGACTTTGATCCTGTCATTTGCCAGAAAACTACATATTTTAAGAGAATTGGATCAAATATATCGGACAAAAATCTGGACATTCTGCAAAAATCTGGACAGTTTGAAAGGTATGATCTGTTGACTATAAAAATCAACAAACTGAATAAACACACTAATGGACGTTCAGCAATCAAAAAGCCTTTACTTTCAACTACAGGATCTGGTACCTCAGCCATTCGCCTTCAAAGGATGCATTCATAAAAACAGGCTCACAATTTATACTCATAATAACCCCCAATTACACATTTAATTTCCTTAAACTGCACTGTGAAATTAATATTTATCTTTTATATAATTAAAAATAATGCATCCAAAAAATGAACATGATGTGCGATAACATGTGAAACTCTGGGTATAAATTGTAAGCCTGTTTTTATGAATGCATTGAAGGTGAATGGCCGAGGTACCGGATTCTGTAGTTTGAAAGTAAAGGCTTTTCGATCGCTGAATGTCCATTAGTGTGTTTATTCATGTTCTGTTGACTGTTGGGTCAAAATATCTGGATAAACTTAAAATAAATGGGGGACAAAGGCTCAAAATAAGAACATTTTACTCGATTATTAGGATTTGCGTTAGCATGCATTTTCTGAAACAGAGGCGTGCGTGAGAGACTAAGTGAGAGTGATAGTAAAGAGGTTTGCATATCTCTGGACCTTTCAGCTGAAGAAATCTGGATAAAGCCTAAAATTAAGAGGGAACAAAGGCTCAAAAATAGGAACAGATTTTAATTACTGCTTGTATAAAATTACAAACTTTTTTAAATTAAAAGAATTTGTGTTAGTATGAATTTTCTGAAGAAAATAATAGTCTTAAACTCAGATGTATGCCATTATTTAGTAACTTCAATCTCCAATGACTGCCAACAAACCAAACATTTTAGGAGCAAGGAACCAAAAATAAAGTAAATGCCACAAAAATGTTATATTTTGGATGTAAAATGCTTCCTGCAACATCAATAACATACTGCAGCAAGTTTGAAACTTTATGCGGAGGAACTATTTCACATCAAAAATATTTAAAAAATATACTTGTATAATACTTAAAAAAAAATAAATAAATAAATAAATAAGTAAACACAGCAATTTTTTAACACCCATAGGCAGGCATTAGTTGCACATTAACACACACCCTGTCAGGCATTATTGTTTGTGTAGCCATCTTGTCAATTGCAGAGGACAAATAATAAAATTCCATGACAGAATACACAGTGAATGACACAGTAGTATCTCAAACAGCATTCAGTATGCTGCATTCGCAAAACAGCCTTAATAAGAATTAAACTCTGAAATGCCTGTGTTATAACATATGATGTCACTTATTGTTCAATGCTGCAGCACATGTAAATGGCAGAAAAACAAATGCCTACCATTCTCATTGAATGTCTCTAAACAGCACTCAGTCCTGCTGGAAAACAATGACTGCATGCCCCCATCTGTGTCCACAGGGTATTTTAGCAGGGGTGCTTGGTTTCCCCTCACATCCAGAATATTTACTGTTAGGTGAATTGGTCATCCTCCTAAATTACATGCCTGTGTTTGGGTGTTCTATGTCAGTGTGCATGTCTTGCAGTGTGCAGTGGGCTAATATTCTATCCACTACTGGTTTTCTGTCTTATGCCCATTACGTGCTAGAATAGGTTCCAACTTGCTCCTTCAGAACTGTGAACATGAAGAAAAGCAAAGAAAGTTATCAATGCTGTACCACATGACTCAGTGTTGGGTCCTTTGTTATTTCTCAGACCAACATGCCTGGCGTGTGACTATGTAAACTGTGTGTTGTCATTCTCCCACTGACAGGCAATTGCTTCATTCTGGATTAGACCAAATTAACAATCTGTGATAGAATAATGGCCTCAAATTAAACATGGAAAGCTGTAGTACAGATCATTTTGGTAAACATTTCCACATTGTTCCATCTCAGTGGCACACTACTTAATCGGAGATTGCCATAAGGATTCTAGACATATTTCCTTATCTTTTGACCATCATGTCTCTGCAATAGCCCAGAAAGTCTTCTCTCTGGCTCATCTAATTCCCAAAGTCACTTCTTCTGGATCCAAACACATCCTAATTCCGCTCTACACATCTCTCATGAAAATTATTGAATATGATGCTCCTTTTGGCATGTATTTGAATAAACATACAATTCTCAGGAATTCCAAACTAAAATAACCAATATACTCAAGACCATTAGTTACCACAGGACATACTGGCACCTTCTCTCTGACTTTTGCCTCTTACAGATTGTTTCATGGGAATCTGTGTCTAGCCATTTGAACAATTAAATGTCTGAAAAAAAAAATTAAGCTTGTTTCCTGCCTTTCCTGTAAGTGGTCTAGACTGTTTGTAGGCTTCTGAGCCCCCAAGCCTTTCTGTGTTGGAAGGAAGCCTTCTAGCTTAATTTTGTTTCTTAGAACTAGCCAGTTTTCTAGTTTTAGCACTCAAATCTGTTTCTTTGAACTCAGCACTTGTTCAGAACTCATTGTAAGCACCAAATAAGCTGCAAATTACTATAGCACTCAACTTTCTTCACTTGTCTAGAGGAAAGCAGTTTTTAGTACTCAATAAATAAGCACCTATCCAGGCATGTCCAAGGGTCAGCTCCCGGTGATTACTCCCATCTACCTGATAAATCTGGGCATCTTGGGGCAATGCAGCAATTGCCTCATGTACACAGACAACCCTCTCCTCCTACCACCCAACACTACAACCTGTGAGAGATGCACTTATATAGCCAAACTGGAAGCAAAGCTCTCTTCACCCAAAACTGGAATAGACAGGCAAGAGGAGAAGGTAAACACTTGCACCACTCCACACTCATCACATAGTCTCTCAAAACCTACACCACCAAAACACACACATAGAAACACAAAACACACACCTACATTCACGGAGGCTCTCAATAAAAACCTGCCCAAGCATCAGGGACCTCCAAAGCAGAAACGCAAGCAAACTCCACCCCCCAACACAACCCAAATGACACATAGCCCACAAACTCAGTGTGCCACTCAACCACAGCCCATAAGGCCAACACTCTAGTCATAGGTGACTCTATAGTCAGGCGCACTGATGTTCCACTCAACAGGCTAAACAAGGAGAAAGTTACTGTCAGGTGCCAGGATCCGCCACATAATGCATGCACTCAGGTCACTCCTCAACAAGTACAAATATGACACGGTCACTGTCCATGTTGGTGTGAATGACCGGAGATGTACCTCGCTGGACTACATGAAAAGAGACATGGAGGAGCTCTCTGATCTTGTAGCCCAGGCAGGTATGACCCTAGGCCTGAGTAGCATCCTGCCATCACCCAGAATTATACCACAGTACAAGGACAAAATGATTGACTTCAACAATTGGCTAAGATTCTGGTGTCATTTTAAGGGGATCCAGTATTTGTCTGCCTGGGACAACATGATTGACAGACCACGATGCTTTGCCAGAGATGGCCTGCACCTGTCACCCTTGGGATTCTGGATATTGGCTAAGGCTCTTGCCACCACTATAGTGCCTTTTTTAGGCAAGGTTAAAATGACAAATTCACCACCGTAACAGGTACAAGCAAGCAAAATCTGAGGGTAATGCTACTCAGTGCTAGAAGTCTAAACCTCAAAATGCACTCACTCGAAGCAATCCTTAAAATGAACATTGACATCTTGTGTAGTGACAGAGACCTGGTTCAAAGCTCAAGAGAGCACCAGTGCATTACCAGGCTATAATTCATACCACACCTTTTGGCCACCTAACCCGGAATGAAGCACTAAAGGTGGAGGTGTGTCCATATTATCCAGTTTATCCAAGTGCAACTAACTGTGAGCAAGACCACAATCCAAATTGTAGCTTGCTACAGACCTCCCACCATACCTCAGGATTTCCACTCCTCATTTCTTGATACACTGGAAAGTATTAGGGTACAACCTAACACCCTAACAATGGGCGATTTCAACTACCCCACCATTAACTGGGAAAACTACTCATGTACCAACTCATTTGCTCAACGTTTTCTGGAATTCATAAATTCCAAAGCCTTGGATCATCTTATTCACACCCCCACCAGGGGCAGCAATATCCTAGACCTGGTCATTACCAACATGGGCAACAAGTGTTCCACACCAGAGGTCAATTCCTCGTTGGTCAGATCTGACCACAAGCTAATCACCCTAGACATCCACATCCCACTCCCACTCCCAATTAGGGAAACCACTGTAAAAAAACTTCTCCAAAGCCAAATTCACACTTTTTAAGACAGAAGTGGCAAACTTCATGACACCCATGCAGACGGACAATAGAGGTACGACTGATGAATCCTACACAAATGCACTTTACACGAGTGCATAGATCATGCTATCCTTAATACAACCAAGATGCTATACTCCAAAAAAAAAAAAAAAGGAAGGCAATCTTGTGGTCCTCTGACATAAACAAACTCTACAACAGGATAAAGAAATTGTTGCAAAAAGGAGTAAAATCCCATGACTAGAGGAACTCCCTAGTCAACCTCAGAAGCTGAGATTCCTCATAAAATCCTCCAGAGCTAGTTACAAAAACAAAATTGCTACTGACTCTAAAGACAACCACAAAGCATTCTATAGCTATGTCAAGAATCTCAATCTGCTCTGAGTTACAGCACAATGGCACTAAATGTACAGAATCAACTGATATTGCCAACATCCTGGCAGATAGGTTCAGTGCTAACTTTACCCCCCTCTCACCCCCTAGAGGGCCCATCTCTATACCAGAATGCAATGTTCCTGTAATCATGGCTGCACAGGTAAAAAACACACTCTCCAAAGCCAAGAACACAGCATCCATGGGACCTGACAATATCCCAGGCTGGTGTTCTACATGAACTACAGAATGAACTAACACCCTACCAAAGTACAATGTTCAATCATAGCCTCACCTCAGGCTTTGTGCCCACTGAATTGTGCACCATGACGCTTATCCCACTCCACAAACTGGGAGCCATGACAGACCCCGGGAACTACAGCCCCATTAGCCTGATGAGCCTAGTCTGCAAGGCCATGGAACGTATCATCATGGAACTCAAACAAAGACTTTACTCCAAACTCTGGACCCTACCCAGTTCGGGTTTGTAAAAGGCAGATCATATTCTCCTAAACCTGACGGACTTCTTTGAAGCAGTCACCAAAGCCATAGATGAGGGTAAGGTGGTTTACACAGCGTATCTAGATCTTGCTAAGGCTTTTGACACCATCCCCCACTCTGGAATTATAGATAAGCTCACTAAACTGGGTATAAATCCCTATGTCACAAGATGGGTTGCCAACTGGCTCATGGACAGAACCCACACTGAGAAAGTAGCAGACTCCAAATCCTACCTTAGACTAGTGACAAGTGGAGTACCACAGGGTTCAGTCCTGGGTCCTCTCCTGTTTGGTATCTACTTCCTTGAAGTACAGGCTAACACAGAAGGTCTTTGGCTAACAATGCTTGCAGATGACTTCAAACTAGGAGCCATAATCGAAACTCCTAACGATGTTGACATACTACAAAAGGGCCTGAAGCTCAGTGCCAAAAAGTGTATTGTCATCCCCTTTGGTAAAAACTCTGTAACCATGAACTACCACATAAGTGGTAGTCTACTTCACGCCAAAGTGTTAAGAGACATTGGGACACAGGTGGTCAGTAGTCTCTCCTTTGATAATCACATCGCCACAGTGGTCAGGAAATCCTTCTACATGGCTCACCTCATCACTAAAGGTTTCTCATCCAGAAAAAAAGAGGTCATTGTTCCCCTTTACTCATCACTCATTAGACCCAGTATAGAGTACACCACCACTTTTGGTATGTACCTCACAAGACATCTACAACAACTGGAAAGGCCACAGAAATACCTCACAAAGAGGATTACTGGCCTCAAACAGATGCCCTTCTGTGGCTCTGCTCGACAGGGGCACAGAAAAATAATTTTCTTGGGTGGCGAAAGTCAGGGTACCTTTTTGGTTAGGCTTATATAGGCCCTAGGGCTAATTGCCTAGAACCTACCTATGAGCCTATGACCCCCCTTGACCACCAACTGCTTTGCACTACAGTTGGCTCCTCAAATACCTAGTTAAAGGAATTGTATCATCATCAAATAAATAAGACACATTGGTGAGACAGAGTCATATGCCAATATATCCCCCACCTCCGAAACAAACTTCCATTGCATGTCAAGCAGAGTAACATCTTTGCTATCTACAAAGTAAACCAAGAATATTGGATGGGTAGCTTCAAGTTCTCCATCGGACTATCTGGTGTCAACCTTGTTGAGGCTAATGGGAAATTCTGAATGTAATGGCCTGTAAAGTACTTGTGCATGAAATTATGAATGTATACCAGAAAGTAAATGAATAAATGAAGGAATGAAAAATAACTGTAGATGGTGATTTTCTTCAAACTACTCAGATAAATCTGTCTTTATGTGTGTGTTTTGAATTCATAGTTATGTTCTTCTGTGTATAACAAATTATTATATCTACATATAATATCACATATTATATACTTACTTGCAGGATCTGCTATGCAACAGAATGTGATTATTCAGAAGGCAAATAATTGAGCACAAGTCAAAATGCATCAGTGTATTCATTTCAATAGTACAGATCAAAATATCTTTCTTTCTTGCATGGGGATTCTCCCTGCATCCCTCACTTCCAGTAACTCCATGGCTGCATAATATTGATGAACAGAGAAAATCCACAAAACAGTGCATTGTAATCTCACATTATCATTGTTTTTACTCAAACATAAGTGAACAAGTGATTTCTAATGAATGGCTGTGCAAAGAAATACAGTAGAGCATTTCAAAGTGAAGTAGAAAACTGCAACAATATTTAGCCTTGTGATGACTGCCACAGTTTGAGATCTCTTTTGAAATGAGATCTGTTTCATAGAGAGAGAGAGAGAGAGAGAGAGGGAGAGACCAAGAAAGACCGAAAAACAGACAGAAATAGTAAGGATACCGTAGGATTCAAAAAAGCTTACCATGAAGCTGAAGCCTTAGCATGGAAATTTTCCTCATCATGCTAATTCTTTCCAGTTTAGAGAATGCTCCACTGCTAAAGCATTCTTCTTACTGAGGCCTCAGTGAGGAGGGTGGGCTATTGGGCAGAAATGCATTTCAAGGCAGCAGTTTTGGGGAATGGGTAACGGCAAAAAAACATGTGCTTTTCTTTGGAAATGTTTAATTTTCCCAATTTGTTCAGCCAAATAAAATTTTACTCTGAGAAAAAAGTGACAGCAGAAAAATCATGGTGGTCATCTATTCAGTCCTATCAGAGTACATGAGGTGCAGATTAATTCAGCGAAGATTTGAGTGTGAGGGGAGTTAGTGTGTTTGTGCATGTCTGTGTGTATGCGTGTCTGAAGGGGCATGAGTGTGTGTGTGTGTTCTGCCTATTTAAATTTCTCCAAATCTTTTGGGTTTCTAATACCATGATGGGAATGGGCCCCATTCCTGAGTCAAAGTATGATTAAAGTTCATGAAATTAGCATTGTTTCAATATTTGACGTTAGCCAAAAGTACTCTACACAGCACCCGCAATGTGCCCAGAATTAACTTCTCCTGCAATTCATATGGAGTTACAAGTATCGATAGCTACTAGCTATCTAGTCTAAATAAGACGTTAATTTCTTAATGAGACCTGTTGCTCATTCTACTATTGGAACTCTCTGGATATCATTCCACATTGCCCTCATTTCTGCCTGCAAATCCTAATATATTATTACTTTGTATCTCTCTGTACATAAGATATTGCAATTACTGGGTGGAGCAATTTCATAGGAGGGAACTAGGCTATTGGCCCTAGGGCCTATATAAGCCTAGCCAAAAATGTACCATGGCTTTCGCCACCCAAGAAAATTATTTTTCTGTGCCCCTGTCAAGCAGAGCCACAGAAGTGATCCTGGGGTGAATTTCCTATCTCCCATCCAATCATCAAGATTTTTCTTGAAGAGTGCTAATGAGGAGCTCTGACATAGACAGGTAGTCTGTTTCAGAGTATGGGAAGTCTCTGGGACAGAAATCTATCCCTCCAGCATTATCAAAGGAGATACTACTGTCCACCTGTGTCCCAAGGTCTCATCACATTTTTGGCATTAAGTAGACTACCAGCTATGTGGTAGTTCATGGGTACATAGTTTTTACCAAAGGGGATGACAATACACTTTTTGGCATTGAGCTTCAGGCCATGGCTTTGACACCAGGCATCTGTCTCAGTGAGGCCTTTTGTAGGATGTCCTCATCGTTAGGAGTTTCGATTATGACTCCTAGTTTGCAGTCATCTGCAGACTTTGTTAGCCAAAGACCTTCTGTGTTTGGTATCTACTTCTCTGAAGTGCAGGCTAACAGGAGAGGACCCAGGACTGAACCCTGTGGTACTCCACTTGTCACTGGTCTGAAATTGGATTAGGAGTCTGCTACTTTTAGTGTGGGTTCTGTCCATGAGCCAGTTGGCAACCCATCTTGTGTCATAGGAATTTATACTTAGTTTAGTGAGCTTATCTATAATTCCAGAGTGGGGGATGGTGTCAAAAGCCTTGGCGAGATCTAGATAAGCTGTGTGAACCACATTACCCTCATCTATGGCTTTGGTGATTGCTTCAAAGAAGTCAATCAGGTTTAGGAAACATGATCTGCCTTTTACAAATCCGAACTGGGTAGCATCCAGAGTTTGGAGATTACCAATGTCTTTGTTTAGGAGTTTCATGATTATACGTTCCATGGCCTTGCAGACTAGGCTCGTCAGGCTAATGGGGTGGTAGTTCCCGGGGTCTGTCATGGCTCCCCCTTTGTGGAGTGGGATAACCATCGCAGTGCACCATTCAGTGGGCACAAAGCCTGAGGTGAGGCTATGACTGAACATGGTACTTGGGGTAGGGTGCCAGTTCATTCTGTAGTTCATGTAGGACGCAGCCTGGAATATTGTCAGGTCCCATGGATGCTGTGTTCTTGGCTTTGGAGAGTGTTTTTTAACTGTGCAGCTGTGATTACCAGAACTTTGCATTCTTCCGGTATAGAGATGGGCCCTCTAGGGGGTGAGAGGGGAGTAAAGTTCGCACTGAACCTATCTGCCAGGATGATGGCAATATCAGTTGGTTCTGTATATTTAGTGCCATTGTGCTGTAACTCCGATCATATCTGAGTTTTGCCATTGAGATTCTTGACAGCTATAGAATGCTTTGTGGTTGTCTTTAGAGTCAGTGGCAATTTTGTTTTCATAACTAGCTTTGGAGGATTTTATGAGGGATCTCAGCTTCTTACGGAGGTTGACCAGGGCGTTCCTCCAGTCATGGGATTTTACTCTTTTTTTGCAACAGTTTCTTTCTTCTGTTGTAGAGTTTGTTTATGGCAGAGGACCACCATATCGGCTTCCTTTTTTTGGAGGATAGCATCTTGGTTCTATTAGGGATAGCATGATCCATGCTCTCGTGTAAGTGCTTATAAAGTGCATTTGTGAAGGATTCAGCAGTCATACCTCTATTGTCTGTCTGCATAGGTGTGATGAAGTTTGCCACTTCTGTCTTAAGAAGTGTGAAGTTGGCTTTGGAGAAGTTTTTTTACAGTGGTTTCGCTAATTGGGGATGGGGGCGGGATGTGGGTGTCTAGGGTGGTGATTAGCTTGTGGTCAGATCTGACCAACGAGGACTTGACCTCTGGTGTGGAACACCGGTTGCCCATGTTGGTAATGACCAGTTCTAGGATATTTCTGCCCCTGGTGGGGGTGTGAATAAGTTGATCCAAGGCGTTGATCCAAGGCGTTGGAATTTATGAATTCCAGAAAACGTTGAGCAAAAGAGTTGGTACATGAGTAGTTTTCCCAGTTAATGGTGGGGTAGTTGAAATCAGCCATTATTAGGGTGTTAGGTTGTACCCTAATACTTTCCAGTATATCAAGTAATGAGGAGTGGGAATCCTGGGGCATGGTGGGGGGTCTGTAGCAAGCTACAATTTGGATTGCTGTCTTGTCAAGAGTTAGTTGCACTTGGATAATCTCAGATTTATTATGCTGTTCAACTAGCCTGGAAGTGTGGATATCCTTAATGAATATATGGACACGCCTCCAACTTTAGTGCTTTGTTCTGGGTTAGGTGGCCAAAAGGTGTGGTATGAATTATAGCCTGGTAATGTAGGGGTGCTCTCTGGAGCTTTGAACCAGGTCTCTGTCACTGCACAGATGTCGATGTTCTCCACTTTAAGAAGTGCCTCATGTGAGTGCATTTTGAGGTTTAGACTTCTAGCATTGAGTAGCATTACTCTCAGATTTTGCTTGCTTGTACCTATTCAATGATCAATGTTACTTTTGCATTCTTTCATAGACTACTATATCTGTTTTTCTCACATCTGTTTTTTTGATAATTGGTGATCCCATATAATATAAACTTCATTATTCAATATAATGCTTTGTGGGGCATGTTTCCAATGCTTCTCAGCTGCTTCAATATTGATATGTTTACACAATCGCCAGTGCAATCGTCTTGCCACATTATGCGTTCAGTACACAGGCCCTCTACCATTAGTGTATCACAAACAGCAACAAGATATGCAACTGTTTGCAGCTTTGTTTTACACAATCTACATCTGTCTCTTTCTCCCACATGTTCAATGGACTTTGTAAACCAGTGTGTATGTAGTCCACTATCCTGGGCTGCTAATATTAACCTTTCATTTTTAGGTTTAAATTGAAGTCTCTTTAACAACTCCTGCATCATATTCTGATTGACATGAGGTTGTTCCAGGAATTTTCTGTACTTGCAACTATATTTATGCCTTTTCCATATTTCTTGCCATCTCATCTGATCCTTCTTATATTCTTTCTTTTGTTTTCTGGCACATTCAGTTGCCTGATTTTTGTTTACTTCTGGTTTGATTTCCATTCCCACTTGACACCGATATGTTTCTGCTAATCTAAGCAGGGAAGCCATCTTAGACTTATTCTGCTCAGGGTCATCTTAACAGCATTATTGGGTCCCAGGCACAGCAGTGCACAGAGGCCCCTACCTACACAGCCACTCACCGCATTAGAAATGAAACTGGCCAGTAAAATGCAACATATATTTATTGGTACTTCCAACAAAATCAGTGTTTAAACATTAAGAAACATACACAGCAAAGATTAGTGAACATAAACATGTGAACAATATAACACGAGCCTTGAAAAACACAAAAATTTCAACAATTATACTACAGCTAGTACCCCAAACAGATACAGATGGCACAGTATGAAATTATTATGAAGTATTTATTAATCAAACGTGCAACATAAATGTTTGCCAAATTTCTTTGCACATAATTGTTTTGAAATTGACTTGAAGTCAATGGTGTTGAGGATGTCGTTTTCAAAACACTGCAAAAAACTTGTGTGGAAGATTTTCAATCCATATATATCTAGTTCATCACTGTATATTAATCAGATCAGCTAATGGTACTTAAACTGGTCCTAAGTAAAAAAAAAAATAAAAAATATATAATTTGAAATATTATACAGAATTACTAAGCATTCAAAAGTAATCCAAGCAGGGTAGACAGTCTGTTTCCAGTCGAAAATCCTTTATTAAGTACACAGACAAGCGATCCAAGTAAAACAAAAATAACAGAAAAATAGTTTACTTTTAAAAAATACAGTATTTAAATTGATTTAAACTGTGTATGAAGGAGTGTTGAAGGAATTTATTCTGCTCTTCAGTAACTTGAACTAAAAGCTAGTGTTGGCTGAATTTTGTTATTTGCTAGTAATTACAGGTGTGGGGGTAGCCACATTCAGTGATTTCCTGTCCTTGCATATTTAAACTGGTGCATGTGAAATAATTCCTGCTTTAAAACTTCAGCTTGGCAAGCTAAGAACTTGGTTATATTCAACTGGACGTATAAGAGAATTTAAGTACCTTTTTATGCACTTTTACTTTTAAAAAATACAGTATTTAAATTGATTTAAACTGTGTATGAAGGAGTGTTGAAGGAATTTTTAACTGGTTATTCTGCTCTTCAGTAACTTGAACTAAAAGCTAGTGTTGGCTGAATTTTGTTATTTGCTAGTAATTACAGGTGTGGGGGTAGCCACATTCAGTGATTTCCTGTCCTTGCATATTTAAACTGGTGCATGTGAAATAATTCCTGCTTTAAAACTTCAGCTTGGCAAGCTAAGAACTTGGTTATATTCAACTGGACGTATAAGAGAATTTAAGTACCTTTTATGCACTTTTACTTTTAAAAATACAGTATTTAAATTGATTTAAACTGTGTATGAAGGAGTGTTGAAGGAATTTTTAACTGGTTATTCTGCTCTTCAGTAACTTGAACTAAAAGCTAGTGTTGGCTGAATTTTGTTATTTGCTAGTAATTACAGGTGTGGGGTAGCCACATTCAGTGATTTCCTGTCCTTGCATATTTAAACTGGTGCATGTGAAATAATTCCTGCTTTAAAACTTCAGCTTGGCAAGCTAAGAACTTGGTTATATTCAACTGGACGTATAAGAGAATTTAAGTACCTTTTATGCACTTTTACTTTTAAAAATACAGTATTTAAATTGATTTAAACTGTGTATGAAGGAGTGTTGAAGGAATTTTTAACTGGTTATTCTGCTCTTCAGTAACTTGAACTAAAAGCTAGTGTTGGCTGAATTTTGTTATTTGCTAGTAATTACAGGTGTGGGGGTAGCCACATTCAGTGATTTCCTGTCCTTGCATATTTAAACTGGTGCATGTGAAATAATTCCTGCTTTAAAACTTCAGCTTGGCAAGCTAAGAACTTGGTTATATTCAACTGGACGATAAGAGAATTTAAGTACCTTTTATGCACTTTTACTTTTAAAAAATACAGTATTTAAATTGATTTAAACTGTGTATGAAGGAGTGTTGAAGGAATTTTAACTGGTTATTCTGCTCTTCAGTAACTTGAACTAAAAGCTAGTGTTGGCTGAATTTTGTTATTTGCTAGTAATTACAGGTGTGGGGTAGCCACATTCAGTGATTTCCTGTCCTTGCATATTTAAACTGGTGCATGTGAAATAATTCCTGCTTTAAAACTTCAGCTTGGCAAGCTAAGAACTTGGTTATATTCAACTGGACGTATAAGAGAATTTAAGTACCTTTTTATGCACTTTTACTTTTAAAAAATACAGTATTTAAATTGATTTAAACTGTGTATGAAGGAGTGTTGAAGGAATTTATTCTGCTCTTCAGTAACTTGAACTAAAAGCTAGTGTTGGCTGAATTTTGTTATTTGCTAGTAATTACAGGTGTGGGGGTAGCCACATTCAGTGATTTCCTGTCCTTGCATATTTAAACTGGTGCATGTGAAATAATTCCTGCTTTAAAACTTCAGCTTGGCAAGCTAAGAACTTGGTTATATTCAACTGGACGTATAAGAGAATTTAAGTACCTTTTTATGCACTTTTACTTTTAAAAAATACAGTATTTAAATTGATTTAAACTGTGTATGAAGGAGTGTTGAAGGAATTTTTAACTGGTTATTCTGCTCTTCAGTAACTTGAACTAAAAGCTAGTGTTGGCTGAATTTTGTTATTTGCTAGTAATTACAGGTGTGGGGTAGCCACATTCAGTGATTTCCTGTCCTTGCATATTTAAACTGGTGCATGTGAAATAATTCCTGCTTTAAAACTTCAGCTTGGCAAGCTAAGAACTTGGTTATATTCAACTGGACGTATAAGAGAATTTAAGTACCTTTTATGCACTTTTACTTTTAAAAATACAGTATTTAAATTGATTTAAACTGTGTATGAAGGAGTGTTGAAGGAATTTTTAACTGGTTATTCTGCTCTTCAGTAACTTGAACTAAAAGCTAGTGTTGGCTGAATTTTGTTATTTGCTAGTAATTACAGGTGTGGGGGTAGCCACATTCAGTGATTTCCTGTCCTTGCATATTTAAACTGGTGCATGTGAAATAATTCCTGCTTTAAAACTTCAGCTTGGCAAGCTAAGAACTTGGTTATATTCAACTGGACGTATAAGAGAATTTAAGTACCTTTTATGCACTTTTACTTTTAAAAATACAGTATTTAAATTGATTTAAACTGTGTATGAAGGAGTGTTGAAGGAATTTTAACTGGTTATTCTGCTCTTCAGTAACTTGAACTAAAAGCTAGTGTTGGCTGAATTTTGTTATTTGCTAGTAATTACAGGTGTGGGGGTAGCCACATTCAGTGATTTCCTGTCCTTGCATATTTAAACTGGTGCATGTGAAATAATTCCTGCTTTAAAACTTCAGCTTGGCAAGCTAAGAACTTGGTTATATTCAACTGGACGTATAAGAGAATTTAAGTACCTTTTATGCACTTTTACTTTTAAAAAATACAGTATTTAAATTGATTTAAACTGTGTATGAAGGAGTGTTGAAGGAATTTTTAACTGGTTATTCTGCTCTTCAGTAACTTGAACTAAAAGCTAGTGTTGGCTGAATTTTGTTATTTGCTAGTAATTACAGGTGTGGGGGTAGCCACATTCAGTGATTTCCTGTCCTTGCATATTTAAACTGGTGCATGTGAAATAATTCCTGCTTTAAAACTTCAGCTTGGCAAGCTAAGAACTTGGTTATATTCAACTGGACGTATAAGAGAATTTAAGTACCTTTTTATGCACTTTTACTTTTAAAAAATACAGTATTTAAATTGATTTAAACTGTGTATGAAGGAGTGTTGAAGGAATTTATTCTGCTCTTCAGTAACTTGAACTAAAAGCTAGTGTTGGCTGAATTTTGTTATTTGCTAGTAATTACAGGTGTGGGGGTAGCCACATTCAGTGATTTCCTGTCCTTGCATATTTAAACTGGTGCATGTGAAATAATTCCTGCTTTAAAACTTCAGCTTGGCAAGCTAAGAACTTGGTTATATTCAACTGGACGTATAAGAGAATTTAAGTACCTTTTATGCACTTTTACTTTTAAAAATACAGTATTTAAATTGATTTAAACTGTGTATGAAGGAGTGTTGAAGGAATTTTTAACTGGTTATTCTGCTCTTCAGTAACTTGAACTAAAAGCTAGTGTTGGCTGAATTTTGTTATTTGCTAGTAATTACAGGTGTGGGGGTAGCCACATTCAGTGATTTCCTGTCCTTGCATATTTAAACTGGTGCATGTGAAATAATTCCTGCTTTAAAACTTCAGCTTGGCAAGCTAAGAACTTGGTTATATTCAACTGGACGTATAAGAGAATTTAAGTACCTTTTTATGCACTTTTACTTTTAAAAATACAGTATTTGAATTGATTTAAACTGTGTATGAAGGAGTGTTGAAGGAATTTTTAACTGGTTATTCTGCTCTTCAGTAACTTGAACTAAAAGCTAGTGTTGGCTGAATTTTGTTATTTGCTAGTAATTACAGGTGTGGGGGTAGCCACATTCAGTGATTTCCTGTCCTTGCATATTTAAACTGGTGCATGTGAAATAATTCCTGCTTTAAAACTTCAGCTTGGCAAGCTAAGAACTTGGTTATATTCAACTGGACGTATAAGAGAATTTAAGTACCTTTTATGCACTTTTACTTTTAAAAATACAGTATTTAAATTGATTTAAACTGTGTATGAAGGAGTGTTGAAGGAATTTTAACTGGTTATTCTGCTCTTCAGTAACTTGAACTAAAAGCTAGTGTTGGCTGAATTTTGTTATTTGCTAGTAATTACAGGTGTGGGGTAGCCACATTCAGTGATTTCCTGTCCTTGCATATTTAAACTGGTGCATGTGAAATAATTCCTGCTTTAAAACTTCAGCTTGGCAAGCTAAGAACTTGGTTATATTCAACTGGACGATAAGAGAATTTAAGTACCTTTTATGCACTTTTACTTTTAAAAAATACAGTATTTAAATTGATTTAAACTGTGTATGAAGGAGTGTTGAAGGAATTTTTAACTGGTTATTCTGCTCTTCAGTAACTTGAACTAAAAGCTAGTGTTGGCTGAATTTTGTTATTTGCTAGTAATTACAGGTGTGGGGGTAGCCACATTCAGTGATTTCCTGTCCTTGCATATTTAAACTGGTGCATGTGAAATAATTCCTGCTTTAAAACTTCAGCTTGGCAAGCTAAGAACTTGGTTATATTCAACTGGACGTATAAGAGAATTTAAGTACCTTTTATGCACTTTTATTTTTAAAAAATACAGTATTTAAATTGATTTAAACTGTGTATGAAGGAGTGTTGAAGGAATTGGTTATTCTGCTCTTCAGTAACTTGAACTAAAAGCTAGTGTTGGCTGAATTTTGTTATTTGCTAGTAATTACAGGTGTGGGGTAGCCACATTCAGTGATTTCCTGTCCTTGCATATTTAAACTGGTGCATGTGAAATAATTCCTGCTTTAAAACTTCAGCTTGGCAAGCTAAGAACTTGGTTATATTCAACTGGACGATAAGAGAATTTAAGTACCTTTTATGCACTTTTACTTTTAAAAATACAGTATTTAAATTGATTTAAACTGTGTATGAAGGAGTGTTGAAGGAATTTTTAACTGGTTATTCTGCTCTTCAGTTATTCCCTACCACCGCCCTGTTTTTGTTTTGGTGTTAATCTTAGTGGCATTGAAACTGCCCGCCCCTCAGCCTGCCTCTGGGCCCATCTCATTTGCTCACTCAACTGAGTGCAGTGAGATCATATTCTGATTTCAGGCACTCCTACTGTGTACAAAGAGAGCATCTGGGAAATAGAAAAAAAAAAAAAAAAATTTGCTTATTTCCTGCCTTTCTTGTTAAGTGGTACAGACTATTTGTAGGCTTCTGAGCCCCCAAGCCCTTCTGTGTTTGAGGGAAGCCTTCTAGCTTGTTTTTTTTCTTGTAACTAGCCAGTTTTCTAGTTTCAGCACTCAAATCTGTTTCTTTGATCTCAGCACTTGTTCAGAAAAAAAAAAAAAAAAAAAAAAAAAAAATTTCATCTGCTTTTACTGTACTTGTGTTTTACCTACTTCTTTTACTTTTGCATCATCTTAAAATAATCAATTGTCTTTATTACTGCTTGGTGTAACTCATTCTAAGCCTTTGGTTTAAACACTTGGGCTTCGGACCAGTTAGTTGTTTTGCACTGAGAGGTTTGTGGTCTGCACTGTTGTGGCAGAACAGGTAGCTTACATCCTTCTAGGTTGAGAACTGCTGATTGAGGGCTCAGTGTCTGTTATTCTAAAAGTGTATTAATTCTGGTTTAAGCACTTGGGCTTTCAAGCCAGTTATTTTACATTAAGAGGGTTCGTGGTCTGCACTCTTGTGGGAGGAGAGGCTGGACTCTGCCCTTCTGAGCTGGGAATTTCTGGTTAAAGGCTTATAGTGCATGCATATCTGAACTGTTTCTTACTGAAGTTGGTGCCTTGTTTGCTGTGGCATAGACTGGATTCGGCCTGCTGGATCTAGCTTTGTTTGTGTAACTTGAGCACTAATCCAGACATTCTCTAAAGTATTCAATGGTATTTATTACTGCTTGGTTGTAACTTGATTAAAGTGTAGCTATCATTCAAGTCTTTTGGATTAAGCACTTGGGCTTCAGACCAGTTGTTTTACATTAGGAAGGTTTGTGGCAAGCACTGTGGTGGCAGGACAGGTAGCTTTCATCCTTCTAAGTTGGGAACTGCTGATTGAGAGCCCAGTGTCCAAGTGTATTAGTTCTGGTTTAGGCACTTGGGCTTCAGGCCAGTTATTTTACATTAAGAAGGTTCGTGGACTGCACTCTTGTGGGAGAAGAGGCTGGACTCTGCCCTTCTGAGCTGGGAATTTTCTGGTTAAAGGTTTATAGTGCCTGAATATTTGAACTGTATCTTACTGAAATTGGTTCACCTTGTTTGCTCTATCATAGACTAGATCCAGGCCTACTGAATCTAGCTTTGTTTATATACTTGTTGTTTGTTTGCTTGTTATTTCCCTGGAAGCTAATTCACCTAATCGCAACTTCTCAGCTTCTGTGGATCACTAGTGATATCTGCATTGCTTACTGTACTTATTTCCTTGTTTCACTTGAAAGAAAGTTACTGTTTGTCGTTTTGCATTTAGTTACTTGTATCACATTGCACTCAAGTTACCTGGCACTTGCTCACTAAAGCAATTATATAAGTCAGCACTAAAAATTAAAAGCACTACACCCTCACTCCCCACTGGCCCTTGTTTTCAATTAAGGATTTCCCAATATTATTCTAGCATGTCCAAAGGTCAGTTGTCAATCTCCTCTCCGGTCCAGCTGGTGAATCTGAGAATCTTGAGGCAATGTTATAACTGCCTCATGTACACAGACAACCCTCTCCTCCTCCCACATAACACAAATACTTAGAGATGCAGCTATTTAGCCAAACTGGAGGCTGAGCTCTCTCAACTCAGGACTGGCAAGACCAGACAGGAGGAGAAGGCAACTACACACACCACAAAACCAGCCTCACATAATGCTACCACTCCACTGAATCAAACACATAAACACACAAAGACATACTCGGAGGCTCTGAGTAAAATTTACCTAAACAGCAGAGGCCTCCAAAGCAGACACCCAAACAACTGCTACCTCAAGACACCCCACAAGCAACACATAAACCACAAAAGCAGTGTGCAAAGCAGTCACAGCCCTTAAGGCCAAATACAACACCAAACATACTTGTCATAGGTGACTCCATAGTCAGACACACTGACGCCCCACTCACCAGGCTGAACAAGGAGAGGGTCACAGTAAGCTGCCTATCGGGTGCTAGAATCCGCCACATAACACAAGCACTGGTCACTCCACAGCAAGTACAAATATGACACAGTCATTGTCCATGCTGGTGTGAACGACCTGAGACGTACCTCCCTGGACTGCATGAAAAGAGACATAGAGGAGCTCTCTGATTATGTAGCCCAGGCAGGTATGACCCTAACCCTGAGCAGTATCCTTCCTTCACCAAGAATGATGCCACAATATAGAGACAAGATGATCAGCTTTAACAATTGGCTTAATGTCTGGTGTCATTCAAAGGGGATCCAGTGTCTGTCTGCCTGGGATGACATGCTTGACAAGCCACGCTGCTTCAAGGGACGGCTTGCACCTGTCACCCTGGGATTCCGGATATTGGCTAAGGCTCTTGCCACCCCCATAGTGCCTTTTTAGGCAAGGCTCAAATTCTAAACCTACCACCCTAGAAAACAAAATGGGAAGAAATTGAGGTAATGCTGCTCAATGCCAGAAGTCTAAATCTCAAAATGCACGACTCGAGGCCCTTCTCAGTATGGAGAACATCGATGTCTGTGCTGTAACTGAAACCTGGTTCAAGGCTCCTGAGAGCACCCGGCACTATTAGGTTTTACCTCATATCATGCTCCGCCCCAAAACCCGGACCACTCCACAAAAGGAGGGTGTATCCATATTCATAAAGGATACTCACACCTCCAGGTTGGTGGCAACGCATGAAGCTTCGAAACCATCCAGGTGCAACTAACAATAGGCAAAACTGCTCTACAAATTGTAGCATGCTACAGACCACCCTCTCAAACTCAGGAACCCCACACAGCCTTCCTGAAGACACTGGAGGGTATAAATGTATCTCCAAACACCATCATATTGGGTGACTTCAACTACCCGAATATAGACTGGGAACATTACTCAAGCCCTAACTTTCTAGCCCAACGGTTCCTGGAGTTCATAAATTCAAATGCCATGGAACAGCTAGTCACTGTTCCCACGAGAGGAGAAAATATACTAGATCTCATTGTCACAAACATGGGGACAAAATGCTCCACACCGAAGTATATCCCTCATTGGTGAGATCTGATCATAAACTAATCTCACTGGAAATCCACATCCCGCCCCACCCCAAACAAAAGACCATAGTGAAGAACTTCTAAAGCAAACTTCACACTACTCAAGACTGGTGTGGTATCCTTCAAGGCCCCTGAGTCAGAGGAAACCACAACCCAAGCTGGAAGCCCTTACAAATGCCTTCTATGAACACCTCCAGGACTGCATGGATCAGGCAATCCCAAATAAAACCAAGACTCTTTCCACAAAGGGCAAACGTCCAGTCTGGTGGACCCCAGCCATTAACAAACTTTACAATAAGAGGAGAAAGCTATTACATGATAGAACATAATCCATAAAAGGTAAGTCAGCCCTGATCATTTTTAGTTAAAAATTACGAGCACTCTTAAAATCAACTAAGGCCAATTATGAAAGAAAAATTGCCATGGATTCAAAGGACAATCATAAGGCCTTTTCAGCTATGTTAGGAACCTGGGTGGAAACTCACAGATATGCTCAGAATTAGTCCAAAATGATACAAAAATCACTGAACCCACAGACATTGCCAACATACTGGCAGACAGGTTCAGTGCAAACTTCACCCCTCTCCCCTAAAGGAGAGATAACTATCCCAGCCGAGTGTAGCCTCCCGGACATCTCAAATGCGCAGGTGAAAGCTGCTCTCTCTAAAGCTAAAAACACAGCATCAATGGGACCGGATGGTGTCCCCGGCTGTGTGCTACACGAGCTAAATGAGGAATTAAACCCGCACATAAGGCAGCTGTTTAATCTCAGCCTTACCACAGGATACGTGCCCAAGGAGTGGCGTGACGGCAACTGTGGTCCCACTCCACAAAGGTGGCGCCTCACGGACCCTGGTAATTACCGCCCCATAAGCTTAACAAGTCTAGTCTGCAAAGCTATGGAGAGGATCATAATGGAGCTCATAAACAAAGATATAGGGGACTTGCAGACATTGGACCCGACCCAGTTTGGCTTTGTCAAGGGAAGATCATGCCTTTTGAACTTGGTCGACTTCTTGAAATAGTCACCAAGGCCATTGATGAGGAAAGGCAGTCCATACAGCCTACCTTGACCTTGCAAAGGCTTTCGACACAATACCCCACTCGGGTATTGTAGAAAAACTTACCAGCTTAAATGTAAACCCATATGTCACAAGATGGGTTGCAAACTGGCTTAAGGACAGAACCCACAGGGTTAGAGTTGCTGGCGCTGTGTCAGACTCCAAGCCGGTCACAAGTGGTGTCCCACAGGGCTCGGTCCTTGGCCCCTATTGTTTGGCATCTACTTCTCAGAAGTACAGGCCAACATGGGAGGACTTTGGCTGACAAAGTTTGCAGATGACTGCAAACTGGGCCATAGTGGAAAGTGCATCGGACACTGATATCCTTCAGAAGGGACTCACGGAAACAGATAGCTGGTGCCAGAGCCATGGCCTGAAGTTAAACGCCAAAAATGTATAGTCATACCCTTCGGGAAAAACAAGGTAACCCCAAGCTACCATATAGGTGGCAATCCACTAAGCACAGAAGAGGTTATCAGGGACCTGGGGACCCAGGTTGACAGTGGCCTTTCTTTTGACACTCACATTGCTAAAGTGGTTAGAAAGACCTTCTACATTGCCCACCTGATCATGAAGGATTCACATCCAGATCTAGTGAGGTCATTGTTCCCTGTACTCTTCACTTATCAGACCAATGATCGAGTACAATGCCCCATTCGGGATGTATCTCACCCGACATCTGCAGCAATTGGAGAGACCCCAAAAGTTCCTCACCAAAAGGATAAAGGGACTCCAAAATCTGTCATATGCTGCCAGATTGAAGAAACTCCAGCTCTATTCAGTCGCATACCGTCTGCTCAGAGGTGACATGTGCCTGACATACAAGGCCATGTCCAACCCGGAATTAATGGACATGCTCCACGTCAAAATCCAAATCCACCAAAACCACTAGAGCAAGCGACTTAAACCTTAGCACGGATATAAATAGGACGTGCTGGAGGGATAGATTTATCACTCAGAGACTCCCTATGCTGTGGAATAAAATCCCGGTCCATGTGAGGCAGAGCACCTCGCTGACTCTGTTCAAGAGAAATCTAGACCTGTGGATGGGAGATCATAGGTTTACCCCGGGAATCATCTCTGGGTCACTGCTGGACAGAGGCACAACAAACTAATGGGCACAGTATTTTTTCATATAAGGGGTGGCGTAAGCCACAATAATTTGGGCTAGGCTTATAAATGCCTTAGGGCAGATAGCCTAGTATAAACCTATGAACCTATGAACCTATGAACAAGCTTTCTAACGATATATATACTTTTTATCAGGCAAGGGAGTGGTTTATTGCGCTGTAAAACACAGTGTATTGGTATACATGTTAACTTCACATCCTACTGTTTTGTTTTTGGATCCAACTATACTGGTTTAGTGGGTTGTTTGAGACTTCAGGGATACCACAGAGATTACTTGTGTTTTGAGGATGTCATTTTCCATACACACAAGAGAAACTCGGTTCAAACGCCGCTGCCCTATTGTGTTGTGAAGCTGATTTTTTATGTTTCAGTCTTGAAAATGAACATTCTGCACAGCTGGTAACCATCATGCACACGAGTACTGCATGCAATTTCAACTTTGGGAAATATTTCAAGTTGTCCAAAATTATTTTTCAGTACAATGCTGGGAGAATGTTACAATTTTCACCAACAGCAATGTACTGCTTGAGATGAACACATTCATTTAAAAAGGTCAGCATAAC
Organism: Protopterus annectens; assembly: GCF_019279795.1. Taxonomy (NCBI): domain Eukaryota; kingdom Metazoa; phylum Chordata; order Ceratodontiformes; family Protopteridae; genus Protopterus; species Protopterus annectens. The sequence goes on along the minus strand of NC_056743.1, from coordinate 232,748,727 downwards.
CAAGGTCTTCATGATACACATTTGCCAGATTTTCACACTTTTTATTTAGCTCATCTGAACAAATGGTTTTCAACTCACTGAAGGAAAACAGATTCCCAATCGATGAATAATCTTCTGCACATTTTGTCAGCTCCAAGATAATTGAATCAGAAAGGAATGCTTTTATCTTGAACTTTTCACTTTTAGTGAGATGTACCTCTACTTCTGATCCATCGTGTCTTGTAAGACGCACACTTAACTTTCGTTCCTGTTTTTTCACTTAGCCAAAATCTGAATCTGGACACCTACTCTTGGCTTTAATTAGTATTCACTAAATTTGTCTCTAATTTCCAGAAGATAGTTTTTCAGAGGCTCAAAAAAATTCATGGCAACAAGCATGTTCACATCCTCAGACTGCAGGACATTACTTACTTTGCTCACTCTTTCAAGAATGCCATTCCAAAGAATTGTCAGAAAGATAGTTTCCAGGTTCTCCATTTTCTCACTCAATCCTTCTGCCTCTAGCCTTGTGTTCACTTCTTGTTCAGTGACAGCTAATAAGAATCCAGTACGTTTAATTTTCTTGAAACCCCCATACAGAGCATGAACAGCATCAAAATTGAAGACCACCTTGTGTTGGACAGATGCTTGACCACAACATTTTACTAATGATGATGCCAGAACATTCCATTGGATGTGCAGAAGCAAAAAGATGAATACAGATGGTGAGCATAGTCAAAGAATTTTACATTCTCTTGACAACACTCTGGCTCTTTTATGTCCACCAAGTTCAGGCTGTGTCCAGCACAGGGGACATCGAGGGTGAACTCATTCAGTTGATGGATGAATCCATCCTTGCAATCTTGTATAGCACCCAGACATGTTTGAAGCATTATCATACGACTGACCACTACAGTTTGATAGTGGAATTTTGTTCTCATTAAGGAAATCCACAACAGTGTCTGCTAGATTCTTTGCTTCATGAGAAAAGATGGGGATGAACTTAATGAACCATTCCATTGGCTCACATCCCCGAATGTACCAGACAGTAAATGTCAGCTGATCAGTATTCGAGATGTATGGAGTGAAATCCACACTTATTGAGTAATACTTTATTCATTTAATTTATTTTACATTTGTTTACTTGGAGGGTCCATCTAGGCCAAGGACCCATTTTCAGAGGAGGCCCAGGGAGAAAATCTCCAGAAAGAAATTTACAAATAACCATATATAACAGTAACATAACCATATTTAAAACAGTAACATTCCAAATAACTACAGTATTTTAACAGAGGCAGAGAAAAAGTTACACCATATAGAGTTCTAGCATACATAAGACAGTGGCATTATTTAGATTATAATGCAGTAGTAACTTCTCTAATACACACAGTGATTTCACATAGGGAGTAAACATATTCCTTGCGGAGTATTATCAAATGTAAGGAGTAAAAAGATCAGTGCTTAGACTCAACAGTTGTAAAGAGCAATATATGTAAGAAAGTGAGAAGAGGGGGGAGGCAGGACTTTTGGTGTCAATTCATGTTAGTAATTAGAGGGAGGGTGTGATGCCCCTGCACTAGCCCAGTAATCAAGGAGCCTCAATCCTCACCACTGGCAACAGTGAGGGACATACACAATGGGAGAATGGCAAGTACACATATAGTAAAGTACACTTTCCTTTAAGAGCACACACATATCACAGTCAGACTGGTGCTGGTTTCTCCAGATCCCCAATAAGACTCCCCACTGGCACAGCTATAGGGTTACGATCTCAGCCGAGTGGCCAAGCTAAGACCTCCAAGCACCCTCTCTGTCTAACCAGTGCTTAGTGTCCCTGCCCAAATAGCTCACACAGACACACGCACACACACTTTCAGATTTGATTGATATACAAACACACACACACCTGGGAAAGGCTGGCATAGGTTTGCTAGCTGTACCCCCTTCTGCCCAGACCATAAGGTAGTACCTGCTGTCACCAGCCACCATTACTTTTCAGCTACTATAAGGCCCTTACAAAGGGTGTCCAATCCTACTGTGTAATATTACTACTAATTCAAATGGTAGTCTGACCAAGACTTGCAAGGCTATTTAGGAGTGGCCTGTACAATGTCACCAAATACATATGCAACTACTCTAAGAGCTTACATGTGTCTCACAAATATCAGCCACAAAGATAGATTTAAATATAGTTAATAATAAAAAAAAAAGAACAAGACAGTACTCAGAAAACAAACACAGTTACGTCAGAGTTCAGAATTACAGGAAATAATTTAAAACAACATTGCAGGGCAGTCTCAAGTAAATACAGAAAACATCTAAACTAATCTTTAATATACTCCTATCTATATCTAAAAGATACTATGCGCTAAATAACTTGTTTACAAAGAAAGGCAAATGCAAATGAGTGGATCTTCTTGCTAGGTCCAAGACAAAACACAAAATGCCCAGTCTCTCTCTCAGAGAGTTCTTAAATTAATATCAAACATTACTGATGGGTCAGTTTGGATGACATCACTCTGTCACCTGCCTTTAGTTCCCAAGCTAAACCAGAAACTAATAGAATTTTAACATCTCTGTGTGAGAAATACATAGCTCTCAGATCTTTGCTCATAATTGTTTAGCTGCTAGGAACTCATAAATCAATCAAACACTTTACATTTTAAAACTAGTAATTACATTTCTTTTCAGACAAAAGAAACACTTCTAGATCTAGACTTATTTTCTTGAAGTTTTGTAAGTTAATCTTCTATGTTCCAGCAGTGTATGCTGTGGTTACATTCTTGAATCTCAGTACATAACATACAGTTCTGTATAAATCATATCAATATTCACAAATGACATAGAATTACTTACAAAATTCCAGATAACTGGGCCGGCAGCATCACAAAGGGGACAGAAAGCTGGAAGAGATCAAATAAGATAGCATGACCTGATAGAGCTATATTGGAGTAGTAGTATATTCAGCCTGGGTTTGCCAGGAGCACATCCAGTTGTTGCTGGTGTTCTTTAAGTAAAGATTTAAATTTAGTTGTATCGATGCAATTGATTATTGTTTGAGGTAGTGTATTCTAAAGTTTAGATACATGGTTAGAGAAAAGGGAATCCACAAAGTCGTTGTTAGATTCTGTAACTGTTAGCAGGCCTTTGTTGATGGATCTTAGTGTTCTAGAGCTACAGTAGGGTTGCACAAGGTATTTGAGAGAGGAACATCTAGTTGGGTGGCAGAGTATGTAGTGTATGAAGGTTAGTTGGTTATAGGTCAGAAGATTAGGAAGTTCTAGCCATTTTAGATGTTGCAATGCATTGCAGTGGTATGATCTGTAAGCCAGGTTTGAGGCAAATCTTAGTAATATGTTGTAGCAGGACTCCAAGTTATTTAACTCTGTTTTTCTGAGGTTTGTAAGTATAGGTGAAGCATAAAGGACTTTAATTTCTTCAAGACTAGCACAAAAAATGATGTCCCATTATTTCAATAAATTCCTCACAAATGTTCGCCAATAAATATGATGGGTTCTCTTTTCCATGATTCTCATACAGTTTGAGATGTTCTTCAAAAAAGGGTTAAATTCAATGAACAGCTCTAGAATACCTAAATAGCTTCCATTTTCTGCTGACCCAATAATTGTTTTTCTCCATAAATTAGCAAACCTCTAGAGGCAAGAAAAAGTGAATTACAGAAACCACACGTGTCAACATTTTACGTCAGTACTCCTGAACTGAGCAAAGATGTCAAGCAACAAAGATCTACACTTCCAATTTCTTGATGTCGGATCAAATGTGCCATCATGCACTTACAATGTTCTTCTCCGTTTTCATGTTCTACAATAACATTGATATGTTTCCAGTCACTGAATCCTGATCTACTAAAGGGAGACTCTATCTTGCACAACAGACAACATGCAAAGCAGTACAAATGACCTTGGGAAGATGACTAGAGTAGCCAATTACATTTTACACACTAGCCATTCCATAGTTCACATTTGAACACATTTTCTTTGATAAATACCTCATTTAGAGTATTCTCTTCTCCAGCTCCTTTATACACTCTGCATGAGTTTGAAAAGTTGCTATAATGATTTTGACATGATGACAGCCCTCTACTAATCCAGTAATTCACTGCATTAGTATTGTTAATGTTCTATAGCCCCAAATCTGTGTCTTGGATCACAAACTCCTTTACTGTTACAGATTTGGATATTCCCTCTTGTGGAATATCCCCCAGCAGTAGGAACAGGTAATGATACAATTGGTATGTCTGCTGGAACTGGATGACTGGCTGCAGGAGTGGATGTAGACGTGGATGCTATATTTGAAGCAGTATTAGTGGCGGATGATGTTGCACCTGGGTTCAACCAGGATGTTAATTTTGGAAGTTTGTACATTTTCTCCTTCCCCTCTGCAGCTCTTTTCCTGTTCTGTACTCGAGACTCAAAACACTACATTTCATTTCTGCTCAAAGGGTTATTCACCGATATTCGAAAATAATTTAAAAAGTTTAAACACAGATTAGTGCAGGTTCAGCTGTAGAAAATTTATGTTAATTTAGGTCAATGAGAAAAGTAAACACCTTCAAATCTGTGTATGTATAGTAGTGGTCCACTACTACAAATACCTACAAACAGGACCGATACACAACTACAACCACAAAGGTTGCCGCACTTGTTAAAAAAATTATAATGAACATTTAAATATATATAGTGGATATAAAAAAGTGTACACACCCCAGTTAAAATGCCAGATTTTTGTGATATATAAAAAATGAGATCACAATAAAAAATTTCAAAACTTTTCCCACTTTTAATGTGACCTATAACCTATACAATTCAAATGAAAAACAAACAAATCTGTTAGGGGAAAAAATATAAAAAACAAAAAACGTACAATAAGCTGGTTGCATAAGTGTGCACACCCTTAAAACTAATACTTTGTTGAAGCACCTTTTGACTCCTGAGGCATTTTACACACACACACACACACACACACACACACACACACACACACACACACTTCAGAAGACACTTACTTGCAACAAACAGAATGTTAAATTCTGCTCAGTAGCAAGACTAGGCAACGCAACTTTTAGGAAGGCTCTGTTTGGATAATTGACATTTCACATGATTGACGCTCTACTGTACAATGGATTCTAATACTTACACTTCATAATTTTCATAATTCTTCAAATATTTATAATTTAGTATAGTGTGCATTTATTTATTTATTGGCAGCAAGTCACAAGATACATAGATTGGCATGGCGTCCCTATGCTTATGAGGTTCTTGGGCAACTGCCCAGTGTGCCCATGCATTAAGACAGCACTGAGTCTACTCATGTTTTCAAACTTTCACTAGGTTTGTATCTGTTGAAGTCAGCAGATATGTTTTACTGTCCATTTTTCAAAAACTCTCTCCTGGTCAAGTTCCTTTACATCACATTCCTGCCCCAGACTGATATTTTCTGTGTGTTGCAGCTTTCTTGCTTTAATTATTATTTTTGCACATTTATCAAGACCAAATGACATTCTTATATTATCTGAGAAAGTTAAAACAGAAGAGCAACGGTGACAAAGTCATTCTAGAATATCCCCCTTTGTATTTTTATCCCTGGGATAATAATTTATCCTTTATCATTGCTTAGCTGCAAAGTGGTTTGCCACTGTTTCATGGCCACTGCAATGTAATTGTTCAATGTAGGATGTGTCATACATTTGTAAGCACTCTTTTATCCATCAATGTGGGATGATGTCAAATGCTTTTTTGTAGTCTACCATGTCTCACTTTAAATCCTTCCCCTTTTTACAGTTCTCCATGACGACTTTAACGACATAGAATTCATGGTTCCATAGGACTTTCTTTTGTTACCGTTTTGTTCTATTGCCATGATATAGTTCTTCTAAATGGCTAATAATGAAAAACAACCTTGCAGATATGAGATTGTAGATCAGTTATTTGTCTTTTCCCCTGCATTGCTGTTTTGAGTGTTTTTCTAACAACTATAACCTCTGTCTGCATCAATTCCAGTGTACAGTACATACATTGGAAGGCAAGTTATTGGTTTATAGTTTTTAGGATAGCAAGCAGGTTCACTCTTAAGGAGGAGTATCATTTTTCCCTGTTAACCAGGTTGGTGTCTCTTGAGGGTGTGCATTTAAGTATTTTTCCCCCTCAGGGCTAAAACTACATGAAAAGATGTTGATACTTTTAGCCAGAAGTTAGGTACTGCGTCTGGGTCTGAAGTTTTCCAATTCGGAGCTTTTCTTGTTTTTCTTTTTCAATTTCTCTGGCCATTTCTTCATCCCATTTCATCTCCTATACATTTGAACTTCTTACTAATCCTTTAACTTATTCTATCCATTCAGTATCTTTATTATGTTCTACAGTATCTTCATAGATATTTCTCCAAAGTATGTCTGTTCCTTCTTTTTTGGTGATACTTCTATTCCCATGTTTCCCAATTCTCTATAAAATGTTTTTGGATCATCAACTTGCTTATTTTCTACTTTTTTTCTCTGCGTATCTAAGCATTTCTGCTTGTGCCATTCCTTTTGTTTATTACTTGCAATAGTATATGATAGATCCTTGTCTATTCTAATGCTGCACATTGCTTGTATCATGTCTATCTTTCTAACTATTTTTGTTGATCTGTTCCCTATTCTATACACTTCTAAACAGTGACACTTCTTGTCTTAATTGCTTTATAGTTTTCTCTATTTGATACTTCCATGGTGGTATCGATTTCTTCCCTTCCTTATCCCTTATTGCCTGTATTTTTGTGTTAAGACTTTATCTGTTATTAATTTAGCTGCACAGTAATATATCATATTTACTTCTATGTCATATGAATTTCTGTTAATAGTCCTGATTACTGTTTTCACTTGTTTTATCAGACTTCCAGGGTCTTATTGACTTTCTGTAATTTATTTATTTTATTGATCTTAATGTGCGTGCCCATGTTCGTGCCCATCTCCATTAAATCAAACAACTCTTCCCTTAGATCATTTTCTCTAATCAGAGGGCACATTCATTATCCATTTCCTGCGGACATTCTACAGAAAGTTCCAAAACATCTTCCTGTGACATTTTCTCTGTAGCTGTGCCTTGCGTCATCCATTGCTCTTTCATATGGGAACTTACTGGTCTATCACTCCACAGCATTGACTGCATCAGAGTTGCCAGCATATTCTGTTTCTTCTCTTGCTGTGCAACTCTCACTGAACTTTACTGACTCCTGAGTATTTTCATGTGGCAACCGATCAGCTCCTGTTGCACCTGTTTTGCCTTAATTTATGGACTCCCTGTGCTATTATGCTGTGACCTTACCAGAGATGAATTTTCTACACTAAATCCTTCACTTCAAAGGAAATCTATAACTTCAGTTTCTATTTCTCTAACTTCTCCCATTATTAATCTTCTTTTTTACCGTCCCCCATTGTTTTCTTATTTTTTTGTGTTGAACATTTTCCATAGCTGGATGTCTTTGCCTGTATATCTCCTCAGATATCTTTTGTGCGGTTTTTTTGCATTGATTAGTTTTGTTTTCTTCTTTGAATAAATATTGCACCTTCCCATGTCTGTATTTCTTCTTCAGATGTCTCCTGCTCCTCCTGTTTCTCCTTATGTTGGGGACTCATTGTTTCATCGTGCTGTGATATAACCTGAGTTAGACTTTAGACACTAAATATTTCACTTCACAGGTATTCCATAACTTCTGCTTCTATTTGTTTATCGTCTACTTTACTAATGTTTTATGTTCACCCTTTGTGATCTTATTTTTTGAATTGTGAAATTTTCCATGGCTGGGTGCTTTTGCCTTTACTTCTCTTCAAATATCTTTGGATATGCTTGTTTTGTACCGATTAATTTGGCTTTCTGTTTTGAATAAATATTACACCATATCAGATCTCCCTTTCTTTGCTATGTCAGTGTTTCCTTTTCATACCTTTCAAAAATCTCTAGGTTTGTTATTTATATTTTGCACCACATTGGTCACTTCTTTCTCCAAACCACTCAAAGTTTCTTGTTCTATATGATGTTTTGCATGAATCTGTTATATTAATGAACACAAATTTGCATCTGAAACTTTTGACAGTTTTTCTTGTGCAAGTATTTTTCTTTCCTCTAATTTTTCTGTCAATCTTTTTGAATATCTTCTATCCAGAAATTCTGGGCTTCCTGCATAACAGTAACATTACATAATTTCTTTCTTATCCTCAATAATCCACTCTATTATCTTTATGGCTTTTTAGCCTGTCAGTGTTTGTGGACTTCTACTTTCTTCTACAATAGGGGGACATCCTCCCCCTGAGCCTGGCCTAACCCCATTGTAGGAATGTTTCCATATCTTTAGGATTCTACACTATCATTTATTCCAGTCCTGCACCAGTGCACCTATCAGGACTGGGCACTTTTTTATCCTTAGACTTGTACACCCAGCTGTCTTTATTTTTAACCTACTTCTGTCCATGACTATATAAAACACTGTCTATATATCAGTGTCATCTTGGTGAAATTTTGTAAAAAACAAGGTCCATATTGTGAAGTTACTCACCGAAACCTGTGTGTTTGCGTGTCTGAAGGGACATGCATGTGTGTGCATGAGTATGCGTGTTGCCTGCCAGGGTTGTATAGGAAATTAAGAATATGGATCTGTATGGATGTGGTGCCTGTATACAGTGCATAGACCACTAATGGAAAATGTAATCAGGTTTCAGAGCACTAGTGTGCAAATAGTGCTAAGAAATTCTCTCAATGTGACCATTCCTATCTCTGAATCATATTTCCTCACAATTATGCTAACTTTCCAACTCATCAGTATTTTTTAAATCAAAGGAAGTATCTTCAAAGTTATCTATATGCAAGTAAAGAATAATTACAATGATTATTGTTCAACTCTTTAAGGGCAGATTACTTTAAAAATATCCTCATCAAGGTGACTACACAACATTCTAGACACTCAAAACATACACTTATTACAAAGTATACCTAACCCATGAAACAAACCAATAGACAAAAAAAACATTAAATAAAATAGGCACAACCACAGAAATAAAAGATTGTTTCATACTGGGTGGCTTTATTTTCAGAATGCCTTCATCAAAGTGACTCTTGTATGTAGTAAATTTAGACCACTGCCATCAGTGCAACCCTTAATGTTCATAATTTTTTCTTTTGTTTTTCTCTTTATAATGAATTTAGTATTTGCATTGTTATTTTTAATACATTTTTTGTCCCGTATGTTTATCTTTGCTTATGTTTGCTGGGGCTCTTTCCCCTTGGGTCTCCACTGAAAATGGGTTGCTTACTATCAATGCAATGCAAATAGTTAATGACCTTTTCTTTTTTACAATTATTTTGTATTGTGATTGTTATTTAATATTTGTATATTGTCACTTTATCTTTACTTATGTTTACTGGGGCTTTTCCCCTCGGGTCTCCATTGAAAGTGGATTTGTTTGCAAACTCAGTTGGACTAACCCGGTTAACAAATGTGAAATAAATAAATACATACATACATACCAATCCAGACACTGAAAACATATATTATTATGGGTCGATAGTATATTCTCAAAAGCCGACAATGTTGAATCTGACATTGTCGACACGAGAATATCGAGCGCTCAGAATCTCGAGCATGTAAACAAAAATCTCCGTAAGGGGAGATTTCTGTTTACTGCAATGTAGTGCGGGGTCTTGGAGTTGGTGTATTTAAGTAGCGGGAGGTGTGGGGAGTGCCCCTCTGCTTAAACCGGTTAGGGTACTTTTTTCTTTTTTTTTGTCTTTTTATAAGGTCGATGTTTGAAGATGTCGACCAAATGCTGTTCAATGTTTTTAAACATCAATCTTATAATATAGACCCATTATTATGATGTAGTGTAGAACTATATAACTCATGAATACAAGCCAATGGACCAACAAAAAAGCAGCCTATAAAATAGGCATATTAATACAAGCCTATTTTATAAGAGGTAAATGTACTTTTGATCTAATACCACAGATGAAATGATACCATGACACATAAGACTTATACAAATGTTAAGGGAATTTGTACTGTCTAGCTCTGAAGAACTCTTTTGTACCACAACAAATTCAATATAATTTATCCAGAACAGCAGCATATAGAATAGATCTAAATTACAGTAATACTGTCTTTTTAATTGCTTGTTAAAACTAAATGTGGCACTTTTACTTTCCACTGCCATGTCTGTTTACTGAAGAACTGCTTAGTATACTACAGTTAAGAACAGTTATTTCTAACTGTAGACTTGAATTATTTTACAAAACAAAGGAAAAGGAACAAAAGCCAAAAAGTAATAGTCTTGTTAGAAAAGTATGACAATGATGCTTTACATTTGATAAAACATACGCACGTTTTATTCTCTCCACATTAAGCTGTTATCTTGTACCCAAGCAGCCTCAATCCCTAAAGGTACGTAGTATCAAATCTTATGTTTAATACAGTACAACACACTTTGTATTTCATGGTTTTATTTATTTTTGTTTGTTTACTATAGTACACTGATCACTACAGACCATTTGCAGGCCCAATCTGGGTAAGCAAAGCACATAGGGCAAATGCAATGAACTATTTATTTCCTTCTGCTATCAAATGTCTGTATTTACAGAAAGCAAGCAGAAACATCTATGAAACCCTTAACGTGTGTCCTGATAGATCAGAACTTCACCTTCATGATAGGCTTCTGATACAGCAGGAAGGTTCAGAGTCATCTTTTCATTCTATACTTGACAAATAATTCTGGTAATTTCTACCAAAATGTAAAGGCATCAAGTAGGCATATTCTAACAATATGTTTTGACTGTTAGTAAAGAATAGCAGACATTAGCAAACTTAGCAGATTGAGTGTTGTGCCTGCGTACCTTATCCCTACAGGCAATAGATTACCTGCCCCCTACATAAACACTGGACACCTGAGGTTACATTATACATCTCTAAGGAGGCTGAAGTATCACATAACAAAATCATTTGTCAGGAACAGGATTTTGTTTTTCAACTCTAAGTCACTCTTTGCAATAACAGCCAGCTCTCAGAAAGCAAACATTTCATCTTCACGATAGCTTCAACTAAGTAACAGTTAACAGAGAGGTGTGACTTTGAAGGAGAAAAATGTCTTCTGACTTCCTTTAACTGTTCACATATTTTATTACTATTTTGCAAAAAAATGGGCCTACAGTAACCCTTTTTAATTTCTCCAAATGTTTGGGTTTCTAATACCGTCACGGGAATGGACCCCATTCCTAAGTCAAAGTCCGATTAAAATTTCATAACATTAGTATCGTTTCATTCTCAATCAGCCAATGTGCACCCAGCAATGACTCCGTCTGTTATTCGTATGGAGTCGCGTGTATTGGTAGTGTATCTAAATATGATGGTAGACTTTTTTTTTTTTTTTATAAGACCCGTTGCTCCTACTACTATCGGAACTATCTGGGTATCCTTCTTCCACATTGCTCTTGTTTCTGCTTGCAGATCCTAATATTTTATAACCTTGCATCTCTCTGTATGCAGAGCACTGTAGTCACTGGGTGTGGTGATTTCAATGATCAATGCTACTCTTGCCTTCTTTTCTTGGACCACTATATCCGGTTTTCTAGCATCTATCTTTTGAATTTTTGGTAATGGATGAGCCCATGTGATGCAGACTTCATCATTTTCTATGACGCTTTGTGGCTCATGTTTCCAGTGTTTTTTCAGCCACTTCAAAACCATAATGCTTGCACAATCCCCAGTGCAACAGTCTCACCACATTATTGTGGCTTTCAGTATACAGTCCTTCTGCCATTAGTATGTCAAACTCAGCAACAAGGTGTGCGACTGTTTCCAGTTTGGTTTTACAAAACCTACATTTGTCTGTTTCTCCCACATGTTCAATGGACTTTGTAAACCAGCATGCATGTAGACCACTGTCTTGAGCCACCAATATTAACCTTTCATCTCTTGGATTGAATTCACCTCTCCTTAACCATTCCTGTGTTTGTTCCTGATCAACATGAGATTCTTCCAGAAGTCATCTATACTTGCAAATATATTTATGCTTTTTCCACATTTCTTGCCTTTTCATCTGGTCCTTCACCTTATATTCTTTCTTTTCTTGGCATGTTCAGTTGCTGCCTGATTTTTATGTACTTCTGGTTTGATTTCCATTCCTGTGTGATGGCAATATGCTTCTGCTAGGTTCTGCTAGGTTAAGCAGAGAAGTCATCTTAGATTTATTTTCCTGCTGTTTCAAAACTTTCACTATGTTTGGGTCTTGTGAGGTCAGCAGATTTGTGTGAAGTCCCACGATTGCAGATCTGTACATGCAATCAATTTCAAAGAGGCCCATTCCTCCTTCGGAACGGGGAATATATAATCTTGGTATGCACTGATTTTTATAGATCATTTGGTGAGCATGAAGCATCCTTCTAGTTTTAATATCTAATTTAGCCAACACATTTTGGGGCTAATCAATCACTCCAAAACTGTAAGTTAGGACAGGAAGAGCAAATTGGTTTATAGCTTGGATTTTATTCCTAGACATCAATGCTGTCTTCAGGATTAATTTTAGTCTTCTGCAGTATTCCTTACTAAGTTTTATTCATATTTGTTTGTGTTTTACTGCTGATCCTTCATCATTTCCCAAGTATTTATACACTCCCTCTTGCTCAAGTTCTTTTATATCACATTCTTATCCCAAACTAATGTTTTCCTGGTGCTGCAGTTTTGCTGCTTTAAGAGTTGCTTTTGCACATTTATCAAGACCAAATGACTAATATCATCTGAAAAAGTTTTAACAGCCTGCAGTTGTGCTTTCAGTTCCTCATCTGATGAGCTATACAGTTTTAAATCATCAACAAATAGAAGATGAGAAGTCTTTACACTTTGTTGTTTTCTAGGAGCCAAATTGTAGCCATGGCCTAAGCTGTTAAGTAGACAACTTAATGGGTTAAGGGTAAGGCAGAATAGCAATGGTGACAGACAGCTACCCTGAAATATCCCTCTTTGAATTTGTATCCCTGGGATAGTAATTTGTCTTTTACCATGGTTTAATTGCAAAGTGGTCTGCCATTGTTTTAGGGTCAATGTAACCGCACCTCTAATCAACAATTGCTTGATATTTACCACCCAAATAAATCAGTAGGTAAGCTACTCTACAAACACTCTGTGGCCCAAGCCTGGAACAAACTACCCCTTGACATTCGCTCAATCTCTCACACCCCACTATTTAAAAGAAAACTAAAGACTCATTTACTCAATTCCAGAATTTGCCCCTGCTATGACCCTACATAATTCTCTCCTCCCCCCACAATGGAATCACTCCCATCTATCCTTGTCATACTTCTGAACTCTATCCCCACTAGTTCAGTTATATAGCATTAAAAAAAAAAAAAAAAAAAAAAACCTTGCGCTGTCATTTAACTATAGTTAATGTTGTTCTATTTATTGTTTTATTACTGTAATGACTAGTTTTATTTCTATTGTTTGCTGTGCTTGTATACTACTGTAGTTTTTTTTTTATTGTACTATCTGGAGCTTTTCTCCTCGGGTCTCCACTGAAAATGGGACAAAATCCCAGTTGGACTAACCCGGTCAACAAATGTCAATAAGTAAACAATAAATAATAGTTGATCAGTGTAGAGTGTATCTTATACATTTTTAAGCACTCTTTTATCCATGAAGGTGGGGTACTATCAAATGCTTTTATGCAGTCAATCCATGCCATATTTAGATTCGTCCCCTTTTTACAGTTCAGGTCTCCACTATGACTTTATTTAACAAACGATCCTTTGTTCCATATGACTTTCTTTTATTGTCCTTTTCTTCTACTGCCATAATTTTTTTTCTAAATGACTATAAACTCTGTCAGAAATCAGTTCCCATGTATAGTTTATACGTCGTCAGAAGGCAAGTTATTGGTCTATAATTTTGGGGGTAGCTTGCAGGTTCACACTTAAGGTAACCCTCTGTATGTATAGATGCATGTTCAGGAAAGTGTCAAAACTGTTCAGTGGGAGCAAGTGGTCACAATGACAATGACTGACTTCAAACACATGACCTATACAGTTGCAAATCAGGAAAAATATGGATGCTAAATAACAGATCTTATCATACATTACATATCTTTATTTTGATATGCTCAAAGTCTTAAAGTTACCTTTCCACAGTCTGGTTACTAAACAGTTATAAAAACAGCTCTGTAAAGGAAACTTCACTTTCTCTGTCTGTATTATATGCAAAGGGTGGCGCTCCACCTGTGGAATCATACAATCACAACAGTGAAGGGTGAAGTTTTATGGTATTGTCACTGCTTACATGAAGAAATTACCAATATGCAAGGTAGCAACTAATCCTAGATGTGGATTTTTGCAGCAATTGATTATTTTGATGATGCAGGGATATTATGATATTTGTGAATTCAAGACCGCTTCAGCTGATCTGTGGTTTCACTATCATGAGGTGTTCTTTTTTAGCCTATAGTAGAACCATCAGTGTAGCACTCCAGCCATATCCATTATAAAAATAATGGATATTTTCCACCCACCAGCAAGTCTATAGTCTTCTGAAAAGTGCAATGCGTTAGATTACAATAACCAGCACTGCATATTTTTAACTTATTTTCAGAATCACAATGAAAGTAAAGACTTTGATAATCACCATGGCCTTCCAGTAAAAACTGTAAAATGTTTTAATGAATAAAGTCTAAAACCATGAACATGCGAGAAACACAAAAAAAGTTAAGCACTTTCGGCTAGACAAGCCTTCTTCAGATCGGTAATGAATACCAGATGTGTTCTCACTAATAAAATAGTCAAGAACCAATCATAACATACATTAAAATTAGATGAAGATTCTTAACCAATTGCAATACTATTCAATTTCAGTCTGAACCAGTAATAGCTCCTTGAGTTACTTAGTTCAATTGAGGCATGCAAAGTCACATTCACCTATCCTTATTTGCTATCTCCTTTCAAGGGCTCCAGTTATATAACTTATATGCCAAATCACATAACCTTGGCTTCGTGGCTATGATCTAATAACTTCATCATTCATAACAAAATCGAGCCCATCATTGGATTGTAAATTAATCATGGAACACAGTAAAAGTTTGGTCCTCAAGTGTGTTTCAGAATTTTAGACAAAATGTCATTGACACACGCAATAGCGTGACTATCGACAAAGCATTCTCCCTTAGCAATCAGAGAAGCACAGATCTATGGAAATTTCCGATCTGTGTAATGTCAAAGTTCGTAGATAATAACCAATAACAATTTGATAAAGCTGGTTATTGAGCTATTGAAATGGCTCTTTCCTCTCTAAAATCAATTGCTATAAGTAAGCAATTGCCAATGGCAGCAACTATGAATATTCTTCCTGCTTTCAGCTTATGGGACATGGACTTTCTACGTACAACCAGTAGCAACTCAAAGTTGCTCTTCTTCCATTGGACCAAAAAATGGATAGAAAACCAAAGCCCGTACTATAGAATTTACATATACGTCTTCGTCAGCCAATAAAATGTGACAACTCTGGACTTCAACCAATAAACAATAAGAGAAAAGTTCTTGTTCCTTTCGGCTAACATAAGAGACCAAAGTCCTATTACATTCAAAACTATATACAGTTACGCCAATGATATTCTTCTTGCCATATTCTTTTCTCTTTTATATAATGGAAGTGGAAGGCAACCGTTCGTTCTGCCTTTATTCCATATAGAAGCCTAACTATTCTAAAAAACATGATAATATTCAAAAATTTGGCAATGTCGCCTAAGCTAATATTATATTGGGAGTGCAGTGATACATGAATATAAGATAGCCAAACAAAATCAAACTCATCATTTGATTTTGAATTAATCATGGGACGCAATAAAATTTTGATCCTTGAGAAAGCATATGACAGGGTGCCTAGACAGGAGTTGTGGTATTGTATGAGGAAGTTGGGAGTGTCAGAGAAGTATGTAAGAGTGGTACAGGATATGTACAAGGGTAGTGTGATAGCAGTGAGGTCTGCGGTGGGAGTGACAGATGCGTTTAAGGTGGAGGTGGTATTAAAATCAAGGATCAGCTCTGAGCCCTTTCTTATTTGCAATGGTGATGGACATGTTGACAGATGAGATCAGACAGGAGGCCCCATGGACTATGATGTCTGCAGATGACATTGTGATCTGTAGTGAGAGTAGGGATCAGGTGGAGGAGACCCTGGAGAGGTGGAGATATGCTCTAGAGAGAAGAGGAATGAAGGTCAGCAGGACTAAGACAGAATATATGTGTGTGAATGAGAGGGAGGATAGAGGAATGGTGAGGATGCAGGGAGTAGAGGTGGCAAAGGTGGATGAGTTTAAGTACTTGGGATCAACAGTTCAGAGTAATGGTGAGTGTGGAAGAGAAGTGAAGAAGAGTACAGGCAGGATGGAGTGGGTGGAGAAGAGTGTCAGGAGTGATTTGTGATAGATGAGTACCAGTAAGAGTGAAAGGGAAGGTCTACAAGAGGGTAGTGAGACCAGCTATGTTATATGGGTTGAAGATAGTGGCATTGACAAAAAGGCAGAGGTCAGTGCTTGACGTGGCAAAGTTGAAGATGTTAAGATTTGCACTGGATGTGATGAGGATGGACAGGATTAGGAGTAAGTATATTAGAGGGACAGCCCAGGTTGGAAGGTTTGGAGACAAAGCCATGGAGGAAAGATTACGTTGGTTTGGACATGTGCTGAGGAGGGATGCAGAGTATATTGGGAAAAAGATGCTAAGGATGAAGCTGCCAGGTAACAGGAAAAGAGGAAGGCCTAAGATAAGGTTTATGGATGTGGTGAGAGGACATGCAGGTGGTTGGTGTGAAAGAGCAAGATGCAGAGGGCAGGAAGAAGTGGAAACAGTTGATCTGCTGTGGCGACCCCCCCAATGGGAGCAGCCGAAAGAAGTAGAAGTGTGTTTCAGGATTTTGCACAAAATACCATTATCACACGCAATAGTGTGACTATCAGTAAAGCATTCTCAATTAGCGATCAGAAGAGCACAGATCTAAGGAATTTTCCGATCCGTGTAATATTAAGGTTCATAGATAATGAAACAAAATCAAAAAAGAATCACTGCTCTGAAAACCAACCAACCAGTACTAAAACCAGAACAGATTGAAGAAGGCACAAATCCTTAACACACTATGCTTTAATGAACAAACGACTCTTCAGTCCACCAAAAGGGAAAATACATAAAGCGACTCTTCAGTCCACCAGTAAAACACATTAACGCAATTCAGCACACACTGCGTTTTCATTTAGAAAAACTTCATCAGATGGAGACAAATGCATACAAAGACATCATCAGAACTGTGATTTTCAACTAAACGTCATCCCTTTACTTTAAAAGGGATGAGGTTTAGTTGAAAATCACAGTTCTGATGATGTCTTTGTATGCATTTGTCTCCATCTGATGAAGTTTTTCGAAACGAAAACGCAGTGTGTGCTGAATTGCGTTAATGTGTTTTACTGGTGGACTGAAGAGTCGTTTTATGTATTTTCCCTTTTGGTGGACTGAAGAGTCATTTGTTCATTAAAGCATAGTGTGTTGATAAGGATTTGTGCCTTCTTCGATCTGGTCTGGTTTTAGTACTGGTTCGTAGATAATGACCAATAACAGTTTGATAAAGCTGGCTATTGAGCCATTAAGATGGCTCTTTCCTCTCTAAAATCAATTGCTAAAGGTAAACAGTTGCCAAATGGCAGCATCTACGGATATTCTTCCTGCTTTCAGCCTATAGAACATAGACTTTCTACATGACAACCAATAGCAACTGATATAGTTGCCCTTCTTCCATTGGGTTAAAAAATAAATAGAGAACCAATAACTCGTGCTGTGGAATTTACAAATAAATCAGCCAAGTAAGATATGAAAACTCTGGACTTAAACCAATCAACAATAAAAGAAGAATTCTTATTCCTTTTGTCTAGCACAAGAGACCAAAGTCCCATTTTATTCAAAACTATATACAGTTATGTCAATAATATTCTTCTTGCTATATTCTTTTCTCTCTAATGTAAAGAAAATGGAAGTAAACTATTTGTTCTACCTTGATTCCACATAAAAAGTTTGGCAGTGTCGCCTAAGCTAATGTTTGATTGTGAGTGCAGTGTTATATGGATATAAGATAGCCGAAACAAAACATCATAAGGAGCTAGTTAAATTGTGATTCCCCAGAGAAACATAAGAAATAAAAATAGTCTGAATGCTATTGCTATAGTTAATAATCGATACTCACCTTGCGCTAACCAATCGAATGAAAATCTTAGTACATGAGTAAAAATACTCTTCCTCAATGGTGAAACCATGAATAATTCTTCTTACTTTAAATAATCGTAAATATTAACAACTACTATCATGGTTTAAAGTGAGCAAATCACATTTAAAATGAGTGCCATCAATCAGTTTGCAAATAAATTGACATAACATTCCAAATATTCCTTTTTCTAATAAAACATATGTTTTCATCATTGAAAAGATGTAATGCTGACTGAGACGACTAATAAGACTTCAGTAATAATCATTTCAAAAGACCAATAAATAATTGATCTGGATTCATCGCCACTGTATAATAGTAGAGAACTTTTTGGCATTAGATCCAATATATTCCTTCTTAAGATCACAGTACCTTCTCATAATTTGTCAGCTACTCTCCATATAGTATAACCAGATCTTATTATAATCCATTACAGAACCAGAATTAACATAAAGACAGTTCCTAGAGTACATAGAACGTAAAATTAGTGACCAATTGTGCATCTTCTAGTTTTTAAAATGAGTTTCAAGGGAACCATTGTATTAAGGCCAGGTGGATTGCTTGCACAATCCAACTAATTTCCTTCACTTCTGTTCGATTCATAGCATCTCCACCTCTTGGGGTTTGTTTGACCACTTCAATGGCCTGAAACATAAATTTACGAGTGGGATGCTTAGAGAGATGCATTGCTTAGATGTTGTTGGGGTCAGAAGCACGTATATCCCTTAGGTGTTTTAAAATCCAATCTTTGAAGCGTTGATCTGTCTTCCCAATGTAGAACACATCACAAAGGAAACAAGTTGCCAAATAGATAAGGTGCAGGATATTACAATTCGCATACATGTCAAAATGATAAACACGAGCAGTAATAGGATGTCGAAAAGTGTTGGGAGCTATTGATGGAAGGACATGCTTTACATCTATTACACTTAAAAGTACCTTTACGATCAGAGAGACTCTTATAAGGGAAACCATCCTTATTACATAGACGTCTCTTAATATTCTTCTTATTCGTATATGTAAACCTTGGTGGTTCGCCTACAACTTCTTTCAATTTAGTATCTGAAGTAAGTATTGGCCAAAATCTTTTAATTACATCACATATTTGCCTGCGGTCTGCACTATATGTGAGTACACAATTAAGTTGGGAATTGTCTATCTTATTCTGGGTAGATCGGGAAGGTATTCCTATAGAATTTCCCCGAGAAATAAGGTCTTCCTTTCCCCTCATGAAGACTTTGCCAATCATTCCTTATATTAAGGTTCTTATCCTTATAACCTCTGGCTCTGAGGTTAGCATGGAGGTTCTCACATTCTACTGTAAAGTCCTCTAGATTGGTACACAAACGTGATATCCTGATTACTTGATTCACAAATATGTTAGTAAAAATATGCCCTGGATGCATACTTTGTCGTAAATACTGGTTTCTCCATGTCCATTTTTTAGAAACCTTGGTACGGAGCCCTGTGATAGGATGTAGACATATTTCCAGATCCAGAAATTCAACCTCATCTCTGGATGATTGAACCTTAAATTTTAAGAAATCCATGCTCTCATTGATAAAAGTGACAAAGGATTGTAGCTTTTCCATGTTGCCTTTCCAAAGAACAAAGATGTCATCCACAAAATGACCACGTCAGATATTGCTTCCATGGACTGGTGTCACTGAGAAACTCCCTTTTCTCCCAGTATGCCAACACTAGGTTTGAATAACGGTTGACACAGGGGGTGCCCATGGCTAGCCCCCATACCTGCAAAAAATATTCTTCTCCATAAAGGAAGATGTTCGGTTCAGGTTCCATGTTTGCTTCCTGCAAAAACTAACATAGTGCTTGTAATCCAAAATCATTAGGTATTACTGTAAACAAGCTCATAACATCCATAGTTACCAAGATAATATCATCAAAGCGATTCACATGTTGGATCTTGTTATACATATCACTAAGGAAACTACCAGTGTCCTTCAATATCATAGAGGCTGTATGCAAGACTTTCTTTAGTTCATTCTCTATAAACATAGACAACGATTCTATAGCCCAATCTCTACCTTCTACTATAGGTCGAAGTGGAGGATCTATTACATCTTTGTGTACCTTGGGGAGGCCACTAATAGTAGGTATTAGTGGGTGTGTGGTGTTGAAAAAATCATAAAGATCAAGTGATAAACGTCTTGTCCATTAACATCTCATATAAGCAGCTTTGGATGAATCTAATCCTGGAATCAACTTCTCTTCTCGTTAATCTCTTGTATGTTGTTTCATCACTTAACATAACTTATTACGATACCATTCGGCATCCATAACTACGATGCTTCCACCTTTGTCAGCTGGTTTAATTACTATGTTATCCATCAATCTTAATTCACTCAATGCTTCTCTTTCCTGTTTTGATAAGTTATGAAACATCCCTTTTGCACTGCCTTTACTTATCAGTTAATCAACCTCCTCTTCACAAAGTCTAGAGAATAGGTCTATAGCTGGAAAGTTGGCTGGTATATAACTACTAGGTTTCCTATATTGGTTCACCACTTGTGAATTCTGCATTCCAAAAAACACATTTAAGCATAACATTTCTGGTGAAAAGTCTCAGGTCAGTTACAAATTCATTAAGATCTGAGTATAAAGCAGGGATGAATGTCAGTCCTTTGCGAAATACAGACATCTGTTCTTTACTAAGTGTCACATGCGAAAGATTAATTACTAGATCTACATCTTTAGTTTCTACTGTTTTCTTTCTTGACTTTGAGTTCTTTGGGACTGAATGTCTCACAAAAACCGGAAGGGGCCAATTAATGAATGCATGTGTTGCTCCTTCTTTAGGACGAGTCACTTGGTCAGATGTATTTGCAATTGTATTCGCATTAAATAGAGAAACAGAAACTGAGCCACTCAGTCCTGCTTCTAAAAGATCCACATTTGGAGTATCCAGATATTGACAGTGAGGCATATTCATTATAGTTGAGGATTGTGGAAATATATTGGCATTGGTGACTGGATTAGTGGATGAACTCGTTTCATGGTTTGTTAGTTCCGAGCCTGAATGTTTAATAGATGCATGGGTGTTTGATCTATGATCTTGAGGAAACCGACTATGTCCTCTGTTCAAATTTTCATCTCTCAGCCATTCAAATATGTTGCCCTTGACAAAATCTTGATAATCCCTAGTCAGTTTCTTGACTTTTTGCTCTTTTAATTTATTGTCAAACATTTAAATTACACTTTAAGGTCTCTAACTTTTCCAGATGAGTCTCTTGCAGATTCATTTGCTCAAGATTTTGTTGTTTCTCTTTAATGATGGAAGCTATTTTTTGCTATTCAGGTTTGAAATATTCCATTAATAAATTCATGTATTTAGAGCTGGTCTAAGTTAATTGCTTGCCATTTTGCAAGTAAATCCGGATAGGTATTGCCATAGCTTGGTAGGCACTTGACTCGCATACCCCTAGGAACTATTTTGTGGTGTAGGCAGGCTTCAAAATGAAAGCGCTCCAACTGCAAGCATTTTAGGCGATGAGCAGCATTTTATACATCCCAAAATATAACAAGGAAGTTGTTGTTAACCACATCAAAATCATTCGCATGAAGCAATTGCGGTGCAGAACTTTCTTCGTTTAAATTCACTACTAATAATAGATTAGTTCACCTGCAAAGGTAGACAGCGAATAGTTCTTCATTTTCTCTTTGTAGGCTGTCACTGTTTCCGCCATGTGTAATACAATAAACAAAAAAAAAATTATTGGATTATTTTCAGAATCAAGTCAGTACAGATTAATGCAATCAGTTGCCATTTTATTTGGGAGTTATTCTTTGAGTGAGGCACAGGTGTCTGTAATAAGAATTAATGGCATTTAAGTTTAACATTGCATATTCCTAACCGGCACATCATAAAAGGTTATTGCAAATGCCAGTTTTCATAACAGAAATGTAAATAGTTAATGAAATCAACTCTGTGATTGACATATCTTTCAGCTGTATCAGTCTAAAATATAACTATTCTCTCATATGCTCTAGTTGCATTTATCTAAAATTATGAATAAAAGTGTACAGAGTTATGAACCTCGTTCATAACCCAGAGAAGTTTGCTAAAGGTGTTTATAAACATTCCTTTTATCAGTTACCCTGAAGAATGTATTTTTAAGCACATGAAAATTGAGTATGAGCGATAGTAAAAACTGTTTAGTTTTTGATCAAGTGCTGCCATCTGGTGAGTAAATTTGGTAATGCTTACGCAGTTTACAGTATCATTCTAGACTATACTATTATTAAGCACATCAAGTTGTGTCACTTAACAGGATTGCTTCCACGAGTAGGAAAATGGAAATAAGAACTAGCAATGCTTTACTTCTAAAACTGCTATTGCTGATGCTACAAATCCCATATTCTGAGCATTTGATTCACAGTAATAGGTCGGAAAGCATTAGGTGGCTTGATTGTAATAACATTCATATAATTTTTTACTAGGCTAACAACCGGGTGTGTGTGTGGGGGGGGGGGGGCTTTCTAATCCTAGCCAAGTTTTACTGAAAGAGTAATGATGTCCTGTTTCCAAATAGCACACTGAGGGCCAGGCATTTATAAGCTACCTCTATCCATAAGGGACATGGGTGCCAGGCCCGGTGTACATTTCCTATTCCCATTCCACTGATCTAAGTTATGCCTAAACTGGGTAACAGACAAATTCAGTTTCACATGGACTGGATGCCTGTTCCATAGGAGGGGCAGTGCTTTGGACACATCTGTCTGTCCAGCATGCTCTGTTTAAGTCACAGACAAAATACAAGTCCCTAAACCTTGTACTTCTGGTACTGTGATTTAAGAATGTTTAAGAGATTCATAAGTGTGGGCTTTGCAGATGCCTTGCAAGCCAGGCATCGATCCCCCCTCAGCAATCTATAGGAGACTCAGTAGAGGAAAAGGGCTATAAGGCACTCTACATAAGGCAAGTTTGTTACGCCTTGTATTCTTTTTGTAAAATACCTCTGAGGTTGATCTATTTGCTGCATATACCTTGTCAGGTACATACCAAAGGGAGCACCGTACTCTATGGCTGGCCTGATAAGGGCAGAGTACAATGGGATAATGCCCTCTTTGGACCTAGATGCCATGCCCTTTCGACTACATTCTTTTGGTTTGCATCCAAAGCAATTGTTAGAGCCATAGATACAGGTAACATTCAGCAGTCCTTACTACTAGACTGAAAAATGTAGCTCAGAAGATACTGATTGTATTAACTGCACATTGTACTGCTGATAAGAGCTGATACCTTACCTGTTCTAAAACAGAAGACAAAGTGCATTGGGAATTATTCCCACATTACAGCTTGGAAGTTTTCTTAGCTTCCCCATTGCTGACCCCTTCTGGTCATTTTATCAATATTTTCTTAATTCTCTACAAACCTAGAGGACTGCACAGAATGTTTACGAGTGTTTGTGTGGTGAAGCTGTGCATGAGCTCATATGTGTAAGACCTGGACAACTAATTGGACTTCTTTAAACTGTAATTGTATTAACAAATGTAGGCTACAAACATAGTGAACTATCTTTTGAAGCATCTGTCATACCTCTCAACTGTACAGATTTTCGTAGAATTTCCAGATTTTTGCCTCATATTCTTCGTCATAACATTTGTGGTTTTCTGGCAAATCGTTGAGGACTGAAGTCTCTAAATAATAATGGACATTTGAGCTTCATACTTCATAACCTTCAGAAAATGCATGATAATGCACAAACTGTTATTCTAGCAACTTTCTCAGTTTACAGGAGCAATATTTAAATGCTGTCCCTATTTTTGGGTCTTGTTCCACCCATTCTTTCTGGCTTTGTCCAGATTTCTTGCACAGAGAAGTTGAGAGGTATGCCTGTGATATAACTTTGCATCTTGGCAGCCAATGCTTCTTTATTGTGTAAAAGGACAATAATCTTTATGCATTTAACTAAATGTCTTTAAATGTCTTCCTGTTATAAATGTGATATGTATGTTTTTGCACAGCACTGAGAATCAATAGAGACTATATTTCATTTTGCATTTACAGAGCAGGAAAAAGGCTTAGTGACTGCAATAAGCAAAGAAGAAAATTTATTTATCTGATTACCTATCAGTCCATCTATTTGCATACATAAGAACATAAAGGTTTGCAGAGTGTTATTTTGCAGACCTTACTCTGTGCTCATGCTGTATAAATCTTACCACTCATGCTGCTGGTGTTTTGATACATTAGATTTTGGTTTGTGGCAGATGCGATGGGAAAGAATTCCTGAGGTCATGTGACAAGGAAAGGTAAGGTTCTTTTAATTTTGTTTAACTTTTACCCTTTCTTTGAGTCTATGCAGTCTCAGAGGTAGTGTATATATACAGATCAGCTGTGTACTGGCAGGCCCCTATATTATATATGTATGTGTGTGTTTTTCTATATTTATATCTATATATCTACATCTATATATATATATATATATATATATATATATATATATATATATATATATATATATATATATATATATATATATATATATATATATATATACACATATATATATATATATATATATATACACACACACACACACACATCTGGATCTACTTTCATTCACTGAAAACACATTTCACTGAATTTCAATTCACCCACACCAAACCACTGAAAACTCATTTTACTGAATCGCCTTTCACTGAATGCAGAGTACTGTAAGGCAAATAAAACGTATATGCCATTTTCCCCACCATAGTGCAATCCTGGAGTTAGTATATATAGTTAGGGAGGTGGGGGGCACAGCCCGCCACATAGGGGGGTGTGGGAGGGCGAAGCCCCCACATAGTTTGCTTTTATATTTATGAATCTCATTTCATTGAAAACTAACAATATTAAGCTAAACTAGGTGGGGGGGGGCTGTGCCCTC